>NC_044260.1:2882500-3208457 GCF_003957555.1 Calypte anna | reverse complement strand
TCTGGGGTTGTGCCTCTGTGTATGGAAGCTGGGGTCAGCTCTGGGGAGCTGAGGCTGTGCCACTGAGGTATGGTGCCACCCCAGTGCCATGCCATGGGACCTGTCACACACTGTCCCTGGGCAGACATTGGTGGCCACCACAGTGTTGTGGGACCTGCCACGCTGGCCCCAGCAGCTACAATGGCCATGGGCAGCCCCAGCCTGCTCCTTGCCTGCACAATCTGGCACACTGTCCAATGCAGACTCATGAGAAGAGCTACACTCCGCCAGTATATTAAAATTTAATTAGGCAGTAAATGCTTCATGCTTCTAAGCCCTGAGGCTGAAGAAAGGCAGAATGTCTTTTGGTTTCTTAATGGGACAACCGTCCCCTCCAAAAGGCTATAAATGGTTTTGGTGACATTGGGCAAAATCCTGCCTCTGTTTTACAATGGTTGCTGGCACACCCAGGTCATCTCTGCATCCCTCTTGGTGCACCAGTCTTTGCTGGGGGGACTGGTGGGTGGAGGGGGAGGAAAGGCTGCCAAGCCCAGCCCTTGTCCAGGGGTCACTGGGAGACATGGGGCTGTGGGGGGGCTCGCTGCAGTGCCAGGGCTTTTATCCCATCTCCCCTTCCTAGGGTCTGGGGCCTTCCTCCAAGGCTTGGTGCCAGAACTGGGGCAGCAAACCCCTTCTCCCCACTGCTGCGTTCCTTCTTGCTAGCCCAGCAGCACCCTCCCCTGGGCTCACTGCCAGAGTCCTGCATCTTAATATTTACCATTACTCTAATAATTGTTTCTTTGGCTCTCTGCTCTCTGTCAGGAGCTCATGGCTTCAGCAGGCACAGATTTTCTGTCCTGACTGCTGTGTACTCTCCCCACACTAAATTAGATACAGTCCCTTCCCCAGAAAGCTCGTAGTCTGAAATAAATCAGAGTGCAAAGTAATTGAGTGCTGTGGCAAGCAGGGGCTGCTGAGTCAGGGCTGGGGCTGCCCCATGCTGCAGGGTGGACAGAAAGTACTGCTCCTCCTGACTGGGGGAGCTGCCTGTAAACTCTGAGTGGTGGCTCTGAACATGCCATTCCTCCTTGGAATTTAAAGAAATTAAGAGATTCCCAAGCAGCAAGAAAGCTCTCCGTTCTTCAAAACCCTTGCAGCTTTAAGTTTTTAAAAAATTATGCATTTTTTACACATCTTGGTATCCGAGGCCTTTCCAAGGGACAGATGCGAGGCCAAGGGACAGATGTATGATTATTGTAGGAATCTCAGTAAAACATGTTTCCAGTATCAAAGGGCTGTTCCTGATCACTCTTCAGCAACCTGGCAGTGCTCTGGGCTTCGAGATTGTCACCCAAACCCTACTGGTGTTGGTGGGACTGTGGGGGTACCTGTCCTACCCTCTCAGCCTGACCTGGGTGGGGAAGCAGTAGGAGATGGGAGCTGGCACATGCCAGGTAGAGAATTGGGACCATTTTCTTCCTTCTGCAATGCAGAAAATATTTTGACTTCAGGGTCTGTGCTGCACGGGGCAGGTTGGCCAGTGAGGTAACCTTGGAGAGAAGGGCACCCTGAGCACAACCTGGCTTGTTTGCAGGGATTGCTCCCTACACAGCAGCATCTGATCATGAACTTTCATTCCCCTTTAAATCTGGGAACCACAAGGAAGCTCTGGAAAAGCCTGTGATCAGACTGCTTGGCTCTGATAACTCCTGGTCTCCAGAAGCCATGCAGGTTGCTGCCAAGATCTTGCTCCTTTTATCTGTTCGCTGAAACTCCAAGAAGAGCCTCCCTCAGCTTCTACTGTCATCATTTGAGACACTTGTCACTTTAAGAAATTTCTTCATTATTTTCAAATGAGGTATTTGAGGCAAGCTGTTGTTATTTATAGATTCCTCTCTGCTATCCAAGCACTTCTCAATATCACATCCCAGAGGTGCCGATGGATGCTTGAGCAGGACAGGGAGGGTGGTGGTGACTGTGCCCACACTGCTTCTGTTGGTCTGGGGCATGTCCCTGTCAGGTGCCATTGTCACCTCAGCTGTGGTGACGTTCAGGACTGCTGCTGTGACCCAGCCTGGGACACCAGCAGCTGCAGAGAGCCATGGAAGGGACCTGTGTGCACAGAGCTGGGGACACCTGGGGGGGTATCCTGGGCAGGTGTGGGATGCTGTGCTCCAGCAGCTGTTTCTTATCCAGGGACAAGCAGTTTTGCTCATGGAACAGCCTGTTAGTCACTCAATGTGCTCTGAAATTAACTTCCCTGTGAGCCGTGAGGCAGTTGTGACTCTGGGGGGTTCTGCCCTATGGGGCCTCTCCAGGGCAAAGCCTTTGCCTGCATCCCAAGGCTGAGTGTCCCCAGGGAATCCTTGTCTGACCTTCTCTGCCCCGTGCAAACCATTTACATGTAATAAGGAGCAATAAGCATCCCCTGGCTATTATTTTCCATTTGCATGGTCAGCTGGAACAGACAGCAGCTTGGAGCAGGGTTTGATATGCCTATATTGATTTTCTTTATAGATTAGAGTGATTCAAGCAGTTATAAGGTTAATTTCAGGTGATTAACTTCACCATATTGTAATATTTGATTTAGATTGGCTTTCAAACACTTTCCACTTATTGATTTTCAATATTGTACTTTTAGCACTGCAGCCAAACGTCATTTAAATAAAAGGTTGACGGACTAGAAAATATTCACAACAGACTGGAAAATTCTGCCAGGGGACAGCCTGGCCCTGCCCTGACACAGAGCAAGGACAAACCCAACCTCTGCTGGGTTCACCCTGGGCTGACACAGCCCAGGTCCCTCTGTGTGCTGCTGCATCCCTGACATCCCCTCCTAGTAGGGTCCCTGCTGCACCCCTGTCACACCAGCTCTGGGGACTCTGGTGGAACCACTGTTGGCGGGGTTGTCACTTTTGTTGATGACATTAAAACTACTTGATAAAAATCTAAACCGTTAAGTTGTTGGATATGAGGAGAAGTTTGACCTGCCAATTTCTCCTCCTGGCTTCAGATAATTGTCCTGTCCTGGGGAGGAGGTGCCAGAGTTTTCTGGCATAAGCTGAATAACAAGATTTTATTTGCATCATCTGGAAGTGACTGGGGGTTTGAAGGCTGTAGGAAAAGGAGACTTACGTGATTTCATAGGGACCTTCCTCCTAAAATATGCAAATGAGGCATTAACATCTTTTCTTGTCAGGGGATCCTCAGTTCCTCACAAACCTCCCAGCCCAAGAGGAGTTCACAGAGTTAATGTTTCTGATAAAGGTAGCAGAGATGTGAAATATGAACGAGAACCTGGTTCCCAGCATCCCTCTTTGGGGGTATTTCTGGTGGGTTTGGGGGCCATGGGGCTGCTGCAGGGCTGGTCCCTTCTCCCTGCAGAGCATGGGCATCACTCTACCCCGTGGATGTCAGGAAAAATATTGTGTCTTGGAGAATGTTCACTGTCCCATCCTTCCTATGTCACATCCTCAGTCCCAGCTGCTGGCTTGGGGAAAGGCATCACTTCCAGGCACCTTGGGCCAGGCTTCTCATTCTACCATCATCAAAAGCAGCTCTGTGATTCTTCACTGCTGAGTGCCATGTGGTGCCCTTTATATCCCCTGAGACCAGACCCAAAAAATAATAGAAATATGTCATTTAATCTATTGGAGGCAAGCACTGGGTTTTTATATACATGTATATATATGAGGTTAGTCTGAGCTAAAATGCACAAAGGAAAAAAATTACCAAAATATGCTGCTTCTTGCCTATTTTACATTTCAGTATGGATATGTGCACATCTCAGAGCAGATTGTATTAATGTTTCTGAACACTGATGAGTCCAAACCCACTAAGAGCTGTACACAGCTCCCTGTTTGCTTTTTTCATGGCTCATGGCTCCTCCTATCTCTCATACTTTTATTTTCAGGGGCTATTTTCCTCTTCAAATTTTGGTGATGTGCTGAATACAGATGAGACACAATGTACACAGAGCTATTAGACTGACAAACACTCGTTTTGTGGGTTTTTAAAAAAACCTAACACAACAAAACCAAACCTTGATCAGATTATTGTGACAGACAGAATGATGTGAGACACAGTGGGCTGAGCCCCCTGTCCCTGTGTTTGCCTCCTGTGCCCCCTGTTCTCTGTGCTCTGTTGCTGCTTGCTATCTGCAGCCTTCTGGAATCCTCTGGTTTGAAGCACGAGTCTGATGCTTTCTGATCCGGCCACTTCTCTCTGTGCTTGGGTGTCCTGAGGTGAAGAGATATTTCTTTTAATAAATTTCAAGGATTTCCATGTATTCCATGAAGTCTTTACAGAGTGGCTGTCTGGCCACTCTGCTTCAGGCAGCGCTGATCAAATACTTCTTTGTCCAATGGATTGCCTGATTAATTTTGTCATTGCTAATCATTTATTTATAAGTCATCTGCAATAACAAATATTTATATTGCCTTCTGACCAGCAATTATTTGGTCTCTAGATGCCTGTAGCATCTAGATGCCTGTAGCAGCTCGTGTCACTGGTCTGCACCTCAGAACCATAACCCAGGAATGTGAAGCAGCATCTCGAATTCCCTCAGCAGACTTAAGAACATTTGTATTTATCTTCTGCTCTTTTCCAAAATTCTTCCACATATACTTTTTGACGAAGGGAGACTGCACAGACCCCATGAAGGTCAAAGCTATTAAAAATCTTCTCAGTGAGCAGTACTGATCTCCCAACACTTGGAGCTCTCCAGGGAAGGCCTGAAGTTGCAATTTTCACCTCCAGTTTTTCCAGTCTTGTGCTGTCCAGCACCCAGCAAAAGGAGCCAGTGTGGAAAATATCTTTTTGAAGCAACTGAATCAGTCAAACCAGACCTGATGAAACAGCTGTTGTGTTGTACCTGTTGAACCTATAGAGGAAAACATTTCTGTCCAGTTCATGTGTCTGGAAAAATATAGGGCTTGTTAAATGCAACATTTTAAAATACAAAAGAACATTTGTTCAGTATTTTTTTCAGGTATCAGTTGAGTCTGTATCAATAAAGAAAATCATGTGGTTTAAATAGGCCTTGCAGGGCCTGCTCAAAGACTGCATGCCTGTGGAAAGGTTATGTTGCTCACTGTACCTGCTCTGACCTCCTATTGTGCAAATGGTTCAGTAGCTTCCTCTGGGCACTTCTGGAGGGGAATGGTGTAAGCAGCGGTGTCAGCTGTGTGCTGTGCAGTATTTCCCTTCCACCTGCTCTTTCCCTTGTTGGTGTGTTAACTGGACACAGTTCCCACACAAGCCTGGGTGGTACCTTGCTAATGCTTTGTCCTGCAAACATCTGTGATTTCAGTCTCTGCTGTCCCTGCTCCTTGGTCCCAGACAGTGTGGATCCATAGGGACGCTGCAAACTTTGCTGCATGTGGCCAATAAAGTCACACTTGTGCCTGCAATGTTTCTGAGAGGTGATGTGAGAATGACATTGGCTGCAGCCTCTCTGTCTGAGACAATTAAACAGAGAAATTAAACAATGTCTGAGTCAATTAAAAAGAGAAATTAAACAATGTGACAAACAGGAGAAAATGGAGATAAAGCTGACTGCTGAAGTGGAGCTCAGGAAGGACACGAGTGGGTGTGCAGCAGCCAGTGCCTTCCCCAGGCCTTGGACATCCTCTACCTGAGCACAGGGGTCATGTCATGGTGGGGCTGGCAGCTGTGGCAGCTCCAAACCCATTTCTCAGGAGACTTGGCCTCTTTGGTCCAGCCTCTCTCCCTGGTTCCTCCTCTCCTGTGCTGGCAGCAACTCCAGCAAAGCCCCTCTGTGTCCCCTGTACCCCTGGAACTGCATCGTCTGGGTTTGAAGCTCAATGAAGACACAGACCAGCTCTGTGGTCTAGAGATTCTGGACACAAAGATGGCAGCCATGTTACTGTATGCCAGGAATCAATCTTTAATTCCCTCAGTGAGTTTGGTTAAGCAGCATCATCTCTGTGAAAGGTAACAATCCAAAACTGAAAACTTAGAAATATCCCCAGTGTTCCTCACTGCTCCCCTCTGGAGCTCCTCTCAGAGCTCCTCCCTTCTGGAGGCTTGCAGGGTGAATGTGTTTTTCTGATAACTTATGGGGAAGTTATAGATTAGCTCCATAAATTGATCCATGCTTGGCTAAGTCAGCATGGAGCAGCTATGCAGGTGCTTGGTGAGACTCTGGCAGGAGAGGAAGCTGCATTTCAAACATTTTCTCCACTTTGGGAGATGGTCACTCCAAGCAAAGTGAGTTTGGGCAGTGCCTCCAGTGTCACTCACACTTTTACCCCTGGACAGGGGGTGACACAAGCCTGGGAAGTCCCTGGCAGTCAGGAGAGGTGATGGGCAGGACCCCCCCAGAAGCATCTGGGCTCTTGCTCCCAGCTGGGGCTCCCAGGACCTTTTGGGGTGTCAGGGCTGCAGAACCCCCCAGGCACAGGGGACACACCTGCTGGTGGCACAGCCTGAGGTGTGAATAGTGCCCAGGCTGCAATAGGCACAGAAAGTGTTGAGCACCCTTGGAAAGGAGAAGTCAATGCACAGTCCATCACTTCTCCCTCCATCCCCAGAGTGAGCATTCAGGCTTTCCTTATTCCTTTTCTTTCCTACAGTATATTGAGTGACTTTTCTCTTCCAGCGCAGTTAATAGGAGTGACTACGTCTTTGCTGTAGTTAATTGGCACTTTCAACTGTAAGTAAAGTGATCCACTAATCATTTTGATCTCTGTTCAGTTCTTTGATCTAGCTGTTGTTCTCAGGTGCATATAGTGACAGCACAATTAATTAATTGCAAGTTGATAACTGTGCAGCTGCTGCATGCTCTAGTTCACTCTTGGAGTTTTAGTAGCTGAGTTGCCAAGTTTCTTCATGAATTCTACCAAACAACAGTGATCAAAATACCACTTCTCAACCTTTTAAATTTCCCTAAGTCCACGGGCAAAGAGTGTGCAGCAGCGAGGAGCTGTGGGTTCCTGCAGGGGCTGGAGGCAAGGGCAGCTGCCCACCAGCATCGCAGAGCTGTTTGATTATTTACTGGTGGGTGCTGTGTGAAGCCCACAATACAGCTTGCAGAAAAAGAGGAGAGAGCAGGAGGGCACTGAGGGGAATCACCCAAGTACCTTTGCTAGCATTTGCTATTCTGTATCCTCCAGTTTGAAAGGGAATTAATTAAGCCTCCTACTGCAGGGTTTTGATCAGTCTCTGCTGCAGGACAAGATGAGACCTGGCAGAGGAGCAGGATGTGCTCTCTGAAATGACTGGTAGGAGGGGAGAGCAAAGCAGGTGCATCACAAGTGTGATTTGTTTGTGCTGCTCCTTTGTTTTCCACACAGAAGAGGTGACATTTCTCCTCGAACTTGTCTCCAGAGAGGCTGCTGTGCCCTCTCTGTGTGTGGGCAGGGACTTGCGTGGCACCCGTGGGTGAGGTTAGGGGATGCTGTGGGAAGGGGCAGGAGTGTTTGCTAACACTGGTGCCTGAGGGACCTGCAAGTACCAAGGTGCAGCCCTTAGGGCCAGGCACAGAGCTCTGCTGCTGTTCTCATGCTTGTTCAGCTTTGGTGGGCCTGTGGTCCATGGGAGAGCCAGTGGACAAAAGGGACATGTCTGTATAATATTTCAGTGTCTGTTGAAGAGTATTTCCATTTTTATGGATAAATTCAAGAAAAAAAGGCCCCACGCAATCCCAATTTGCATCCCTTATTTCCATAGAAACTACAGGAGCCTTGATTGCTTTCATGTGCTTTTGATGAAAATTGAGTGGGGTATCTTTATCCTGCCATAAGGTGGGAAGAAAAATTGGCATTCACAATAATATCTAATGGTTCAAAGGATACTTTTGCAAAACAACTTGCTGTGATTTATTAAATAACTTTGTGTTTTTCAAATAATTGAAAAAAAAACGAAAACACTTTCTTGAAAACATGTTGCAAGCCACAGATGAGCTGCTGTGCATGGTCATCTGCTGCTATGGGATGGACAGGGCAGGGCGACTGCTGCTGGTGAGGTGGAGGTCATCCTGCTCCTGCCACAGCTCAGACACCAGCAGAGAGCAGTGAAGAATTTAGATACCATGATCTGTATGAGTGCAACGAGCTGTAGGGGCAGCAGTGCAGGCAGGGGGCCTGGTGGCCAGTGCCCATCTTTTCCCAGTGTTTCTAAATACTGATTGGGTTTTAAACTCAACCATTTACCCATATTTGAGGCCCCAGCCCCACTTGTGACTCTCTGCCTTCCCGGGCAGGGGGCTGGGTCAGGGGGTGGAGGGCAGGTGCTGCTCACACAGGGTCCATCCCAGTATTGTGTCCATCTCAGGAACCTCCTGGAGCACTTTGGTGCCTGATCTCATTAAGGTGGCATTAGGCTGCTTTGTGGTTTCTGTCTCCTGCAGCAGGCTGGATTTGCTGTGCCTGTGCTGCTCATCCTGACACAAGGCCATTTATATTTGATGGTGTTTGGATGAATTATGCACATAGCCACTAAGAGAAATTTAATGATGAGTTTCGTCTTCTTTTTTATGGATTTCAGCCTTTGAATTAAGCACCAGTTCTCTCTCAGTGCTACAGGGGATAAAGGGAATATTCCAGTCCCTGCATCCATCACGCTTGCTCTGCCAAGCAAAGTTAACAAGTAAACAGTAATTGTCCACAATTATTACCCATTACGTGCTCTCTTCACCTGAGATCATGCAGCAAAGCCTAAGTGTAGAGGCACAGGAGGAGCTGGGTGGTGAGGAGCTGTCAAGATGAAATAACAGCAAAGAGACCTGTCAAATGCTGGCTCTGTGAAAGACCTAAATCCTCTCCCCATGGCCCCTTGGTGCAGTGTACAAGAGACACTTCTGTGTAATTATAAATTGTCTGCAGGGCTTATCTCAGAGGTTCAGGGTTGACATTACAATAAGAGGGTGGGTGAGATTTTTATAAGGGATCAGGTTCCTCTCAGTGCTGTTCACATGGCAGCAGAGGAGCCTGGTGGGTGATTAACACCAGCACAGAGCTGAGGAGGTCCCAGCTGCACGGCCAGAGGAGAAGGAGCCCGGTTGGTCCCTGAGTGGCAGGGGGTGTCCCAGGGTGTCCCAGGGGCCCGGGGGGCTCCACATGCTGTGGCCTCAGGGTGGCCACAGGGCTCCGTGTGTGGCCCCCCCCCCCCCCCCCCAAAGAAAAACAAAAAACCCCAAAAAAACCCGTGGATCCAGTCTCTGGTCCCAGCGTGTCCAAAGCTTCTGCAGGAGCTCAGTGCCTGGAGGCGGTGGTGGAGTTATTACAGCTGAAAATGGTGGGAGAGCAGCTTATTGCTGGAGCTCTGCTCAGGGCAGCAGCCCCTGTAGTCTTCCTGTGAGCTGTTAGGTTGCAGTAAATTACAGGGATCCATTTCTGTTTTGAGGAGAAAGGAAATGTCCCTGCTCCTGAGTGCATCAGGCGTGGGTGTCAGGATGCTCTCCTGCAGGGAGGCAAACATCCCACTGACTGGGAAGCAGCAAGAAGGCTACATGCCCACTCGAGGCCCTCTGATCCCAACCCCACTCACACGACTGGTTTAGATCAGTGGAGCTGCCAGGCTGGTCCCACTCGAGAGAGTTAGTGGTGATATTAACTGGAGGAAATTCTACAGAGTAAGTATTAGCCTTGTATTATGTAGAATTTTTAAGTGCTTCATTAATTTACAATTCCACTTTTTATCAAATTAATTTGCATTTTAATGAAAAAAATAAGTGGATCCAGCTCTCTTGTTGGAGTAGCAATAACATGCAGCTTGTGTGTGAATGAGTGTGTCTGAGCAGAGGGTGAGGCAGCTCTGCTTCCTGGCTCCCAGGGGCTTCCAGCCCCCTCCCTGCCGTTGCAGCAGCCCCTGGGGTCGATCTGGCTCCTTGTGCAGGAGCCTCTGCCAACGCTTGGAGGTGAAGGCTGTAGGAAGATACAGGACTGGGATGCCCCCCATCCCTTCTTGCCAAGAAAAATGTCCGTTGCTGTGGTCAGCTCTCAGCTGTGTCCTCAGCACTGCCATGGTCCTCTCCTCCTCCAGGTAAGGACTGTGACTGTGAAATGTGTCAGGACTGAGGAGCCCAGCAGCCTCTCCTCTGAGCGTGATGGACAAATTTAGAGTTTTATCTGAGAGCAGAACAAACCATTCCCATTGACAGCACCCTTTGGAACACACACCCAATGGATCAGCCCTGGGTCTCTTCCTGATTGGGGATCATCGCTCTTCAGGGACACCCCACCCATGTCATGAGCCCCCTTGGCTGGCAGGTGACAGTTCTGGGGTGAGGCAGAGCATATTTTGGTAAAGTAAATAGCAAAGATCATCTGAAATCTGGTGTTGAGCAGCTTGTCTGGTATTTAAAGTGTGACAAAGGTGGGTTTCACTGCAAGGTTTTGTTTGGTTTTGGTTGTTAGTTTCCTTGGGAGAATGTTATACGTGGTAACAGCCAGGAAAAGAAAAAAAAAAAAGAAAAGAAAATAATTTTAAAAAATAATAATAAAAAAATTCACTAGCCTCTTTGCCCTGATTCTGCCCCTCAGATCAGTAGACTCTTCACTGACACAAAAGCATTTCCTTCATGGTCTGTTTTGGAGAGAATGATGGTTCTGTTCTTCAGGGCTTTACTAATACAAGTTGAGTGAAAATGAGATGCTCTGCACCGAGCCATCTTATCTTCCCATCTCTCTCATCATCAAATTTGCTGTTAATCTCACAGGCAGCAATCCCACATGTTTCTTTTCCTTTTTAGATGGGTAATTGAATAAGCCTTGTAATATGTTTTTTTCCAATAGCGGCCACATGCCTGCTAAGTGAACTTTGACACTGTTGCCTCATGGCTTGCATCCTGCAATGACTTCACTAACTTTAAGCCATAAACGTGGACCATGCAGCTGGTAAATGACAGGAGTGTCTTCACTCCAGGAGCACACAAACTTCAGTTCCTTGCAGCTTGGCAGAGGAACACCAGGGGCATTGTGTGTATGTGGTGTTTTTTTTTTTTAGAAAAGAAAATTGAGCAATAAACATCCAGAGAAATGAGACATTTAAACATTCAAAGTAATTGATACCAGGAAAAAAATATGATAGGATGAAATCTATTCCTGCAATAAACTGTCCATTATTTGGGCCATCAGCATAACCCTAATCTAAAGTTACGAGGATCCATTACAGATATAATCAAATACAATTTTCTATATTCCATGAATCAAAAGCACCATATGTATTAAGAGCCTAGTTTGTCTTTCTGTTCCTGACTTCTCCTGGAACAGTATATATCTGATTTTTGTGTTATATTGCTCTGATGTCTGCTAAGGGCACCATGCCCTAGAAATTCACATTAAATAACTGAGAGCGAGCACTAGAAATGAAAAAAGTGAAATACTATCTAGACAGTTGGAAGTAAAAATATGAAAAGTGTTGCACTTACAGAAGGAAAAAAACCTATTTTTATGACTTGAATAGACAGTTTGGTATAAGGAGAAATTCCTCACCCAAGATCAGACACAGAGCAGAGCTGCAGCGGGCAGCCCAAGCTGCGGAATCTCCACTCTGTCCTGGCTCCAGGGAGCTGGGACATGGATATGGGTCTGCAAAACCATGGATGTTCCCAGACTTCCTGCGCTAATGGCTGCTGCCTCCCCAGGATGAGCTTGGCTTCATAACACCCATGCATGGGGGGGTTTAGTGGAGACATGAGAGAGAGGGGGTGAGTATGCAGCCAGATGTGGTCTGCAGATACATGCTCACTGACACCAGAGGCTGCTCCTTTCATCCTCAGGGGCCTGGCTTCCAGATTGTTCTTCCTTTCCCTTTGTTTGGTGAAGTTTTGTGTTTTGTTTCTCACCATGACCAGGTTGCCCTCCTCCAGCAGCCCACTCCAGGTCCTGGCCTGGCTGCCCTCACCTCTGGGTCTGGGTGAAGGGTCTGGGTCTGGGTGTGTGGGCACTGACAAATCCCACCCTGCTTGGCTCACAGAGGGGTCCTGGGTCCCCCTGTCTCAGTCTGTAAGGTCCCACATCCTTGAGCACAGCGTTCTGGAACAGTGTGTGTAACCCACACTTGGGCCCAGCCCAGGGTCTGGGGTGGGCAGCTGTGGTGGCAGGGGGCAGCTCTCCCCAGCCATCTCCTGTCCTCACTGCCTTACCAGTTCTCCAGCTGTTCTCTAATCCTATCTGGGAAGAAATAAATCTCTCCTGTCTCACTGGCCTGTCCCATTGATTTATCTGTCTCTGTTCTTCTCCATAGGTGTCTGCCTGTAGGAAGGGATGCTTTAATTTATTTGTCTCACAGGACTTCTATGCCATTTCCTCCAGTGATATAGATGTACTTCCACTGATGACCTGCATTATTTAGCTCTAAAATAACCTTCTGGGCAATAGGGAAAACACTCTCCAGAAGAGCCCGTGACCCCGGGTATCACAGGTGCCTGGTGGATTTGCTGTGGACCTTGGCTCCATCAGGCTCAGGGTTCCAGGGGACCGCTTGTGTCTTTGCTCCCAGAACCATCTCTCACTTTCTTGCTCTCTGCAAGGTTTCACCTCATGACATGCTGTAGAGTCATGCAGGTGATCCCCCCCCCCAAGTGGCTGACCCTGCCTGGGGAACTAGGCTGAGACCTTGTGGGTATTTGCTGGAGTGAAACAGGAGCATCAGTGGGGCTCATGTGCCAGCCTGTAGAGCAGCTTTCAAGGGGTGTTACAGCTTGCTGCTAGGTCCTAAGGTAAGGAGCAAAAGGTTATAAAAGGATAATATTCTGCTGGTAATGAGGGCATGCCTTAATGGCCCTGTAATCAGCTGGAGTCAATTAGTGGATGTGAGATGCTGAGAGTCCCACTGCAGGGGGTGGGCAGCGAAAGCCTGTGGAGGGCAGGAAGGGGGAGAGGGATCATATCCCTTGTCTGAGTGGATAGGTGAGGCAAAAAGGAACAAAATCTGGTTCTGGATTTCTTTGCCTGAGAGCTGGGGATCAGCTGGATAATGAGGCAGCAAGTTCTGAGGGCAAAGGAAGGGCTGGGACCGTGGTTAGCTGCTCATTAGCAGCCAGAGATGTAGCAGCTCTCACCACAGCTGGGAGCTCTGCTCTGGCCAAGCCTTGGGATTTCCCTGGAAGGAGGATGCTGCTCCCTGTGGTGGTGGCTCCCAGCAGCCACCCACTGCTCGTGAGTGACAGAGCAGCAGCTCCTGAGCTGCTGTGCTAAAGGCTTGAGAAATTAATTTTGCCTGTCAGGGATTCAGATGTAAGTGTGTGAACTGAGGCTCAGCGAGGTAAGTAAGCATACCTGGCTGTGCTCCAGCACAGGGAATGCTGCTCACTGCAGGGAAAGGAAGGCCAACAAGTACCTGCCTGTGTAAGATGGTATTGTCTTCCACATAAAACATGCCCTTAATTAATAGCTAGCATGAACCTAAGCCACTATCTCTGTTATCAATTTGTGGATGTGGTTGGATTGTCTGTCTCCCAGGACAGTAATATCCCTTCATCTTACTGCAAATTGCTCGCAGCATCCTTCCATTACACAGGCTTAACGCTTGAAAAATAGAGATTTAATACGCCACCATATCAGACTAAGTGAGGTCAAAGCAATTCATATTCACAATCCCTCAAAGCTCCTGGTAGTGTTTCCTGTGAGAAATGTGGATGTGGAGGAAGCAGAGCAGGGAGGTCTTCCCTTGCTCGAGCTGTCCCACACCAACAGGACCCCCATGGGTGCTGGTGTGTGCCTGTGAATGACAGAGCCAAGGTAGCCAGCCAGGGTACAAAACATCAGTCTCCTGAGAGGGGATGAGAGGCTGAGCCCGGAGTTGCCTAGGAGCTGTAGAGGAGCTGAAGGACTGTCCTGGGAGACAGGGGGATTTTGTTTGCCTTTTTTCATCACTGTGGATAAGGACTGTTGCAGTCAGGGGCTTCTGCTGAGTAGATTCATCCCAGCTGGGACTGTCCACCAGATACTGAGTGCTTGTCAGGAGGGCCATTAGCAGAGGTCCTGGAGCTATTGTGTGATGCTAGAGATGGTACTACAAAGGCTTCTTGCATCATTTCTGGCTTTTAGAAGCTCCTTCTCTGAGAATCCACCTCTGACCTTGGGACAGAGAACCTCTGATGTGTATCCCTGCACTAGTGGGCGAAAGAGGGAAGGTTTATATCCCTGTCTTCAAGAGCTGCAGGAGCTCCAAGAATCCTTTAAGAGAAAGAATCTAAAGATTATTTGTATCAGACTTTTTTTACTTGGACAAAACCTATGAACTATGTAGAAATCCTATGTTTTGTTTTTACACTGAAAAAGTAGAATTTTGGAATCTCAGAGGTAATGAGACTGTGTGAGGGGAGGACTGTCACAGGGAGACCTGAACATCTGTGGGCACTGTGCCAGACAGGGAGCATGGCTATTCCTGGGAGGAACTGGTCCCACTGGGAAGCATCAGAACCAGGGATCTGACTGCCCTTCTGCTGGCTCACAGCACTCCTCCTGGTCACCAAAAAACCCCAGGATCGTTTTCAAGTCATAAGGAATTCCTAGAATGAAACTGCTGGACTGAAACTAAGTGGCTCAGCCCACAGCGATGTCTACAGGAACACCTTGGTGACAGGAGGTGATGTGGGGTCTCCCAGGGTGGTGGCGAGTAGAGGGCCCCGTGTCAGGGGCCCCTTATCAGAGAACAGGCTGAGGAGCTCTGATGGATGGCAAATTGCTTGGGGTTGTCTGACACAACAGAGCAGAGCTGGGAGCACCTCGGCTGCTGAGGTCAGTGCTGACGCAGAAAGCATAATTTTTCATAGTGTGCTCCCTGTACCCTACAACTCCTGTAATGGACTAGCAAATTACTACACTATTTAAAAGGTAGCAATTTTTAACATTTTGATTACTGTGTGCTGCTGAGGCTACATGACCTATGCCTATGGAGGGGATGGATGAGAGCCCTGCACATGGGGACAGGGACACAGGAGAACCTCTGCCACCCCAGCACCTGCCCTTGCCCAAACCAGGGGCAGCAGCAGGGCTCAGGGAACTCTGCTGACCCTATGTCAGAACCCCAGAGTCTGCAAGGATCCTTTGTAAAGATCTCACCTTACCTCTGGTTGGGGCTCCATCCCATGTGCGTGTGTGCTCTCTGCAAACCTGCTGTGACCACCAGACACATCAAGATGTCCCACAGATGTGTGCTGCCCCTCTGCTGCTGCTCTTCTGCAGGGGTGCCTCCTCTGCTGTGTGGCAGGAATCTCCTGTCATTTCTTGCCAAGAGGAATGAGAAGAATTGAGTGCCTGGCTGGAATCTGCTCTCCAGTGGTTACACCTGCTGAGCCAAGGGCTGCTGCCTTGCTTGCCCTGCAGCCTGGCTGAGCTGCACTGGTGCAGAGCTGACCTCAGGTCTTGGGTCCTTCCCTGCCTGTGCTGTGAGGCACCAGTACTGCAGGCAGCTCTTTGTTACTCCCAGGTACTCATGGCTGCTGCGGGGTTAAAGCTGGTGGTGTTGGCAGCAGCAAGCAAGCTCCTGCACATCCCTCTGCTACAGTGCAAGTTGTGAACAGGGCTGTTCACCTGTGGAGCTAATGAGCAGTAGCTGGATGAGAGATGGAAAATTAAGGCTGTGTAACCTGCAAGGCAGGGAAGGGTTCTGCCCCACAGTGCTCTGTCACTTCATAGGCCACTTGTGGCATCTTTTACATTCCCTTGGGTTCTCCAGTCAGTAGTGGTGCTTGTGCGGATGGGGGAGATGTGTTTGTGTAAAGGCTTGGAAAATGTCTGTGAGAAGATGAGATTATCAGGCTGTCATCTGTACAAATGTACCTGCACATTGTTTTCCTGTTTTCCAGGCTCCTGGACAAGTGCCACTACAACCAACAATTTTCCTGTCCTTTGTTCCTTTGCTTTTACAAGTATCATTAAACCCAACCCTCCCTCCCAGCAGCAGCGGAATGTGGATGCCAGTATTTGGGATTTTCTCCTTGCCCTAGTGGTGAGGGCTTTCAGCTCCCATGTCTCCTGCCTTTGGGAGCCATCACTTGTGTCCCCTGTGCCTGTGACAGCGATGTCCCACAGCATGGGGACAGAACTGGCCAGGCCCAGGGATGTGGGGTGGAGCCTTGACTGCTGCCCGGCTGCACTGCAGATGGTGAAGTCTAGTGCTGTTATGTCCCTGTTTAGGAGCACTGGAGTTCTTCACAAATCTGAGAGGAAACAAAAGGTGCTCTTCTAAAGTAAAATGCCATTCACAAGTTCTGTAATATATATTCTGTTTGAACTTACTTTAAAAAGTGACCTCTAAGCCTTTAGTTTACTCGCTTTGATGCTAGATACAATTTTCTCCAATAAATCTCATTTTAGCTGTTTCTCTAAATTAAGTAAATTCTCTACCTACAGGGCTTCTAACCAGCAATCATATCTTCCAGAGATTTTGTAGCTGTTTGGCAGAAGCGTGGTGTGTGGCTCTGTGAATCATTCACCAGCTCTGAGCTCAGCTTTGATGAACCCTGACATCCTGCTATGTCTGCTGTGGTTTTTCCAGCTCAGATCCATCTTCCCAGGGAATGTGGTTTGCCCTGGCTGTGTGGGAAGTGTTTAGTATTATCTCCTAACTACATGCAGATGTTCCTCTTTAACTAATTTTAAATTGTTAAAAAATTGTGATCAATAATGTAGCTGTGCTCCTTATAAACATGATCTTGTCGATCAGGCTGTTTCACATAAGGGTGGAATTGTGTGTGGCTGGAAAGACAGAGACTACAGCTCCTCTGTTCCCTGTACCTACCAAGGCCAGTGCTGCCGGAGTGATCTGGGACACTGACCTTGGGAAGGTGCTCCAGGGGTGATCCTGCTGCAGCCCAGATCAGATCAGAGACAAGGGGCTTGTGCAAGGGCACCCGGAGAGGCTGAGGAGGGTGCGGACCACCTGCCAGGGCTTCCCAGATTCACACTCCATGAGCTCGATGGGTTCCTCTTAGCTGTTTTTTTATTTAAGTGCCTTTGAAATGTGCACAGAAGATCCCTCCATCACAAAGCATCCCGGTGGGCCGGTGCCTGGGGATCCAGGTGCGGCAGGCAGGGCTCTGCGTGGAGCGGTGACGGGGTGTGGGGGGACTGAGCCTCCCCGCAGGGCTCTGCCCGCTCCTGCCGGGGTGGCACGGGGGATGCTGGGACAGACTGGGGTGCTGCTCCCCCCGGCTGCTGAATTGCCGGATTTTTTCTTTTGGCTTAGGCTGGAAATGGGGAGGTGAAGAGCTAAGGAACCGGCCCGTAAAGGCACCGCAGCCCCTCCTGGAGACGTAGCACATCCAACTGCAAAGCGCTGCTTCGGATTGTCCCTTCCGCAGAGTCACACCGAGAGCCAGCGGCTCCGGAGCCCCTCGGGTGCGGGAGGACCTGCGGGCTCCTTCCCACAGCCCTCCCGGAGACCACGAGCAGAGACTGACGGCGGGACAGAGGGACGGAAGGACGGAGGGTTGGAGACAGCTGCGGGCTGAGCGTTCGCCCTGCCCTGGCAGAGGCCGGGCGGGACGGGCACAATGGTGGCAGCTGGTGCGTGGCGGGGACCCGCAGGACACGGCTCCAGGGCTGTCCCCTCACAGCGGGTGCCCAGCGCCTCCCGGACATCGTCCTTCCATCAACACAGATGCCTTTTAAAACCTGTTTCAGGATCCCGGGCTCTGTAAGGCAGGGGTGGACGTGTCTGTCCAGCAGCCGGGAACTCGAGAGGGGCGGTGGTCTGCAGCATCCCACCCCCCCCGCTGCCAGTGCAGGGCCCTACCGGGCTCCTCTGAGCACACTTGAAAACTGAGCTGATTTAATAAACTATAGGAGAGTTTTCCCAGACCACATGCTGAGCTGTATTCAAAATACATTTGTACGAACATCAATTTTTAATGCAATTTATGCCAAATGTTGTTGCAAAAAGCAGCCGTTAACATGACATTAATTCAATCACTGGAAATACAGTACGTGCTGCTAAATGAAAACATGTTATTAGTCAATTAGATTAACTGGATGTAACTCTTCCAAATGCAATGTATTATGGCCTCTACATGGTTAATTATGTTGTACAAATTACATGGCAATAAGGCTTAGCACTGGACACACACATACAATTAATACATAAGCAGAAAAAACAGCCTGCAATTCACTGCTGAACTCTGTTAAAAGTATTTGGAATATAAATACATTGTGACATAAATACATAAAGAGAGAGAATTATGCTGATATTGTAATGGGAACAGGGCAATTTCCAAAAGATCTGGCAAAGTCTTTACTGAGAGATCACAGACATTCATGGTTGCTTTCATAACTAGTTCTAATCTGCTTTTAAAAGACTATTTTGATTTTAAACAGAAATACTCCTGGTCCTGTTGAAGTCCTTTCCTGTGCAGGAATCTCTCTGCACCCACGCAAGTGATGACGGCTGCGCTGCCTCCCCCGTTGTTTGTGTTCCAGGATGAATTTGTGCCCACTCACAGGGACTTGTGTCAGAGGCTGGCACCAGGAGTGGGCTCCATGCCCAGCAGCCACGGGCACCACAACCCACCAGCAGGAAGGGTTCCCCCCTCACAGAGGGGGCTCCATGAGTGCCCACCCTGAGAGTCCCCTGGAAGCAGGAGGGTTGCTTCTGGGGAGGATGTGCTGGTAGCTTTCAAACAATCCCACAGTCTCTGGTGCCCTCTCACCATACCCCACCTGGGGTGCAGGGATGCACATCTTGGTGTCTACTGGTGGTGAGACAGAGTTTAATTTGACACAAGCAGGGGCATGGCTTGGGATGCAGCTGAGTGTGGCTTATTGGTTTCACTGGGAGCAGAGAAGGATTGGAGCAACCTCCACACCCCGGTCAGACACACACCACCGCTCTGTTGACTTAGCAGCTGCTACTGACAGGAGAACTGATAAAGCTCTTGGAGATATTCCTGTCTCATCTGTCTCGGGTAAGTCAGAGGAAGGTTGGAAACATCAGAGGAGGCAGAATGTAAAAGCAATAAAAAATTTCTGATTCTTATTGAAGGCAGAAGCTGGTCTGACATGACCGCTGGCAACAGAAAGATTTCACGTGATCAGGAGGTTGCTTACTTGAGGAACTGTTGATTGTTTAGTTGCTGCTTAAGGGACTGGGGGAAAAAAAAAACCCAAAAGCTCCTGCTGTTTGCAGGTTAATGAAAGGACTCAGGCTGCCTGGCTGCAGCCCTTGTTTACCTCCAGCCCTACCTGCACAGAGTAGCTGGAGAGATTTCTGTCTGCTTGCTCAGAAATAAAAAGAGCCCGAAAATCAATCATTTGTTTACATTGTATAACTTGTTGAAAATCAATTGGCTCCACATGTTGCAGATCTGATTGCATTTTGTTAGCGGTCACAGGGAATGGTTTTCCCTTGACATGCCTGTGTTAGTGGTTTTTCCAATGCATCAATTGTATCAAGCTTTTAGGATAATTGAGACTGAGCAACAATCCCCTTTATAAATATTAACTCTGATATGCTTGGGAAACTCTGCCTCTCTTGGATGAATTTTTAACTAGCTTTTTAATCTATCGCTTCTTGTTAGAACAGCAGGAGCATTTCTTGGTGCCTCTTTCTGTCCTGCTGGCTCTGGGAGAGCTGTCCCAGGGCTGGGGTCCTGCTCCTGCCTGACCAGGCTGGATCCACAGAACCAGGGGCTATGGCAGTGGTGGGGGCTCTGCTGGCCCAGGGACCACGGGGAGAGAGCAGCCCCAGGTTTGCCTGGGGAGCAGGAGGGGACACAGGAGCCCAGGACAAGCTGGGAGGGGAGGGAGGAGGCACTCACAGCACTCACTGCCCTGTGCCACCACCTGCACCGGGAGGGGACACACAGCCTGTCCCCTCTATCTCCATTCCTCCGCAGTCCCAGCCAGCCTGGACACCATACTGGAGGCCTGTGGGCACAGGGCCAGTGGCAAGCAGCAGCTGGTGGCCAGTGTTGGCCTGGTAGACAGACAGGGGATGTGCCATGGGCTCATCTCTCTCCAGCCAAGGCTGCAGCTGCTGTGCAGCAGTGGGGCCCTTGTGGTCTTCCCTTTCCATCAGCATTTGTCTGGCTGGTCCTGCAAGGCAAGCTGGTCAGAGTCCAACAGCTCTGGCCTGTCTCAATTAAACCTCCTTTTCCCTCCACAATCAGATGTTTCCTTCTTTAATATCATCTGAAAGTCTGTCAAATTGTGTGCATTCTTGTGAAACCTCTATGCAGAAAGAGACAAAAAGAACCAGGCTGTTAAAATGAAAGCCCTACTTTACATTTCAAATGCTTTAACAGATTTTTCTCTCCTTTTTTTCTTGGGACTTTAATAAAAGCTTTTTTGTTTGTTTTTTTAATAGTGATTGCTTGCCCATGGAGGTGCCTATGAGGATGACGAGCAGAGCACATCCAGAGAATGCACAGTTCTTGCCCCGAGCTGGGCTCTGCTACCTGTTCTGGTGCTGGCTCATTCCCCCAAGTACTGCCAGGAATCCAGAGGGGAATTCCACCACAGCCTGGCAGGGCTGCCAGCACCTGCCTCATGGCACTTCGGAAGTGTACCTAGGGAGGAGCCTCTTCCCAGCACCAGCAGTTTTTATCCAATAAGTATGCAAATCTCAGCATATTCCCGACGTTTCCTTCAGGCTCCAGAGGCTGCACGTGGCCTCGGAGGCTGGGTAAGCGGGGGGGGGGTAAACCCTTGTGAACCATATTTTGAGCAGCATCAGGTGAAATAACTATTCTTGGGCTAAATATCTACTCAGGGAAATACTTTTCATTTAAAAAAAATTAATAATTATGTGTTGTGCCATGAATGTTATTAAAAGATTCTACTGGTCAGTGGAAATGCGGCTTACTCTGAAGAGGATGCAGAAAGTGAAGTATCAGAAATACAGGTAATGTTCTTGCAAGAAATTCTTGATGGAACAACAGCTTCAGAGCTGTCTGCTGGCTGTTCTTGGGCTGGGGGAGCTGCTGGCTTGTTGTGCCCACCAGCCTGCCCCATTTCCTGGCTACTTAGCGCTGTGTGGAGAAGGGGTGTCAGAGCCACAGACAAGGTGCAGGAGAAGTCTGGAACTGACACAGATGCTGACGTGTGCCTGAACCCAGCACACGCTGCAGCAGGGGCTGGGATACCTCCGGCTGTTGCCCAACCTGCTGCTAAAGTCTGGGGCACTAAGCAGACCTGATGGAAGTGTGTTTATTTAAATTGCCAGGATAAATTAACTTTTAAAGTCACAGTGAAAAAAAAGTCTTACAAGTCTGTGCTGCAACTCTGGGGCATGAATATTCAGGCACATGCACTCATTGAATTAGTTTGTTGCAAACGTATTTGGAGGCAGCTGTTCATTTAATAATCAAGGATAATCACAGAAATAGATGACCGGTTACCCCATCTGAATTGCATGGTTAAAATTATAATTTTATAACTATCTCAGCAATTAGATTTAATAGCTATGAAAATCCAGCAAAACCCAGTTGAGGCAAAGCTGTTACTCTTAATGCTGAAAAGCCAAGGTCAAATTTGGGCTGCCCCAGGTCCAACCAGCAGCAGTGTCTCAGGTGTCTGGGTCATTTCTGACACTGCCCGAGGTGCAGAGGGGAGACCTGTGGGCCAAAGACTCTGATGCTAAAACCAGTCCAGGCAGGGGTTAATTTTCTTGGCATTTCCTGTCTTCATTACAACATTTGTCCCAAGAACAGATTAATTCCTCTCATTTTTTTCTGCTTTTCCAGCCTTTTGTCACAGGAATGCGTTCCACAGAACTGTTATGTTTGATACTTGCTCTGAGTTATAGCTGTGCCGTATGCTGTAAAAGTTTGACTCTCTCAACATTGTACATTTTGGTTCTACCCCTGCAGGCTATAAACAACCCAAATTACCTCTTTCTTTGGCTTCCAAGAGGACTAATCCCCTGTCTAGTGCTTTATCAGTCAGTTGAGAAAGACTGAGACCAACCTGCCAATCCAAACAGAATATATTGAAAAAATCATATTACCACACTGCAGAACCTCGCCGTAATTCACCCAGCAGCTCAGCTGACGCCCTTGATGAGACCAGCAGCAGGTACACCCTCCCTCCACCAACCTTCCTCCACCCATCCATCTTCTCCCTCCCCTGCAGAGAGCCAGGGAAGCTCTGCCACCCCCTCCTCACCCCGTCCTGGTCAGGTCTCACTGAGTGGGTTGGGGGCACTTCCTGCGTCTCCCCCTGATGCCTTCCAGCAGCCGCCCAGCTCACAGGTGGCGGTGCCTCCTGCCCAGTAGCTTTGCTCAGCCTGTCCTTGCTGTCCTTGCCCGAGGAGCAGACACCCCCCCCCCCCCATCCCCCAAATGTGCAGGGCAGGCTGACCCTGCTGTGCTTCTGCCAAAAACACCCCACAGTATCCCCAACACCCCCCGGGCTGCTGTTCTGCTGGGGAGAGGAGCTGCCCCTGCCTGGGAAGGGGGCTCCTGGGAAAGGGAATCCGGAATTCACCGGAGTGGCAGATGGAGGGGCTGCGCTGGCCCCTGCAGTGCCCTCCAGCCGGCGGCAAGTGGCTCCTCGGCTCAGCTGAAACGCCTCTCAAGCACCGGGGCCAAGGCGGGTTGCTCCAAGGTTTAACGCTTTATTAGAAAATGAGAGGTTAGAGCATGTTCCAGAGGAGAAAGAAATTTATTGTTGCCCTGGCCCTGCAGCAAAGCAAAACTCAAATAACCCATGTGCGGGAAGGGCTATAAATCCCCCAATGGCAATCACACTGCTAAAAGGATGGCGACAGCCACAGCAGAGTTTGGCCAGTTAATATTTCTCAAATCTGAGTGAGAAAAATAGCAATATTTAAAATTATGTCTGCTGAATTATGCAAGGGGAAAAAAAAACAAGCTGTGAGCCCTTCTGGATGCCAGGCTGCAGAAGGAGCTGGGCTGCAGAGGGTTCCTAGGCACGGAATCCTCTGCTCCTTTGTGAGCAGGAGAGCGCCATGAGGAGGGACCCCGGGAGGGGGCAAATTCCCCAGCAGACACCTGGCAGGTGGCTGGTGCTCCGGAGGGGTGGCAGCAGGCGGTGTCATCCTGCAGTCCCCTGGTTTCTCCTTCGTCGGACGGATCCCTGCAGCCCTCGTCCTGCTCAGGACAGACACAAAGCAGCACCAGCTCTGTCTGGTACCTCTGCAGCAGGATGGAGAGGGTCAGCACTAGGATGATATTAGGGAGCTCTAGTGCTCTGTTTTTATTTTTTAAACAGGAAATTTGAATGGGAAAATTTTACTTCTAGTTTTTATTTCCAGGCAGTTGTTGTTCCAAAGTCATACCTGTCCACAGATTGAAAGTCCTTGGCTGACAGTCCTGGGAATGGCAGGAATCATGTGGCAAAAGAAGCATTTCAGCTTGATAGACCCTATAAATTTCCAAGGTATGTTTTTGTTTTATGCTCCGGGCAAAGGGAGCAGACACCATCAATCCTCCCTCCCTCCCCGATGGCCGACCCTGAACTGCTCAGGCGTGGGCAGGCTAGGCAGCATCTGTCTGTGACACCCTGATGGGGATAGAGGTCAGGGAAGATCCTGGGCTGTTCTGGTTTGACAGGTTTGCCTTTAAAAAATCATTTTCTGTGCGCAGAAAATGCAAGGTACTGAGGGCATGCCAGGAGGTGAGGACATCTGAAATAACCCCTGTTAGGTTCAGAAACACTCCAGCATGAGTGTCACCGTGGGCTGCCCCAGCACAGCCACCCAGCTCTGCCTGCAGCCACACAATTCATGAGCTTTCACATCTCTGTCATTACCCTGTTAATCCAGCACCTTGCTCCAGCCTCGCACCACAGTGAGGATTTATGGTTCTTACAGACCAATTTCTTTATCCCGGGGGGAAAATCAGCATCTTGTTATGGATAAAATGACAATAAATGAAACAGCCCTTAATGTACGATCTTGCCACACAGTGGCACTCAAACAAATTCTCATTAATAGCTTGTTACTGTCACCTCCCATGCAGGGCTGAGAACTGTTCAGAGAGAAATGGCCCCTTATCCCAGGGCAGGCACTGCTGCCACATTCTGGGGACCCCAATCCCAACCCACAGCTCGGGGTGACCCCTGCCCTGCTCTGCAGGGGGGGACAGACGTCTCGGCACCCGATGCTGACACTGCCCCTCTCCATGGAATTTTTAATCCAGAGCCTTCTTTTGCAAAGGCAAAGGAAGAAGTGAGGCTGAGTTGGCCACATCTCCCAGGGACAGAGGGACAAGATTATGCTGGCCACAAGGAGCCCTGTCCAGCTCCTACTTCATCCCTTTGCTCTGCGGATGGTCCCAGCACCTGTGAATGAGCCACTTTGTTGGTCAGCAGCTTTATTTTTAGGGCATGTTAATCCCACTCATGGCAAATGAATTTGTGACTATTGCAGACATCGGTGGGATCCCTGCCGGGTTGGGGGACACGGCAGGAGGGTCCTTGAGGTCCCTGGGAGCTGGACCTGCCGGTTGACATTGGGCAGAGGGAGGGGACCAGAGCTGGAGCAGTTCCATGGTGGGTACAGCACTGGAGAGCTGTGCCAGCTGAGAGCCTCGGGATGGAGGCTGCCTTACAGAGAGGAAAAGCTGCCAGCTGGGAGATCCCTCAGGGGCATGGTGTAAAAAGCTGATTTTTCTGTTTTCTTGGAGCTCAAAGAGCCCAGAAATATTGGCTTGACATTAAACAACTTTTAAAAAGAACTTCAGCAAAGAAAAAAAGCACTGGAAGACATGAAAAAAGGCTAAGCTGTGGTGAAGGTACTTAATTTGGGCCAAAATAAAGAATGCAGTTTCTTTACTGAATTTGCATTTTTAAGAACACCAAGTGGTGTCAAATAGAAAAGGTCCAAAAGTTCTGCTTAAAATACTGTCCTTTTCAAAGCCAAATAAATTGGCAAAATCCGACCCCAGTCTTTGAGAAGTTTCTTTGTCACCAAAGTTCTTTTTTTGCCATAGCATTTTTCATATGAGGAACTTCTGTCTGGCTTCTCCTGCCTGTGTAGATCCATGCCCTGCTAGTGTGCTGGGGACTGTGCTGTCCCAAGCCCCGAAGCACCCCTCAGGCTGCTGCAGCTCCTGACCCCAATGCCAAGAGAGGGAGAGCAGCAGGAGGATGGGTGGATGGGGACAGGAGACCCCCATGCCTGTCAGACCCCAGCGAGGCTCTGTGTCACTGTGTTCTGAGCAACCAAACCCACCCCTTCTGCTCCTGGTGAATTTGTTTAAATATGTGTTTTGCTGAACATATTTTTTGCATTGCAAGTATCCATGGCAGGAATTGGTCTTCATAAACACATTTTTACAGTAATATAACCCTATAAATAAATGCTCCAGCATATCTCCCAGTGTCACTTTTATTTACTTTTTAAGTGACCTGTTATTACTGACCCCTCTGCCAGAAATGCCTAATTGAGAGGCGGCCACTGCCAAGCAGGGTGGATGTGGAAGTGCATTATGGTAAATAATTCATAACAAGTGCTGTGGCTGTTGCAGTGATATATGTAAATAGGGGAACCTTATTTTTTAACTTACAGTCTGTGTTGGTTTATTGTAGGAATTTTGAAAGGGCAAGGGCTTCATACTTTAGCACAGGGCTGAAGAGGGCTTCTCTTTCCCTGAAGTCCCATCCCCAATCATAGAATCATAGAATTGGCTGGGTTGGAAGGGACCTCAGAGATCATCGAGTCCAACCCTTGAACCACCGTTGCGGTTGCCAGACTATGGCACTGAGTGCCACATCCAGTCTCTTTTTAAATATCTCCAGGGATGGAGAATCCACTACTTCCCTGGGCAGCCCATTCCAATGCTTGATCACCCTCTCCATAAAGAAATTCTTTCTAATATCTAACCTAAACTTCCCCTGGCACAATTTAAGACCATGCCCTCTTGTCAAAAGTCATCTGGCAAAAGAGACCAACCCCCACCTGGCTCCAACCTCCTTTCTGGGAGTTGTAGAGAGCGATGAGGTCTCCCCTGAGCCGCCTCTTCTTTTAGGCTGAACAGCCTCAGCTCCCTCAGCCTCTCGTCATAGGGTCTGTGCTCGAGTCCCTTCACCAGCCTGGTTGCCCTCCTTTGGACCTGCTCCAGGACCTCGATATCCTTCCTGAGCTGAGGGGCCCAGAATTGGACACAGGACTCGAGGTGTGGTCTCACCAGGGCTGAGTACAGGGGCTGAATCACTTCCTTGGACCTGCTGGCCACGCTGCTCCTGATACAGGCCAGGATGCCATTGGCCTTCTTGGCCACCTGGGCACACTGCTGGCTCATGTTCAGCTTCCTGTCAATCCAGACTCCCAGGTCCCTTTCTGCCTAGCTGCTCTCCAGCCACTCTGTCCCCAGCCTGTAGCGCTGCATGGGGTTGTTGTGGCCAAAGTGCAGGACCCGGCACTTGGCCATGTTGAACCTTATCCCTTTGGAATCAGCCTAACTCTCCAGTCTGTCCAGGTCCCTCTGCAGAGCCCTCCTGCCTTCCAGCTGATCCACACTTCCCCCCATCTTAGTGCCATCTGCGAATTTGCTGATGGTGGACTCAATCCCCTCATCTAAATCATCAATGAAGATATTGAACAGAACTGGGCCCAACACTGATCCCTGGGGGACACCACTAGTGACCGGCTGCCAACTGGATGCAGCCCCATTCAGCACCACTCTTTGGGCCCGGCCCTCCAGCCAGTTCCTAACCCAGCACAGGGTGCTCCTGTCCAAGCGGCGGCCTGATAGTTTTTTCAGGAGAATGCTGTGGGAGACGGTGTCAAAGGCCTTGCTGAAGTCCAGGTAGACCACATCCTCAGCCTTCCCCTCATCCACCAGTCGTGTCACCTGATCATAAAAGGAGATCAGGTTGGTCAGGCATGACCTACCCTTTCTAAACCCGTGCTGGCTGGGTCTAATCCCTTGCCCATCCTGCAGGTGCTGTGTGATTGCACTGAGGATGATCTGTTCCATGACCCTGTCAGGCACTGAGGTCAGGCTGACGGGCCTGTAGTTTCCTGGGTCCTCTTTCCGGCCCTTTTTGTGAATTGGCATGACAATTTCCAATCATCTGGGATGTCCCCAGTGAGCCAGGACTGTTGGTAGATGATAGAGAGAGGCCTGGCGAGCTCTTCTGCCATCTCCCTCATCACCCTTGGGTAGATCCCATCCGGTCCCATAGACTTGTGGGGATCCAAGCATCTCAGTAGGTCACTGACTGTGTCCTTCAGGATTACAGGGGTGCTGATGGCTTCACAAGACTGACAGTGAGACAGGAAAAATCAGCTCACAGACCTCTTTCTGTGTTAGCACACTGTAAATCTATTTATTCCTGTGTTTTACCTGTGGCTTGGTGACAGTCCCTGTGGGTGCCATCTGCAGACCCAGAGAATGGAAAACTGGCACTTGGGGGGGGGGGGGGGGGTCAGCGCAGAACCTGCATGTTGGGCTCAGCAGAGCATCCTTCCCTGGGCTCTGACTGCAGAGACCTCAGACCTAAAATCCTGAGGCTGAATTTATCTCCAATGGGGAGAAGATGCCTCTTCTGCAGGGAAGGAGTTTTAAGAGAGTTGGTCTGCAGCCTGTTGAGCTATGAGAGGTTCCCAGGCTTCTCTCTGACACCCTGGTCCCTGGGGAGCACTCCTGGACTTGTGCAGTACCGAGGCTCACACATGTTACAGCTCACATCAGAAAAGTATTTCCCCTTTACTCCACCTTTTAATTCAACATCATGTTTTCTATTCCTTTGTTATAACATTGGGATGAGAGGAGCTCCCAGACTGTCTCTTCAAGACCATTTATTATTTATTCATTCTGTTTCTACCTTGTTTTTCTGTCTCTCCTTATATGAGAATTTTTCCAGTCCTTGATATTATTCTTGTCCCTCTCTAGTTCTCATCTATTCCTACAATACCCTCTAGAGATAGGGTAATCACTCCAAGAAAATTGACTTACATTCAATGGCAAAAAGCTTCATTAAAACCCAGTTAAGGTTCCCAAAGGTACTTTCTGTTCCTCAGAAATATTCAGCAAAACTCATATTTCCAACAACATGAACAGAGGAGCTTCGTTACCACCCAGGCTGCAGTGGTGGGGAGAGAGCCAGGGGGGGCTGGGGGTGGGGGGCTCAGTCTGGGGTTGGGGGGCTTGGACTGGATTTGGGGGAGCTCAGGCTCAGATTGGGGAGATCGGGCTGGGATTGGGGAGCCCCCTGCCTGTCTCAGGGGGCACAGGGAGAAGAACTGGGAACTTCTCCTCTGCTTCAGCTGTTCTTAATGGCCCCGTGGCCGCCCCAGGGGCCGCAGCTCCTGCCCATCCCGGGGGCTGCTGGTGGGTGAGCTCAGCCCATAAAAAGAGCCGTCCCAGGCCCCTTCCTGCTCGCTCCGTGGCCGGTGGTACTGGGATTTGTTCGCCAGGTGGGTGCTACTGGGGCTGGGCTGTCCCGGTACGAGGTGAGGGGGTCCCGCTCCCGGGGGAGCCGAGCAGGGGTAGCAGATCCCTGCCTTGACCCAACCAAAGCTCCGGACGGCAGCGCCCGGGTGGTGCGGGGTATGCAAGCCCTGACCCGAGGGTGCTCCAGGAGAAACAAATTCTTCTTGTGCTGTGTTAACCGAGAAGGGTGAGGCTGGAGAATTTGCCTTAAAATTACACAGAAAGTCAGCCTCTTTTTTTTCCCTGCAGCTGAGGAGTAATTACCACTTTGTAAAGCTTTTGATTTTTTTAACATTGCATATAAATACTGCTGCTCAAGAGTTCAGAGGCAGGGATTTTAAATCTAATCCACATTTAACAAGGCTATTAAAGAAAATGTTTAAGTTGCTAGAATTTAACTGATTACAATATTTAATAAATCTTACCCGAAAAAAAAAAAAAAAAAAAAAAAAAAAGCAAGAAGCCAAGATCACATGGCTTTTATATGTGCACTACTGAGAATGCTTTAATGGGAAATGGAAACCCAAAAGATGCAATAATCCTGCCAAAAAGGCCCAAATGTATTATAAAAATGTTTAAAGCTCCATTTGAGTTTTTCTAATTAACTTGATAATGACACCAGCATCCTCTCTCCATCAGTCTCCTGAAAGATCAGATGCTTCTCAAATGCTGGCAGAGCGGCAGGGAGGGTAGGAAGGGATTTCACCTTCCCTGGAAGTCAGGGTGCTGCTTTCTAAGAAATGTTGTGGCTCTGGGGCTGTGCGTAGCTGCACCATGTCCCCACCATGTCATCCGTGAGACCCCTCCGGCCCTTCCTGTGGGGGGAGGCACCGGGCAGAGGCGGCTGCCCCCGGGGGCAGTGAGAGCAGCCCCTGCACTGAGGTGTCCCTCTGGTTTTTTTGTTCGTTTTAAAAGATTTAAGTCCCTCCCAGCTTCTCTGGAAGAAGGGTGGGCAAATGAGGGCAGCTGCTTGGGCTCCGAGCAGATGCTCAGCCTGTGTTTGGGTGGGTGTCTGCCCGTGGTGCCTGTTTCTGCAGGAACAACTGGAGGGAAAGCTGTGCATGGATTCAGACTGTGCTGGTGTGATCTAGGAGCAAGGGCAGCTGAGCTTGGGGATCAACCTCTGCTGGAGCAGCCAAGTGGCTGGTGAATACCACGTCTGTGGCATCACCCGTGGTTCATGGGGTGGGGGCAAGGGGAGCCAGGTAACTGCAGGACATAGGAACAAGCCGAGTGTTAGTGAGGACTCATGTTGGAGCCCTCCCTGTAGTCAGCAATTTCTGGTCTTCGTGCTGAGGTTGTTCCAAAAAGGGGGAAAAGCGTCCCAGAGAACGAGTGAAAATCCACATTTTGAAACTGCATTCGTTGTGGCTGAGTCACCTGTGGCGTGTATCTTGCTACATCCCTATAATTGCCTTAATCATCCCAACTAGTGCCCTCCTGGAAGGAGGGGGTGAGAGTTGTTTGACAAGGCCTTTTTTCCATTGCTCCATGCCCCTTGGGCTTGTCCCTGCTGGTTAAATCCCCTGGGTTGCCCTGACAGGTGTCCTGGTGCTTTCTCTTGAGGCTGCAGTTGCTCCCCAAAGAGGCTCTGCAGCTCTTGGTGGGTGGCTTTGCTCTTCAGCCTCTTGAAAGATCAACTCCTAGTTTGTTCCTTTGTGGTTTTCCAGAGCACTGCAATTCCCTTCAGCTCTGAGCCTGAGTAGAATTGAGGATGGGCTGGACAATTTTTCCTTCTGCCTCTTCCCAGGCTTCATGGATGTGTTTTTTTTGTTTTTTTTTCCAGGTGTGGGACACTGACAGTTGTCACAGTCACTGTTGTCATGATATCCTCAGCAAGTCAGGGATTGAGAGCGCTTACCTGTGTGTAACAGGATCTGCATGCCCAGCAGAAGAACCTGCTGGATGGATGTGGGAAAGGTGCAGCCAGATGGCGCAGTGCCCCGGGGAGCAGAGGGCTGGAGGTGAGGGATGGATGCATGGGGCTGGTACCAGGCATCCTCAGGGTGCTGCAGCAGCAGCACTCGTGTACCTCAGCTATTGGCATAAGGTGCCTCAGAGGGTGTCGGTGGCTGTGATGGATGTGGGGCATGCCCAGTGCCTGGCTGCAGCACTTGGTACACGTCTGTAGTGACAAGTGCTCCAGCACATCCTCCCACTGTACAAATTGTCTGACTCTTGAAGCTGTCAGACACAAATTCATTAGCCAGGTATATTCTGAAGACAAAATCTCCAGGGCCCAGCAGTGCTGCCTGCAGGTTCTGGCAGCAGCAATTCTGGCTCCCTGGGACTCTGCACAGCCACATGTCACAGTGCCATTGCCCCAGGGTCACTCACCTGCCTAGGGGCTCCAGCCCCATGCTCTTGCCTCATGTTAGGGTTTGATTTTTGTGCTTTCTCCTCCAGCTTGGTGGAATTTGATCTGCTCTTTCACATTTCTCAGCAGTGTTAACCTGTATAATTGAGATTTGCAAGTACTGAAAGTTTCAATTGGGAAGATTTTTCTAGGGCTGTGGATCTGTTTCCTTGTTGTGTTTCAGCACTTCAGTCCCACAGAACTGTGCACCTGGCTTAGGGCTGTTATGGAATGATTCTGTAGTGCTGTGCCTGGGGGTTGGGGCAGGTTTGGTCTCAATTGCACTCCCCTTGGTTGGCATTTTGCACCCCAAAGGGCAGCTTTGTGTGTGAGGTGTGGGCTGGCCCTGCACTGGGACTTCTGCTGCCAGCAGCATCCAGGTGCTGGGTGCTCCTGACCTGGCCCCAAGGCACCTCAGCAGCATCTCTGTAGATGTTTGACAGGAGTCCTGGAAGAGCCCAGGAGAGTGGTCCTGGGTCTGCAGGGTTGCAGTAAGCTCTGGGTGGTGCACAGGCAGAGCAGGGTTAGTGCTGAAGGAGGCAGAGAAAATTACTGCTATTTATGAACATCTGCTGCCTCTGGTCAGGGCAATGTTAAGAGCTGACAGCATGTGGCTGACTTGCCAACCCTTGAGGTATTTGCCTAATGCAGCAACTCCAGAGCTTCAGTGGAGTTCACACAATGTGCCCTGACAGTTTCCTTGAGTCACTGAAGTAGGACACCTGCACCCTGCAGAAACTGGAGTAGGGGTGCTCACCATAACAATTGTTCCTGAAGCCTGTGTCTCCTGCCACACCACATGGACCTGGTGCAGGTCGTTTTCAAAGGAAAATCTGTGGAGGAGTGAGCTGCACCCACCATGCTCTGCCAGCCCTGGGGAGGGGGCATGGGGGGGGAGGGGGGGGGGGGGGGGGGGAGGGAGGGAGCTGATGGGGGACACCTGGTCCCATGGGGCTCCTGTGTTCCCTGAGTGGGACTGTGTGAGGTGATGGGACAGGAGGAGGGCAAGATCTGAGGGGAATGTGGCTCTTGTGTGCAGGGGCTCCATGCCCAGCCCACCTGCTGCAGGTGTGTGTAAGGAAAACACCTCTGCAGAAGCCTCAGCTGCTGCATCCCACCAAGCAGAGAGAGGCCCTGACAGCCATTCCTCCTGGAGGAGAAATAGGCCCTTTTAGAAACCTATAAATTCTTTGTTAAGAGCAGCTGGTGCAGCTGCTGCATATGGCCTCACCCTGTGCTGGTACTGGTGCCCTGGAAGCAGAAAGTCATGGCACAAAATGGCTTTTTTTGCTGGGGGTCAGAACCTGAGTAAGAAAATGATTGGACTCTGTTCCTTTCCTGGGGACACATGAGACCTGCTGCTGATGGCTCTCCTGTCACTGCTGTGGGTTAATCACTCAGAAGGAGCACCTTGCTGCTCTGAGACAAAGATCTGACTTGTGCTGAAAAGCAATAAAAGGCCGAGAGGAAAACATCTTTCAGAACACTAGGCAAAGAAAAATGCTAGCAATTCTGCATTTTTAAAAAAACCCAACAATTTGTAACTGAATTCTGATAGCTGTCTGTGGAAGCTGTTTCCTTATTCTCCGTTTTGCTTTGAATAAAGTCAAGCAAATATGGCAGGAAGCTTTAAACTAAATAGCCTTTTTGCTCCAGACCCCCAGCCCTGGCTCTGAGCTGCTGCCTCCTACACCACATCCATGACAGCATCACCTCCTGGGGGTTCCAGCTGCACTTGGGTGTGTTAAAGAGGCTTCATGTCTTGTACAGGGATAGATATTTTGAAAAACAAGATATTGATGCAAGTGTTGAGCCGCTTTATTGGCTCAGTCACTTATTAGCAGATGTGGCTCTCTTCCTGCTGTTTGTGCTCAGAATGGATTTTTATTGCTTAATTCCCTGTAAGTGAAGTGCTAGCAAATTGTAAAATCCTATTGCTTAACATGTAGCATTAAGTATTGAACTAGCAAAAGAATCAATTACAGGTTTGGTCGCTGATTAGCTTGACTTTTTATGGAATTTAATGTCAAGACTCATTATAATTCTGTTCTTTAATTTGGGAACAAAGCACGTGAGGGAGGATAATGGCTGCTGGTGGCTCTGTTCCAGCTCTTTTGCTGGTGGGATGCTCAGCACGGTGCTGCTGGGGACCTGCAGAGTCAGTGGAGGGAAGTGACAGCAAAACCATCCTGCCTCAGGACCCCCATCTCCACCTCCCTGGCACAACAGGGAGCCCTGAGGCTCTTTTTGTTCTCTCAGGTCCAGCTGGAGATGAGCTCAAGCATCTGACTCTTGGTGTTTCTGCCCTCATTTTCTTGCCTATGAAGGGGCCAAGGCCTGATACACCTTCGTGTGTGTCTTTCCCTACAGAACAGCCAAGCTGGCACCTTTGTTGGTGAGGGGTCTTGTAAACCACAGCATCCCACCTTGCAGCCAAGGGCACGGCCCATGTGTTGGGCTTTGCAACCAGACTTTTATTCCATGACTACCAAAGGCTAGATGCAAGGTAACCTGCACCTGCAATGCTGAGAAGTCCTCAGAGCCCCCTGCCTTGGGGGAAATGGGGTGGGAAATGGCTGGAAGGGGTTTGCAAGAGCCTTTCAGCAGAGGCTCAAGCCTCCATCAGATTGCTGGAATCCATCAAGAACCTTAAAAATTGTCTGACTTCTGCTAAAATATCAATGCAGTGATTTTGGGTGAGTGAAATATGAGGAGGTCTCTGAGCCCAAGCTACAAATCATAGGAGAAACATTGAAATGAATTGTCACTGGGGTCTGGCCCCTCCTGGAAAGCCTCTGGGGAAGGGGCTGCAGGGAAAGCTGTGCTTTTCCTGGGGTGATGGTCAGGGCACCAGGATACTGCCCTAGGGCTGTGTGTGTCTGTGTGTGAGTTGTGTAGGGCTGTAGGGACTGCACAGCCTCCCCCTCCTGGGGTGCCAGTGGGGCTGGGGGGGTTGCACTGAGTTGTTTTTCCTCTCCTGCTCCTCCTGCCGGCTTGTGCTGCCTGTGCCACCCTTGTGACACCCCTGGGAGCAGGGCTAAGGGCCGTACCAGGGCAAAGAGGCTCTGCACCACCCCAGGACACCTGCCGTGTGGGGTCTGGGGTCTCTGGGGCTGAGGTCTCCCCCTCCCCCTGTCCTGCAGCTCCAGGCTGGGATCCCCCACAGCCTCCCGGCTCCTCTCGCTGCCTCTGCCTGATGGACGAGTGCAATTGGATTTCCAAATTCCACTGACTCAGATTTGATTCAATATCCCTTTTCTCTAGCTAGACAGCCCTTTAATTCCTTTTTGTTCGATTGCGTGGGGACCCCTCTGTGCATCTCAGACCCTTCGGCAGGAAATCTTTTCTGCGTGGCAGCTGCTGCTGCAATAAACCGGAGACACGGAGCCCTGGCACAAATAGCAGGAGAGCAGCAAGTTTTCCCTTCCAGCGCAGATTTCTGGAGGCTCCTTCTTGCCTGGCTGAGCTTATCCCCCTTGCAGGAGCAGCTCTGCCAGCATACCAATTTACAGTATACTTGAGCAGTCCCCCTGCATCCTGAGCAAGGATGGTATGGGAAATCAAAGTTCGTAGGAAATGCATCAAGAATCGGATGTCCTCAAGCAAGACATCTGTTTTTCCAGCCACTGAAAGGGAGGCTGTAACTCATAGCAGCCACTTGGGGTTGGCAGAGACCCCTGCCCAGGTTGGGGAGTAGGGGTGTTGGTGGCCTTGTGTGGGGGGTTGGTCAATGCCCCCTCTCTGCTGGCTCTGGGAGCCGCATTGGGCTGTGCCTACACTCTGCTGGGCACGTTCCTAGTGCTGGCAAACAATAAATAACAGCAATGATTATGAAAGCACTGTGCATGTGCCCCTAGGGCTCTGGGAAAAAACTTTTGCATCAAAATCCAACTGAAACATTTTTCCCCTTATCTAATTCATAAAATATGCCCATAAAAACAATAATTTATCTGTACAAGGGCACTTCCCTAAGTGTTTAAGCAAAGACTGATAGCTTCTGACTGTATCGTATCCCAGCAGAGTGAGACCCAGTGGAATTCCCTGGGACTTCATGCAAATGCAGGATCGCTTTGGGTCTATATATTGAAAAATCATTAGATGACATTTTTACTGCTTGGGATTAAATGCCGGAACAGGTCTGGTCCTACCCCTGGTTGTGTCTCCTAACTTGCTTATGATATCCCTGGGCTCTGGGCCTGGCTCAACTCCTGATTTTTAGGAAATGAGCTGAGTTGAGTGCTTCTCCTTTCTTCAGGTTTGACTTCCATCTCATGGTTTCTCAGTGTAGTATAAAATTCCACCACTATGTTTGTCAGAATTCAATTACCCCTGAAGATTACACAACCATTATCAAAGCTGTAAACAGCAGAATATGCTCAGAGATCAATGAAGTGCAACAAAGACCACATTTAACAGGAGAAAAAAAAGTGAGAGCATGCTGGCAAACTCTGACAGTGGAGTGTAATGTTGCATCATCAGGCCTGGAAAGTAATTGAAATCTATGTTACGGCACAGTACATCCTTATGCAGATTTGCTGTCATGGAACACAATTTCAGCTCTAATGTCCCAGCAGTTCACTCAGTTTAAGCAGGCCCAGGCTCTGAGGTGTGGGGTGCTCCTGAGCAGCCATGCAGGGTGCTGCTGCCCACCCTTGGCCACCTCCTTTCAGCTGTGCACCCTCTCTGTGCTAATCTGCCAGCAGCAGAAATCCTCTGCCAGGGGAAATTCAGGGGTTTGGGGGACAGGACAGTTGCCTGTATAAATACAGCATCTTGCCATTTTTGCCAGATGATTTTTCTCCTCTGTAATATATTACCACTATAACATCAAGTCTAGCAGAACAATGAACTCTGGAGGATGAAGATACCTTCCTCCTCTTTTGCAAACTAAACATAATTTTTATTTGCCCTCAGACTTGTGGCTGCTGCAGGGGTGGAGGTTGGGGGCTGGCTCTATCACCAGGTCCTGGGACAGAGCTTTCCTGCTCCTTGTCCACGGGGTCCCAGCAGAATTGAGATTCAGAGCAGGATGCCTCTTTTTGTCAAACACCACGGAGGTTCAGAAGCAGCCCTTCAACCCAGATTAATTACTGTTCTCTGTGCCCAGTGCGGCCCGGTCCACCTGCCTGTCTGCTGCAGCCAGAATGTGCTGAAATTCTTATTTTATTTCTGCCTTTTGCAAGGTTTTCTTTCTTTTTTTTTTCCTTTTTCTTTTTTTTCTTTCTTTTTTCTTTTCCTATTTACTTTTGCTTTAATCTGCATATTATCATCAGTGCAAAGACCTCTAAAATAACATCTGACAAATGATGCTTATTAAAAAAAACCTCTGCACTGTCCTCTTTCACCGCCTTCCAATTTAGACTAGCACTATAACTATGCATCAATAGACAAGCAATATTATGTTAAGAACATGATAAAATACCAGCAGCTTCATAATGGCAGCAGCCAAATGGTAATTTCTGCTTCAGAAATTGGTCATTTATTTTGCTGGTCTGTTCTTATGTTCAAATTAGATGAAGTTTAATATACTGTAAAATTGAATGTATTCTATCCTTTTCAACAAATATGGCATGTATGAAATGATTTATGGGTCTTACAAACCTTAAAATGTTAAATAATCTCCTTTTTCCTGTGCCTTAAGTCAGTGATGCCAGATAGTTTTAAGTACAGAGGAGCGAAACTTTATTAGTCCCCATCCTGATCATCACTTTATTTTGCTGCCTTTACAGAGGTAGGAACAGTATTAACATATTTGACTGAGTTTTAGAAGCAGCCGTGTTAATTGGTACATTAATTTTTCCCTATTAACTGTAATTGGTAGGAAAGTGACTCCTTCCCTGTGAATATTGTAATTTGTGTTTTAAATTTTTAATGAAGTCTTGATGGCACTGCAGAGCTCTAAATGAGGAGAGTGCCACCCCTGGGCTGCCTCCGGGGGTCAGTGGCTTTGTCTCTGCCCCGCACCCCCTGAACCCCGCATCCCCTCGCCGACAGGAGGGAATCCCTCACCATCCACATCTTCCCCGAGCCCAGGCGCGCTTCCCCGGGGGTCTCCCCTGCGGGGGTCATGGTGCAGGTGCCCGTGTGCCCGCAGCTTCCCTCCGGGATGGGGACAGCAGCTCGGGCAGAGCTGGGGGAGGTTGTTTTGAGACTGCTGCCCTTCCCTGCTGCCGGGCACGAGCAATTCCCCCTCCCGCAACCTGCCCACGCGTTAAACGTCTCCTAGGTCTGGCCCCAGATCCCAGGGAGCTCCCTGGGGCAACTTCCCCGGCTGTAGGGATGGTGGTGGTGATGCAGCATCACCCAAGGAGAGTGAGTCCCTCCTGGCTTGTAGTTATTTAAAATACTCTTGACTCCTTGCCCTTCACCCTTTCTCTGCTTCCTGATCAGGAGCCTGTCCCTGAGGATAAGCCTTGAAGCAGCACAATCTCCTGCAGTCCTCTGGAGCTGCAGCCCTGTGCACCAGGATAATAGAGAAGCCTTTTATTCTGTTTATTTGCTCTATATAATTTTTTCTGCTCCTGCTGACCCTTCTGGGAAGCGTTCCACCCTTTAATCTCTCTGCTGGGTGCCAGAATTGTTGAGCTTAGGCTATATTTGCATTTCATACACTAGTTAAACCAACATCATCAAGGTCAGAACACTCTGGAATTGGAAAAAGCAACACAGCGGCATCCCCACCACCACCAAGGAGGAGCAGAAACCAAATCCCCCCTGGGGGGTACCCACCCACCCTGCCCCAGTAAAGGGGCTTCGGGCTCCTCTGGGCCCACCTGCAGCTGGGGAGGTCAGGCAGGGGCAGCTTCACCCTGGGGCTGGCTGTCCCTGGGCAGAGGTGGCTGCTCCAGCCCTGTACCCTCTCTTTGGGGTCTCAAGGGCCCACAGGGGCACTGCCTGGAGTCAGCTCTGAGCTCGGTGTGGGGCACAGACCCCCCCCTCCAGCTGTCCTCTGTGCTGCTGAGCTCCCTGTCCCAGCTCCAGCAGCTCCCCAGCTGTGCAGGTTGCTGTGCTGGGGCTGTGCTCACCTGGACCAGCCCTGGGCATGGGTGGCAGTCCCTGCAGAAGAGGCACAGGGCCTGTGTTTGAACTCTGCTGTAAGCATACGAGGAGAAATAGAAGGAGAGAGAAAATTCAAGAACCATAAGAAGTACAGTCCCTGCTCCCCAGAGGCAGCTGGGATTTCTGCCCCATTTCAGAGCAGAACCTCAATGCAGAGGTGTTCATGTGCAGCTTCACGTGTGCACTTGTGTTTGTACAAACAGGCTTTACAAGACAGCAGCTGTACAGGGTTCAGTGCTACACTGTAATGATTTTTACATCCGTGCACACAGTCTGTCTTCCCTTTCATTAAGGAACATTTCTTATGGAAAAGTAGCTGGATTTCTGACATAAAAAAAAATTCTGCACAAGACTGAGAGCTGTTTAGAATAAACGCTAGACTGTGTGATGGAGACACTGCACGGAGACTTAATGCTGGTCACATCTCACTTCTCTGCCAGTAAGTCAAGGATGTGTCTTTGCTATTGTATTCGGTGACTCATCTTTCAAATAATCATCTCTGGAAGAATTTTGTGACAAGAGGAAAAATTTCTGGATCCCAGAGGTGTGTGTGTGTCCTTCCATGAGCACAGGCCAGGAGGGAGCTGCAGGGCAGCTCTGCCCCTCATCCCCCAGTGGAGCAGGGCTGGAAGGGCATGGGCTGGCATGGGCTGTGTGCCAGGGGGCACAGGATAGGCAGAGAAGGAATTGGTATGGCCGGGGAGCAGGGTTGGGCAGCAAGGCCATGGCATGGAGCAGCCACCAGTGCTCTGCCTTGGGGCTGGAGCTGGACCACCAGCACCTGGGCGTTTTCCTCATCCTTTGAGCAAAATATGCAGATTAGGTGTACGTGAAGTGCTGTATGCTAATTAATTCAACAGACTCACTGTTCCATAATATCAAACCTACACAAGGAGGATGTGCTGGGATTAGCTTTCCCTGGAAAACATTCGCTACCGCTTAGCAAAAAGTTATACAAATTTAACAAGAAGGTGAATACCAGAGAAGCTGTAAGTGCTGTGTGACCTAACTGAGCAGCTGGGCACACAGAGAGCGCAGAGGTTTCCTCAGTGGCTCTGGGAAGGCTCCAGCAGCAGTTGTGTGAATGGTGATGCTGAAACTTGCCAACAGCATTTTATCTGTAACCCTAAAGGAGCCCCTCCTGCAGTGGGCCAGGAGCCAGCATAACAGGCACCATGGGCTGCAGACATCCCTCCACCTGCTCTAGAGCTCATCTCAGCCACATGCTCAGCACCATCAGGATGCTCACAGGGGTGACAGAGTTGTTCCCCTGCAGGAAGCTTTAGAAGTGAGTCCACAACCTGCTCCTCCTAAAGGATGTGCCAGGGGTAAAGTACACTCATAGCTAAACTGAGCCCAGCCCCAAATTGTGACTGGGGTGCTCTGTGAGTTAGTGGGTATAAAGCAGCCCTTCATGTGGGAGAGGAGATAAGATGGGGTGTCTTTGTGAATAGTGGGCACACGCTGTAGTGCAGCAGTGTGCCAGCACCATCCCAGGGCACTGCTTCCCTCTGCTGCCTTCCAGCTGTGTGTCTCGTTCTGCTGCTTCTCTGCTGGGATGCAGGCTCACACCTCCAGCACATGCAAACTGTCCAGGGCTTGCCAAGTGAATTGTGAATGTCTCCCAGGAGCACTACCACAGCAGCAGACCAGGCTGCAGGTGCTCTCCAGCACACAAAAGAGCGAAGTCCCGCAGCAGGAGCATTTGCTATAACCTGGGCACAGCTGGAGAGAAGGGATGCAAGAGACTGCTTCAAAAGTGGGGAGAAAAAGCTTTAGCAGAAACAATTTGACACCTGCAATCAGGACAAGACCTGAAGGAGCTAAGAAAGACGCAGTGGGTAGAGGAGGAACAGTAGCAGGCAGTGCACAGCTCTTAAGATATCCTCTGTGTGAGTGCATCCATTTAGACCTCAAGAAGCCTGATGCTCCCTCAGAGATCACTGCAGATAACTAGGCCAGCTTGAGCACAGGGCTGTGAGTCTATTATTTGGCTTGGCTCTCTTCTTATATATTAAAAATGCAAAAAGCCTTTCCCACCCGAAAAGGGGAATCCACCAGGTTGAGGCCAGTGGTGCAGTGCTGCAGAAAGGTGATGGAAAGCTGATGGAAAGTTCACCCCATGGCACAGGAGGAAGAGCCTCCTCTGCTCTTGGTATCAGCTGAGTCTGTCTCTCCTGCCACGTGCTGGTTTGTGCCCAGCACCCTTGGGAACACCTGCCCGGGGCTGTTGTGGTCAGGACTCCAGTTCACACTGCTGGGTAGCTCTTGTTTACTCTATTTAAAATAATAAAGTAGATTCTGACATTTTTTACAAGGCTAAAGGCTGGTGTTGGGGTTTGAGAGCTCTGCTGCTGCAAACAGTGCAAGACAGATGACCAAGGCAGTGGTGTATGCCATTCTCTCTCCGAGTTGCATGAAAAGACATTTTCTGTAATAGAATGGGAATAAACCTCATAGTTCTCAGGATGTTAGAGTATTTCTAATATATGTCTGCGGGAACACGGGCTTGGGTTTAGTGGGGTTTTTGTTCCTTTCTGAGAGTTATTCTCATATTGTAAATCTAACTAACCTACTTTGCCACACAAATTGTCATACCTGGAAGGAAAACACCGGAGCTGCCATTTTATTATTATACCTTGCTAGAAGAAAATATTAGTTAAACTATTTTTCTATCTTACCCTGTAGTGATGGCCCCCAACCAGATGGATGAGCTGAGTGTTTGCTGTTGTCTGTGCACTCCAGCTCGGGAGCTCTCTGCAAAGCCCCTCTCAGCAGGACCTCCTCCTCTGTGAACTGAGACAGATTGTGTGAACTGGAGAGTGGTCAAATGCAGCCGGGATGAAGAGAGCCTTTTTGCACAGTCACTAATGAACTGGCTTTGCAGACTGTGTCACGCTATGCAGAGGCTGTTGTGGTGCCTGTGTTTAGGATTAAGGAGGTTCTTGTAGGAGGTTCTTCTGGAGGTTCTTGTAGGAGAGGAAACACGGGTGGGCGTGAGCAAGGGGAACTGAAAGCCATAGGACACAGACACCTTAAAAACATTACTCAGAGGGTCTCAGAGAATTGTCATGTGAATGGGAAGGTTCCCTGAAAGAAACTGACTTTGTCAGAGGACTTGCTCTCGGCTGCTTGTTCTGCTCAGATGAAATCCTTCAAGAGGGGAATGCAGTCACCCTCAGTGACCTGCATATTCCCCTCTCCTTTTATTAACTGTGATTTATTCCGCAGTTAGCTTGAAAGATGAAGGCAGAAATCATCCATTAGCTCTCCCTTGATAAACCAGGGCTGAACCCCAGGTGAGTCCAGCTGCTGCACAGCGACCCTGGGGAGGGCCACCAGAGCCCCAGCCAAGCTGCCAGGGTTGGGCTGATGGTGGCCATTGCACCCTGGGGAGCACAACTGTGTGGCAGGGACAGGGCAAGGGACACTGCCTGGCAGTGCTGCCCTGTGACTCCTAAACCCTGCATGTCCTCCTGGGCAGTGCCTCCTCTGCCATCTGCCCTGTGCCATGGCCAGCACCAGCACCTGCCCGTGCTGCAAGCCAGCCCCACAAACCCTGAAGACAAGCCCTGAAGGATTCTTATGCTATTAATGGGGTGTATTTATAACTGTTTATCTCTGTCAGTTGGGTGGAAAATTGCCAGGTGGTGTCGTTTGCCTTCATTACACAGACATCTCTGGTGTTATCTGGATCAGTGCTCCTGAGCAGTGTGTCACTGCCAGAGAAAAGCTCATTTCTTCTCTGTGGGGCTGCTGCTTCTGGGCTCTGCCTTGGAGGGGATGGAGAGCAGAACCGTGGAGCCAAGCTCCAGGTACAGGACCTTCTGTGGTTGTTTAGTGGGGCTGGTTCCAGGTGCTGCCCACCACTGCTTTGGAGGCACCTGGACACCCCTGGACACTTCCCAGCCAAGGAGCTCCCCCCCAGGCAGGGGTCCTGGGAGCACAGATACCCCATGTGCAGGAGGGGCAGCTCAGTTGTGCACATAGTACTTACAACAGAGAATGAAAGAGAAAAAGAAGAATGGCTTAAGTAGAAAGGAATTGTCTCAAAAAAAATACTTTTCCTCATTTCCCATGATACATTTCTTCAGGGACAGATAGGCAGAGTAGAGTTCATTACACTCCACGCTTTTTGCCTTGAAACGTAAATAGCTGCATATCATATAAGTGTTTGGTATGAGTAAATGTGTATGCGAGAAGAAGCTAGACATTCAATCTTTATTTCATGCAGAAAGATATTGCTAAAGGGAGAGGATTACTTACTATATTAATTCCCTCCTTCAGCTACCCGTACAACTCTCAGCATATAATGGCTTTAGTCACAAAACCTATTGTTGACATAAATGTCGTCTTCAGAGGGGCCAAGGTCTCCCAGCTCTGTGCAGCCCCCTGCCCCAGCTCCCACCCTGGCACGAGGCAGAACCCCACTGTGCTCCTCTGGGGGTGTGGATTCCATGGATCTCCTTTGCTGGGTTGTCTGGAGGATCCTCTCCAACATGGGGGACATGTATCCTACCCCAGCAGCTGGGGCTGGAGGCACAGGGAGCTCTGCATTATTCTGCAAAGCCCTGATGTCTCCTCCTCTGCTGTCCTAGGGCATCAGTAACTCAGAGCAGGAACTCCTGTTAATCTGTGAGTAAATTCTTTCATGGCAAAACCTTCTGATCAAGTAGACTCTGTCCTTGCATGAGGTGTAGATGGACAAGTGATGATATCTATTGGTCTATCTGATCTTGTGTAACACATAAAACTTACCAGAATATTCCTGTTTGTGGTATAAAGTAATAGTGAAATAACTTTCAACTTTTTTTTTTTTCTGACTTCAAGTATTTTACCTGGAATTTAGAAGACCTTCTTAAAAGGCATCAAGAAATTTCTAATCAAGATTGTTTTTCCAGTGAGTGACTGACAGGGGGTTAGTTCCTGAGGTCAGCAAAACCAAAAATCCTTGAGCAAAAGGTACCACAATAGCTGGAGAGGTCAGAGCATCAATTTCTTTTGATTTTTCTGCTTGGAACAGCTGCGACGTTGCAATCAGTTGGCACAGGGTACAGAAGCCACCACCCTGCACCCCATGGGGATCGTGGGCAGCCAGCACTGTGCTGAGGAGGCAGCAGCAAAGGGCAGGGGGCTGGAAAAAGGGTTTTGTTCCTGCTGACACAGCTGCAGCAGTTCACTGCAGGTGTGCAGCTGAGCGAGCCCCTGTGGCTCTCCTCCCAGGCTGGGGTGTCAATGCAAAACTCTTTGTTCCAGTGTAGGAATGCTGGGGGCTGGAGCCCTTGCCTGGTGTGCTGATTTCCTATGTCTGTTGATGTAGGAGCAGAAAGCTCCGTGCTACACACAGCCCAGGGAGAAGCAGTAAGCAACAGGGTCTTATATCACCATCTAGTATGTCATCCTTATTCAAAGGGCTCTGTTTGAAACCTGGCATCAGCATATACAGAACATGTTGCATCTTTGCCCGTACCTCTTCAATCTGGTTTGCAAGACATCCTGGAGGATGTGACCTTGGAAGGCAGGCGGAATATCGACCCTGCATAATAAGACCATCTCCGCATCGGTGGCAGCCTGTTGGGTACAGGGCAGTTAATAAATAATGAGGATGTCAAAGATAACAGGAGGGAAGTGGGAGCAGGTAACAGCTCTACAGCCAGCTTTCTGACAGCCGCCTGGCAACCTCCAATTAAGAGGCTCTTGCCAGCGTTCAGCTCTGCGCCGGGACCGGTGCTGAGTGGTGCTGGCACTGGAGCAGCCCCAGCACTCTGGGCAGGGGAGGTGGGGGGGAGATGCTTGGCAGAGCTGCCTGAGTCTGCGGGGAGAGGATCCCTGGAGGAACTGAACGGTGCCGGAGCCCGGGCATGGCACCGCAGAACCGAAGGGCAGCGGGGAGGAAGGGTGCTGGCTGGGTGGGCCAGGGGCAGGGCTGGGCAGGGGGTGGTTGGGCAAGGGGACTCTGCAGAAACAGCCAAATGTGGGAATTGCTTTCTGGTAGCTTGCAAGAGAGGAGAGCATCAGCCCTGGCCCTGTGCTGAGGGCAGCTCCTCAGCTTTACCGTCCCTTCTCACACCAGTATTTGTTTCCAGGTTGAGTTATATCATGTCACAGTAAAAATCTTAGGAATATGACTACATTTGATTTGAAATTGCTCTCCTGTTGACTTATTAAATACCTGGGAAGAGAGGAGGCAGCTTTCCAGACAGCAAAATCGACACCAAAACCCTCTTGATTTGAATAATAAGTATTCCATTCTTGTTTGGTAAATATACCCAGTGTTAATGGTGCCTGTAATTGGTGTCTAAAGTTATTTAAAAGTAAATTTACTAGAAAATAATTAGCAATTTTATAGTTCACTACTTCCTAATTTTGTTGATAAAAGTTTTTCAGTGGTTTTTATCAGATGACACAATAAGGCTGAGCTCTGAAAGAGCTTTTTTTCAAGCTAGCAGGAAATTGTACACACAAAATATGATAAAAAATATTCCCCCCTAATTTCTTTGCCTGGCAGCCAGCCCTCTGTCTCCTTTTATTATCCACTGATTTACCCTTCATCAGCAGCAAGTAAAACTTCTCAGGCATCACCCATGAATTGGTTCTTTGTGACCTTGAGGCCAGCAAGGAGAGCTGTCCCCCCCTGCAGGGACAATCCTGCTGTCCCCAGTGCAGGGTTTTGGGGCTGGTGGTTGGTCCCTGCCTGCAAGGGACAGCAGAGGTTGTGCTCTCTGTGTGTCCATGCCCTGATCCATTGCAGGGCACCTCTGGGGACACCGTGCCTCAGGATGGACCCTGCAGGTTGAGTGCTAGCCCAGGCGGTCCCACTACCCCTCCTGGTTCTGCCTCTTTTGTCTCCAGAAGGCTCTGTCCCTCTGGGGGTGGCCACTGGGGCTGGACTGGCTGCTGGTGGGTGCTGGCCAATGCCCAGTGTGGGTCTGTGACTTGCAGGGACTGGTGCTGCTGAGGGGATGGAGAAATGGTGCAGAGAAATGAGGCTGCTACAACGATTTATTGTTGAAGTGCTGTGGGTTCAAGTGTTTGGTTCAGGATTATCATGTTGTTCAGGTACAGAGTGACACGGACAGACAGACACGCGTTGGGAGGAGGTGACAGCACAGCAGTTTGGTTTGGGAAAAGACAAACTCTGCATTTCCAGTCTCTGAACCATAAAGTACCAGCTTTTCCAGAGCAATGAATCACCCAGACTGTGTATAAAATTAAATATAATTTATGCTTTGTTAATTGAAATCAAATACAAAATTCAATTTCCTGTGCATTCTAATGCTGACATTTGAATAGTTTAAAAAAAAGAATGTTATTAACCTGGCTCTCTTTCGTTTGGCAGGCCACTCTGGCCAGATAGAAAATAATTCTCCTGTCAAGCCCCTGTTTTAGCACAGCAGGAGGGGATTTCAGAATACCAGAATAACCCCCCAAGTACCCCTGTGGTCCCCAGGGTGGCCATGTCCCTGCTCCCCCCCAGCCCTGACAAGGGGCTAGTGGCACTGTGGTGGCACACAGAGAAGTGTGGGGGGGGTCGTGTCCTCTGTGTCCCCAGGGCCATCCCTCCGTGCTGGACACTTGGCAACCCCTCCGGAGCTGGAGGTTGCAGCTGATATAAAAAAAATAAACAGCTGAATATATGGCAGAAAGAAAGGGAGGGAGGGCCAGAGGAGGGTGAGGCAGGGGCAGCCCAGCACCGCCTGTGGCCTCCATGTCCATGAACCATCGGGTTGTGCCCTCCTGGGGCTGGGGGCTGTGCCCTGCACTGGGACCCCTCCTCACACCTCCTCTGGGTCCTGCTCCAGGGCTGAGCCCCAGCACTGGCTGCTTCATCCCTGCACAGAGCTGCACACTATGATCCCAGAGCTCAGGGGACTCCGTTGGGTGCTCAAACTCAAACACGGTTTTTTTGGGTCTCCTGCCCCTCCAGCAGTGGGTACAGTGAGAAGCGTGATGGGGGCTTGATGACAGTCAGGGACCAAAGGTTCCTCCCAGAAGCTGTCTTGAGCTTCCCAGGGAGCAGTGCTTGGATAAGACCAAGGCTGAGGTATGCAGGAGAGGTGATGGCTGAGATGGTGGTCTAAGGGGTGCTTTCAAGCTCAAGACCTTGACTGAAGAAAAACTGCTCCTGGTTAAGATGTGAATGGAGGCTGAGAGAGTCCAAGCTTTGGCCAGAGAGGTGATGACACAACGATGGCTGTAACAGTCATGGTCACACACAGCTGCCAACCTACCAGGTTCTGGCCACACCATGAGCTTGGATGGTGTCCTTCTGGAGCTGAGATCCTCGGACAGCAGCCAGGGCCACCAGTCCCACCATGTCCATGGCCAGCCCAACAGATCAGGTCTGCAGCACACTGGGAACAGGGAAAAATCCCTGGCCATCCCTCTGGTGAGGAGCCTGGTCACTGCGCCTTGATGAGCCCCTTGTCTTCCAGCTGGATCCATCGAGCAGGTTCCACCAAATTGTGTAACAATAATTTTCACTTTGGAGCTGATCTGACATTTTAATTACATGCAAAACACTGTAAAATTATTCCCATTACATACTTCCAATTTTCATGTCATTTGGGGATTTGTGGGTCTGTAAAAAATCATTTTATATCAGGAGCTGTTTTTAAATCTAATCAGGTTGTTAGGAACTGACATGATGTTAGCAGGGTCTTGTGATGCCCCTCCAGCACAACCCACAGTATAAATTTTCCAAATGGCTTCAGTATTTTTGTTGACCAGTCCTAGGCACCAGCACAGCTTCATGATATCATGAACCCCACATCAGGCTGTGAAACCTCAGGCAGGTTCACCTTGTTACCCAACATGACAGCAATTTCCTTTGGTGAGCTACATCAGCAGGGATTTCTTGCCACTTTAATCAAAACAGAGTCCTGGGCCTCCAACAGCCATCCCACACCATATCTTGGATGTCTTCCCACAACCAGGGACCCCATGGGGGACAGGGACTGGCACCCATCTGTGCTCCACCCAGCAGGCATCCTTACACTCATTGAAACAAAGACAGCATCAGCAATAGTTGAGTGCCCTTAGAAATCACCTCTGGGAAGGAGTGAGCAGGGCAGTGCTCACCCTGGGAATTAACTCTGTGTTGTCATTCTGAAGCAAAGAGGAAGGTGATTCCTGTTTTTGGAAAATCACACTCCTGATTCTGCCCACAGCAAACAGCAGAGCTCTCGTTCTCAAGGACAGTGCCAGGGTCCTCGAGGTTCATCCCTGCTCAGACCCTGGTTTGGGGCTGTCTCCCAGCCCAGTCCCTGCCATCACCCCTTGGTTCCCAGCAAGAACTCCTGGCTCTGGATGGTGGAGCAGGGCACAGCCTTGTGCAGCTCTGCCTTGGGACCCCCAGCTCACTCCCAGCAGGTGCCTGGGGAGGGTCCCCGGTGCAGCTTCCAGGAGGGGCCTAGGGGACCACCAGGTCTGGTCTCACTGAGCACCCTGGCAAAGCAGAACTGACTCCTTCCAACTGTTACACCCATCTGTCAGGGGAGAATTGGGCCCAGGTGTTCTCTGGTACTAGGTCAATACTGGATTTAGTGCAACAAGTGATTGACAGGTCCGGTGCAAATAAAGTTCCTGAAGATATTTCCTCTGGCTTTACCCCTTCCACACACAAACACCAGTGTGCCTACAAACCCATGTGTCCTGTGCAGATTTACCAGATCTGATGCTGCCATCTGGGGAAACTAAAAGCCAGAGCAGGAGAAATCCCATCTGTGTGTTTGTCCCAGTGCCCAGTGTCCCAGAGTTTTGTGACCCACCTTCCTGAGGAGGTGCCAGCCCTGCCTGCCTTGCTGCCAGGGGACACCAGCAACAAAAGGGCAACACAAAGCATCTCACCACCCTGAGGAGCCCTGCTCCTTCTACCTCCTCTTTCCACACCCCCCTCATCCCTCACTATCATGGGGGAGAGCCCAGTGCCACCCCAGGTGAGGTGCCACTAAGGTTTCAGAGCTGGAAATGTGGGGCAGCTCTGGCTGCAACCCTGACAGCACACGAGTCTTGTTCTGGCATGGCGCGGCCTCGAGCCCCAAGCGAGTTTTGGGTCTCTTAATGATGATTCACATCTCAAAAGAAAAAAACTTTTTTCTTGATTTCATGGCTCTACTTATCACTTTCTTCCTGCTCCCACTGGAAATCTTGGCCCGTCATTTGGTAAAACATGACATTGAAGGGTTTGTAAAACTTCCGCAGTCTATGGATGACGTCTGGGTCTATTTTGGGGTGAGTTCGACCCTTGGACTTGCCCAAGCAGCGGGGAGCACTGCTGTCCTCTGGCTTCTTTAGGCAGGGGAACCCCTTGGTTTTATTAAAATAAAAATGTTTCTCTGTCACAATCCTCTTGAGGCCTAAGAAGTCCTGAACCTTGGCCATTTCCCCAGCTGGATCAGTGATGAGCCTCTCCCCACTGACAAAAAGGATTTGGGAGAGGGGGAAGTACTGGAGCCAGTTCTCCAAGTGCAGGGCATAGATCCCAATGCGGATTGCGCTCCAGGAGGCATCGATCAGGCCCAGGGTCCGGTTCTTGAAGGCCAGCACTTCAAAAGTGGGGATCTCTGGCTTCTTGGAGAGTGTCTGGGTGTAGTCCGAGATGGCGCGGGTAACTGGGTTCCTCACCACCACGATCAGCTTGGTGTCCTTGGCCATCGAGTGAATGCGCCTGGGGGCCTCGTTGGTCACGAAGTAGCTGGGGGTCTTCTCCATGGTGATCTGACCATCCAGGGTCTTGGGCATCACGTTCCTGTGCAGAAGCAGAGGAGGGATGGTTAGCAAGGGGTCGGGGAGGGGTGGACACCCCAGGGTCCTTCCAGCCCTATGCAGGTATTGGTGGATGCTCAAGAGGAGAGGTGCTGCCCACACCTGTGGGCCCAGAGGACCAGAGAACTTCTGGCTTTGTTTCTTCTTGGACCTTGGGCACAATGGGCACCTAAAGTGTTAAATTGGCCTCAGTAACACATTATACAGTCAGTTTGCCATAGGCACATGTAGACAAAAGTTAATTGACAATAAACCAGTACAATACCTGTCTGTTCAGCAAGCCATCTGCTTCCATTTGCTCAATTAAGCCTATTCACTTCAGAGCCTTGTACCAGAGTGGTGCAGTTAGGATTACACGAGACCTTTTTGTTATGATGACATGCTTTTAAACGTCTCAGCTAATAAAACTTAATATAGAATAAGATCCCTTGCTTCTAGTACAATAATTAAATTTATTTACTATCTTGTGTGTGAGAAAGAATGACTTTTCTTTTATCTCTAATTCACATGCTCTGTCAATAATTAATTGCTGCTGGGTTTTGAGCTTCCTGTGCAAGCACTTTTATTAGCCAAAAGGAATTTGCCTACTGGATAAATTAGCATGTAGCAAGACTTTTCTGGATAGTGTATTACCCTATTGTAAAATGAAACTGTAGCAAGATAGCATTTATATCTAAGAAAATGAAGAGGTAAATGCTCAACCCAGGTTCCCCCAGTTAGAGAGCATGATGGCAAGCTGGAAGGTACAAAACAGCAACTCGGGCAGAAGCACTACAACCCCTTTCATGCCTCCTCAGCTGCTGGGTGCTGAAGAGGCCAGAGGGCCATGGGCACAGTGACTCTGGCTGTGTCCCTGCCCTGCTGCTTTGGACACAACAGAGGGTTGGGACAGGGCACTGGCTGGACCCTATGCAAGGTTTTCTATACCCACTGTGTGCATGGTCAAAGGTGTTGGAGGCACAGTGTTGACTGTTTCTTCACCGTGTTTTAACAACATTTTTATATTAAGCCTCTCAAATACTTGTGCCCAGGCAGACTCACATGAAGCATCGTTTGTTTAACCTGTTTCTGGGTAATTTTCCCCAAGGAGGCAGAGTTGGGAGGCAGGAGGAGCGTGCCAGGGCTCCCAGGAAGCTCTTGCAGCACCGGCCAACTCTGCAGCAGGGACAGGGGTGGTGATGCTCAGGGTCTTGCAGGATTATCCCTTCACATCACAGCTATTTTTAGTAGAAACATATGGTGAGACAACAGCATGAAGGGGCTGGAAATGGCTCTGTATGAGCTCCTTGGGCACCAGCCCAGGACACAGTGCACACTCCCCCTCCTCACTGAGCTGCATTACCTGAGCCCTGCAGCAGCTCTGCACGCTGGGCTGGGGCAGGATAATCTGCTTTCCTGTGCAATCCCTGAACAGGAGGAGGGAGCTGCACTGGCAGGACAGGCTGGTGTGTGCTCCTCTGAGTCAGACACCCTGGCAGCACGCAGCAGGCTGTCAAATGTCAAAATGCAGCGATTATGAGAAGCTAAAAGCTGTGCTGGACTATGAGACACACCCTCAGCACAGACAGGGAGCCCAACCCCAGATCCCCAGAGCACAGACTCAGCAGCACCTCTGCCCTGCTGGGGCTGGGTACCACCAGTTGCAGCCACAGCCACTAGCTTGTTGGGTTTTTCTCATACAGCTTTGTCTCTGGTCTCTCCTGGCTTCTCTGCAGAAAGTTGCCTGCAGGGTCTCACACTGAAAGCTCAGAGCAAGCAGGGGCTGGCTGGCTCCCCACTCTTCGTGCTGATGCTCACCCTGCCCTAGCTCTGTACAATGGACTGAGTCTGTCATCTGTGGGGGTTTGGATGGCTGTGGTTTGAGAGAAAATTCAATCAGAAGTCAGAGGAAGCACTGCTACTCTCCTTCACCCATGCTCCCTCTCCAGTCTGGCCTGCTGCGGGGGGGGGGGGCTGGTGACAACCAGGTGGAGGGTCCTCTCTCCCTCCAGCACTGCTCTGCTGTGGCAGTAGCCCTTTATGGACAGTTTTGTAAACAAGGGTTTTGGTCCTCTCTGATCTAAGGTCAGGGCAAGGCGATTTACTTGCCTTTAATATTATACTTACTTAGCTTTTACTTTAAATTATGGTTTCAATAAGCTGCTGCAAAAAACCACCCCAAACAAACAACCCAAACCTCTAAGCCTTTTCTCTGTTCTGGGGACACTTCAGACACTACACTGGAAACAAGTTGCACTGACTGATAAGTATAAAACAAACACACCAGGGGTTTATAAAAGAAGCATGAGCAAACTATTAATTACAACGGCCCCTTCAGATGATGTTATCACTATAAACAGGAGCCAAGAAATTGCAAAGTTAATAATCTGCAAGTGTTGCCATATTTAAGGACTGTGTTTGATTCCGTGCACAATTAAGACAAACAGAAAGATAGGTTGGCACCCAGGAGAGACAGCAGGGAAGTAATGATCAAGGAAAAGAGGAGAAAAAGCAGATTCAGTTCTTGTGGTGTGGTTAAGATGTAACTTCAGGGGCCGTGGAGTGTCCTTAAGAGACCCGCTGGCCCTGCAGAGCACCAGAACTGCTGCAGCTCTGGGCTTTTCCCCAAACTCTGCTTCGTCTCGGACTCCCTTTTTAGGCACTGCTTTTCCTGGGCAGATTCCCGGGCTGCCTTGCTGATCTCCTGCCCTGCAGAGGAGGAGGCTGGAGCCTGCCGGCAATGACAAAGGGACAATGCCACAGAGGTGTTTCCCCTGGAAGGAGCTCCACCACCATTAGCACGAAAGCCTCTTCACGCGGGGACAGGCATCAGTTCTTCACGCTGCTGGCAACAGCATCCCTGCACGGCACAATGTCATAATGAAATTTTTATTGCCACTCCTGGGCTTGGATCCAGAAATTACCTGGTCCTCACAGCATTTCATCAAATATGTATTACTGGGTGCTTGCTTGGGCTTTTGATATTTCTCTCCTTTCCTGCTCATTCCCCAGTGCTAAGGAGGGCCAGGCTGCTCTGCAGGCATCCCCAGCACTCCTGCAGCCCCCTTGGACGGGGCACTCCCTGTTCTCTCTTCTCCCCGTGTTTTGCTCAGTGCTCAGAGCAGCCCCGAGGCACCGGGAGGGGCGGGCAGGGCATCATCTGGCTCTGCCTCTCCTCAGGTTTGTGGCAAAGGCTGCTTAAAGCCGTCATTGGGAAAATGTGCAGCAGTAATTGTTCTTAACTGCTGGCTTCAGACAAGCTCTTTATTTTCAAAAGATACGTTTTATAAATTTGTGAATTTGCATGTTGCCAAAATCCCCTTGTGGTTTATTTAAATCCAGATTATCTTGTTTATTCGTTCAGTCACAGCTGTCATTTATCTCTGTGTAGGCAGCTCGCTCACAATGTTGCAGGTTTCCTGCAATCCCACTCGAAAGGACTCTTTGTTTTCATGTTCCAAACAAGAGAAGAAAGTTTCCAGTAACTCCCAGGGTTTGGAGAAGCACAGAGGAGGATCTGAACAATTGCTACCTGAAGGAGGTGCTGGCCAGGTGCTGCAACAGTGTCACTTGCTCTTGGAGCTCATCTCTACTGCTCCTCAGGGTGGAGCAAACATCTGCTTTAGTCTTCTGAAAAGACAAACATGAAGTAATTTTCTTTTTTATTATTAACACATTCTGGTATAATTGCTTGAGCTGTCAACTGTGACCTGCCAGTAATTCAGCAGGCGTAGGACTTTCCAGTGGGAGAACAGCATTGCAACTGAAGGCTGCAATGTGCATTAAAAGCAGAACCTATTTGCTGTAAGCCCCCAAGTCAAATCTCTTGTTGAATTTGTTCAAACATAAATTTACTGCTGAATTTACGTAGGTTTAATGTTTCATAATCTTTCTGGTCTGTGAATCTATATTCTAGACTGAGTGCATTAGCTTAGAAATATTGTACTTAACGCTGAAAATAATTTCAATCTCTCCAAAGTCCAATCCTTTGCACATCACTAAACCTCAGAATCCAATCCCTTCTAATAAGAGACATAAAACTTGCATCTGTTGCTGCCTAATAGATTCATACTGCTCTAATTCAAAGGGCTTGCACACGTCTGTTAAAAAAACATCAAACACCAATTGTAAAGCACTTTCAGAAAAGCAGGTGCCAGTTCAGACTGGGCTGGAGCAAAACACATCTCTCCCAGAAGACTCACTGAAACAGCTTCATGGTTTGCAAGCTGGTATCAATCTGCCAGCAGTGGGAGAAAGGGGTGAGCCCTCCTCATCTGTGACTCCAGCTCTGCTCTTGCATGGCTAAATGCCCTAAATGAAGGGTTGCCTGGGACCATCAGTCTCCTTCTCCAAGACAAGCAGCTTTGCCTTGTCGCAGATTTCCGAACCCATTTATTGTCCATGCAGAACACTCATGAGATTGTGAGGACACTCCTTGCTCTGTGTCAGCCACCTTCCCTGCCAAGTTGCTCCTGGGCAGTGCAGGATGCAGGACCCTGGACACCACAGCTGGAACACCTGGGACTCGGGTGGGTCCCTGTCTCCCCATGCCCCCCCACTCACCCCCTGCAGCAGAGCAGCAGGATGGAGCAGGGTCCCTCGTTGCCATACCAACGCAGGTACTCACCGAGTGACTAAATGTGCTGAGCTGATCCCGGAATGGCAGCACTGAGTTGCTACAGCAACCGAAATGCCAAATTGGAAATTGTGTCAATAGCCAAGTTCTCCGAGAGGAGGCAAGCGTGCTCAGCAGGGCACCCTGACCAAGCCTGGATGGAGGCAGCCCAGACCCTCCCAAGCTCCTTCTCCTGGGCTGATGAAGTCACTCAAGACCCTGCTGCATCCCTGATGCCAGCTCTGGGATTTCCATTTCAAGGGGCACAGCTCCCCTGCTCTCTCCTTCTCCTCCACTTTCTTTGCCTCCCCCTGTAGCAAACCCACAGGATGGGGCCTGGGCCAGTAGGGCACATGCCTGGAGGAAGGATGAGCCCACCAGCATCACCCCAGGTGCTCCCCCAGGTGCCAAGATAAATGTCTGTGGAGTACAAGCTATTCCTAATGTAATTTTTGTCATCACCTTGCCCAATCTGGAGTCCAACAATCACAAAAGAAGGGATTCCGTGTCTCTGCAAAATGCAAAATCTTTAACGGCTCATTGGCATGTGCTTAAGTTGGCTTGGATAAGAAGTTTCTCTGGAGAGCCCACTATTGATTCTGTCAGGGATTCAGAGGTTTTATAGGCATTGCTCAGGGTCTCTTCAGTCCTTGTACCTCTTTAATGGCTCTCATTGCCTACAGAACTGACAACATCCCCCTGTGCACCAGGAAGCAGCTAAACCTGTGCCAGGAGGCTGCCCAGGGACACAGCTCTGCCCTGGTTCATCCTACAGGGCTTAGGAGATGGCAGGGCTAGGGGAAGAGTTGGGTACACTTCACAGAGGAAGGCTCCTCTCCTCCTACCACTACACAACAAAATCAGTGGGCAGCTGGCTGAGTAAGACAAAAATATAAATATGCTCTGATTTCACTGGGACCATCTGGCTCATGCATGATAGACGCTATAATCATGGAGCAGAGAACTAAGCTGATCCATTAAAGTCTTTTAGATGAAGCAACTATGGAACCTGTACTAATTCAGCAATGTTTTGTGAACAGCCACCACAAGATTAGATCCATTCAGTTGCAATTAAAAATAACCCTTTCTGTTCTGACAGCTATTACAGCCTTGTGTTCCCCAAAGACTCTCAAGTATATGGATTGTTGATGCTTGGACAATGCAATCTGAAATAATGATCTTAATGCTCAATCTTGCTTTCTTCTTTCCTCAAAAGGATCTCCTCTGGGATATTGCTAGTGCCTTGTGTCAAACTCCCTCACCCATCTGACTGTGCAGCTCAATCAGATTGGATAGTCTCAGGTGAGACAGTCCTGCTGGGATTTCACTTCCTTCCAAATGGAGGGTGCCCTCACCCACTGTCCTCCCAGCAGCCACGGTGAGAGCACAGTGGCCACCAGTTCCCCTGGAAAGTCCAGCAGAGCCCTTCAGGCTCCTGGCACAGCTGGATATGCTTTGCACATCTGCTTTGACACACCATCTCAGTGTCACACAGGCAGTCTCAGCACCACTCCAGTCCTGTGGATGGAGGACTGTGCCTGTTCAGTGTGGCATCCTTCTACCAGGGCTGAATTTGGACTGATCTCTTCAGCATTAGAGGTTTATTATTGGTTTGCACTCAGCTGTGAAACATATTGTGAGAAAGACCAGAAATGCATACTTCTAACCCCATTGCAGTCAAGATTGTTTTGACCACCCCTCGAGTCCTGTGTCCAGTTCTGGGCCCCTCAGTTCAGGAAGGCGATTGAGGTCTTGAAACAGGACCAAAGGAGGCAACTGGTCTGGTGAAGGGATTCGAGCACAGATCCAATGAGGAGAGGCTGAGCCAGCTGGGGGTGTTCAGCCTGGAGAAGAGGAGGCTCAGGGGAGACCTCATCACTCTCTACAACTGCCTGAAAGGAGGTTGGAGCCAGGGGGGTTTGGTCTCTTTTCCCAGGCAACTCTCAGCAAGACAAGACGGTACGGTCTCAAGTTGTGCCAGGGGAGGTTTAGGTTGGAGATTAGAAAGAATTTCTTTATGGAGAGGGTTATCAGACATTGGAATGGGCTGCCCAGGGAAGTGGATTCTCCATCCCTGGAGATATTTAAAAAGAGACTGGATGTGGCACTGAGTGCCATGGGCTGGGAACCGTGGCCGTAGTGGATCAACAGTTGGACTTGATGATCTCTGAGGTCCCTTCCAACCCAGCCAATTCTATGATTCCCTGACTAAGTCTCACTGTCACAGCAGCACTGCTATGCTGTTCACTGGGAACACCTCAGTGTCATCTTCCAGACTGAATTCCTGCATCCCTCAGGTACACCTGAGCAGTATCAAGGCCCTGCCCTCACAAAGGTGAGCAGGGACTCACTGTGGATATCTGACTGAGGATGTTTAGCTCAGGATAGCTTCTTCTGTGTTCAGGTTTCCCTTCAGCATAAGGGTACAAGTCCATCAAGTGTCAGCTCATGCATTTTGCACTGACATAGTGGAAAAGCCAGTTTCACAGGGAAAAGATGCAGGTGAGGAAGAGAGCTATAGACAGTCACTTAAAATACTTGCTTAACTCAACTGCATGGTTCAAGACACTCCTGTTTCCCAGAGATGGGCCTTTCCTGAAAAGGAAGATCATGGAAATAGCACATCAAAATTTAGTATTAATATACATCGTGAGGAGACATTTTTCATCATCTGAAAAATTTACCTCTACCAGGAAAAAAAAAAACCTGACAATAGCAGCTGCCTAAGTGAAAGCACTACTGCTGCACTATGCTAAAAGCTTTTCAGGGAAAAACAGTAAATAAAGTCCACTCTTCAGATGTGTCTGGATGTTATCCTAACACAGCGCCTGAGTAATAGGTGAGCCATCAACAGCTAAAAGGCTGGAAAGTGTTACAGAGGGACAACAGAGGAGCAATATCTGCAGAACAGATTGAATAACAAGGAGGGACAAAAGAGGAAGTGTAGGCTGGATAATAAAATTGTACACACCCCAGGGCTGAGCTCTGTGCTGAGGACAGCCAGGGGAGAGGAGGACAAAGGTTTGACACAAACCCTCCCACAAAGGAGCCCGAGGAGCTTTGGACAGGAGCATCCTGACTCTTCCCTGCAGCTCCTGATGTCCCCAGCTTGGCACCAGAGGAAAGCAGATATTGGCTCCTGAGCCCTCAGTGCACCCCAAAGTCATAGAGAGGTGACACAGCACCATTCTAGTCCCAGCATCAGACCCAGGCATCACCCCCCAGGGACTGCTGAGGGCTGCAGAGGTTGGATTCCCCCATTCCCATTCAGGAGCTTCTCTTCTGCCCCAGGGGGGAGAAATGCTGTCCAGGCTTTTACCGAGGGTACAGCTATTTATTATTTGCTTCTCTTGATTATTTTGGTGTTTAAATTTATTTATTATGTATGCACAAATGGTAATACAGTGGCATCTGAATGTCTTTTAGGCATACAATATCCTTATTATTCAAAAGGATTTTTTTTCCTCCATAATTGAATGGTTTACCTAATTATTACTTCATGTTAATGACCCAGCATTTCGATTTTTCTATAGGATGCTTAATTGTAACCAAAGTGCAATCAGAATCAGAGATGCCATCTGTAATTGACAGCATCATAATAACAGCCAGCATCACAGAAACAAAGTACCAAAATAAATGGCAGTGGGGAGAAAACCACCTCTGAAAACACCCAGGAAGCTGTCATGGACTGGGGCAGAGCTCCATCCTCACAGGATCCTCTCCTCAAGCAGTGACAGTTTGGGCATTAACACAGATAGAGTGCTATTTATATCAGTTTGTACATTTAATCAGTTTTTTTGCAGTTTTCAGCGAGATGTGAACTATATCCCTGTCCAAGGCATTTGGTTCAAATCAGCTGAGACAGAAAATAATAAAGATTTATGATTCTCATTCTGACTCGGATCACACAGTCAGTGCAATGGGTACAGCAGAGCTTCCTCTCCCACCCCGAGTTGTCACATCCTTTCACTCTCCCTTTAACATCCGTCCAGGGGACAGTCAATGCTGCTGCAGCTCCAGATAACAGCAGCTCCGAACTCCCCCCACCCCACACTGACCCCCCGACCCACAGAGGAGGTGTTTGGCAGAAATCAATAAAACTTGGTAAAGTAAGAAGTATTTCATGTTGTTCTGCCTCCAGTGGAGCCCAGAGCAGAGGGGAGCAACAGACTCTGTGTCTGTCCTGCTGCACACTGAGCATCCTCCCTGCTCTGCCAGAGGGGGCTGGGTTGGGAGTAGAGGAAGCAGGGGGATACAGGAGCCCGGGATGGCACAGGAGGCAGCTTCCAGCAGCAGGAAGAGGTGGCAGTGCTTCCAGCAGACACTTCCATTTCCAGGGGCTCAGCACTGGCTAAGGAAGCCAGAGCTCCATTCTCCAAGACCTCAGCTGGGAAGCAAATGTTTAGACAAAAATTAAATGATCCAAAACCAACTCTATTAAAAGCAAGCCAGGTGATGGGAACACGGCAGTGGTGAGGCTGTTTCCAAGCCATTTCACAGGCAATCGTGTTGTGCCTGAGCTCTGGGGTGCTCCAGCAGCTCTTCTCCAGACATCTGCTCCTCTCAGAGCAAGCCAGACACAAACCTGGGCTAGTGACGAGCCCAGAGGGGGCCTCTGGCACACTGTAGGCTCCTGCACCCAGGACAGACCCCACAGGCTGCATCCGTAGGGCCCTGGATCCAGTCAGGATCCCTACCTGAGCAGCACAGCAGAGCCAACTCCTGTGCCAGCAGAGATGGGAGCCTGGAGATGCCTGCTGGAGGGGAATGGTGGATCAAGATCCCTCCTGTGAACAGGGCCATGGGAGTTCTGGCCCAGTTGAGTTGGGAAGGGGAACATCATGGCTCATCTTCCCCTCTGCACACCCTCAAAACGTAGGCAGAGGGGAAACAGGGAAACACTGGCCATGAAGGGAAAATAAATGCTCTTTGCTTGCAGTACTGAAGTCCTCACAATAGTGACTTTGTGCCCAGTAATGTTTTGTTTCCTTCAGGGTTTGTTTTGCCATCTTTTCCCCATACACAAACACACACGCTCTGTGCAGCACAGCTTAGGTTTAGCCAGGACTCTGCTAAATTCACATATGCAGTATAGCAGTCAAGTAAGTGAAAAAACAGCCTGATTCCACTCCAGTCAATAGAGTAAACAACTGCTGGTTTGGATAAACAGAATTACTAGTGCTGAAGAGCCCTGGGCAGCACTGCACACTCTCATTAGTGTAAATGCTAAACACAAACCAATTAACACTCTCTAAGTCTGCTTATCTCATGTCACTTAGTGCTAAAATAAAGCCTAACACTAAATACACATATTGATTTAGCCATTAAACCTAGCATCACTCAAAATAGCTCATTATATTACTGAGAAACAAGTCACCTTACTTTTCAGAACCTATCATATTATAAATAATGAATTCATTGTTCCATCCAGCACCAGGGAGTTAACTACTGATCCTGAGAGCAAACTGCTTCACCTAAATATTAAACCTCGTAGGAGCTGGTAGTGTCACTGCGGAAACACCACCCCTACATGGTGCTGTGCTGACAGCTTACAGAACCAGAGTGGAAACTCAGCCCTGGACAGGAGCACTATTGAGCTGCTGGTAGCAGACACAGCTCACAGGCATCAATCAGCAAAGGAAGGAAGAGGACAAGACTTGCCACACAGTCCTGATGAACACTGCTGGTGCCCTTCTCTGAAGTCCAACACGGTGCAGCCAACACCATCCAAACAGCAACCTCAGAGCTTGGAGGACCAAAGCTGCTGGGAGTTTGATTTGGTTTTTAAAGGACTATTAATTTAGAAAGTACTGGAAGCTGGTGTGTGGGAAGTTGCTGATGGGAAGAGCCTGGTTGGAGGGAACCTGCCCTAAAGAGCACGGAGAAAAAGCAGGAATGGGGCACGTGGATGTTAGCAGGCAGTATCTGATGTTTACATTCCTAATTACAAGAGTTAATTCTTCAGTTCGGCCAGGTGTCCCTTCTGCAGAAAAGGTTAATGGGATGTGAGAGGCCACAGCACCAAGTGAGGAGGACAGGCAAGGGACAGCAGTATTAATCAGCCAGAAGCAATTAAAAAATGGTTAGCTCAAGCTGTTTGGAGGCAGAGATTAAAAATAAATCTCCCTGAGTTTAATATTCTGCCAGTCAGCTCCTTTTTTGTAGGTGGAATCTATTAAAAAATTATCTTCCTGCTAAAATGCTAAAGTGTTTTTGACATTTAACAGCTTCCTTCTAGCACAAAAAGTGCAATAAATACATGGGAGAGCTAATTGGCTCTAGTACACCCAACATCCAGTCCATCATGAATAAGCAATGATTTGCTGGCTTGCAGATGGCTCCAGCAGACCCCAAACACCTCCTCCTAAGTCATGGCACATCTGCTCCATCCCCCTGGTCACCCAAGGTAACCCAGACTTTCCCATCATCTGCAAACTGAACATTGGGACCCAGGGTGCTGGGCAGGGGCACATTGAACATTGGGTGCTGGGCAGGGGCACATGCTGTCCTTTGGCCTTACCAAATCTGTACTTTGAGGTACTCAGTTTGCTACAAGATGCAGAAGGGGCTGCTTGGCAATGTAGTCTTCTCAATAAAAAATAATGCTTTAACAAGAAGCCAAATAGCTACAGCTAATGTACTTCTGAATGAGATCTAAATTTTATTCATAAACATCAGTGTCAGGACTAAAATAACAGTTATATGGACATAAACAGCTCTGCTGATTCAAAAACAGAAACTGCACTTCTGAATGAATCAGCTCATTCATTCGGAACAAAAGCATCATTTTAAATACATGCTTCAAATGAAAGGGAAAGCCAGAGACAATATTCTTACTGTTGAGCCTGCTTCCAAGAAATGCACTGCAGAGAGAAGGGATCCCTGCTCCTGGCATTGGAATGGTGCTGGGGAGGAGGAGCAGAGCTCCTGCTGCCTGTCTCAGCAGCATGGCTGGAGGTCGGGTGGGATTGCAACCTCCCAAATCATTCACGTGTGGAAAGGAATCCCAGAAGGGAAGCAGCTCTGCTGCTGTGGAGACCCTACCAAGCACCAGCATCCAGGGCTTGCTGGTTCTGGTGCCTGATAAAGTGGCCTCTGTTTATTTGGGATGGATTGACCATGTCCAGGCACTTTTATAGACTCCTGAGGACCAGGAATCGGCAGCTGGGCTCATGCCAGGGCTGTGACCCTGAGTGCCACCATTTGTGGCATCTCTAGATGTCCTCTGAGTGAGGTGGCCTGGGAAGGACCCTGTGGGACATTGAACCAAGGATCCTGCAGAAGCTTAGTCTGGATCTAGGTGTTAATATTGATAATGTGGAGACATCCATTCACAGTTACAAACACAAGTTAAAAATGGTGATAAAACTGGCAGCTGAGGAGAGCTGTATAGCTAATGACTGACTGATAAAAGGGTTTTAGAAAAATACATCTTGGAGAGTGCACTCATTACCGACAAAAGAGTCAGGTAGGTGTCAGGAAACACTCTGGTGTAAGGAAAATATTCCAGACACATGAAAGGAGCAGAAAATGACCATCATGTGGAGCAGTGGCAGTCCTCGTGTGGGGAGAGGTCTGGGCAGCCCCACTCCTGGCACTGCTGCCTTCCACATAACTGGGTAATACATCTGAGGCTGAAAATGAAAGATCAATATTTATTTAACACACACGCTACCCTTTAGAGGCCCTTAATTGTAAATTAATCATCATTAACTGACAGTAATTGAACAGGCTGAGTGCTCCGATCACAGTGTTCCCGGTCACAGGAGGCCCTGGAGGAGCAGAGGGAGTGGGATGGAAGAGAAGGGGGAGGATGGAGGAGTGAAAGGAGGGCCCAGCAGCCCCCTGCACCCACTCTACCAGGAGCTGTGATGCTCTAGGACTGCCCCAGAGCTCTCCTCAGCTTATTGCAAATCTCTGTCAGAGGGACCAAGGTCTAGGGACTGTGGGATTGTCACAGGACTGTGACAAAAGAGGGAGTGATCCCATGCACCTCTGACCCTGCAGCAGTCCAGAGCCTGGGCAGGACAGGACACACTCACCCCAGTCTGACTGTCCTGGGAAAATGCAGCAGTCTCCAGCCCAGCTGAACTTCCCGTGGGCCTTGGTCCCCCCCAGGCAAAGAAGAGTAATGCAGAGGTGAAGAGACCATCACAGGAGAAGGAGAAACCAGCTGGGCTCTGTCCAGAGGGTCCCAGGATGGGAAGCACTGCCACCATCACTGTCACTGACACCATCACTGTCACTGACACCACCATGCAGCCCATGGCTCATCACCTGCCTTCTGCCAGAGGCACAGCTGGTGGCAGGCTCCAAGCCCAGGGGATGTCTATCCCTTGGGAAGGAGAACCTGCAGTTAGCTTCTTTCCAGATTTTACAGAACCAGAGACCAAAAGCCCAGGTGCCAGTTTGTCCCCCTGGGTGGCTGTGGGACAGAGGTCTGTGGGAGAGCAGGCGGTGGGGGGACAGGGGACAGAGGTGGTGTGGGGTGCACTGCTCTGGGGACAGTGGTGTAGGGCAGAGCAGCTCTGCCCAGCACTGCTGGTGATTCCCTGATTAGGCAACAAAACCCAACTTTGTCCTTGGCAGGCAGAGCAGGAGGCTGTGGCTGATCCCTAGTGCCAGCAGGCTGTGTAGAGTGTGCTGGCAAAAAGAAATGCAAATTCCCATTCTGTAAGGACAAAAGTGGCACTAATGCTAACTTTATTAAAATGCAGAATTATTTCACGGCCCTTTGTTTAGCTCAGAGTCTGGAAGTAATTTATGCACAAGGATGGAGCAGTGAGGGCTGTGCTCAGCTGCCTGGTGCTGCCAGCATCTCTTGGCTCATGCTCCTGGTGTGAAGGCTTTCCAGCTCTGAAGGAAGGTCTGGGAAGCTCACAATCTCCCTGCTTCTTCTTGTTGAAGAAGTTTTCCTGCCCCCAATAGCTCCTAAGTACAGCTCCTGAGAACTGGCTCTTTAACACAGAGGTTAATTAAGTGCTCACTGATGAAGAAGGCTGGTGGGCTGTGCCCAGCCTGTCCCTCTCATCCTGCCCTTCTTCTGATGCCTCCTGATGCTGGCTGCATGTAGGACCTGGACCCTGCAGCACAGGAGATGTCATCCCCCTGTGCTGACACAATGGGCAGGATTGCGCAGAAGAAATCCCAGAACCTGGCACAGAGATGACAACTGATTTCTTATGATGAAACACTAAAATTTAGAAAGTAGTTAATTTGCTCAAGCCTGAACCCCTGCATGGCTCAGAGTGAACCTTCTGGTTAGCAGCAGAGAGCTGGGTGGGTTCCTGTAAGAGGGGAAATAGGACTTCCCCTCTGTCACGGCCGGGGGTGCTGGATGGGGCAGGACAGGGGTGGGGATGCTGGGGTATCACAGTGGGGATGCTCTTGGCACAGAGTGGGATGTCCTGATGAGCCTCTCCTGACGGATGACAAGCACTTCACCTCTGCCTGAACATCACTGCTAAGGCAAACAAAGGCTCCTGCAGCTTGTTGACAGGGAGGTTTATTGAGATTAAATCATTGCATCGGGTTATGTGTTCTTGTTTTGAGGAGCTTAAATCATGTCCAAGATCAAGCTGGATTAAATGTTGGACTTGCACTGCTGTCCAGGAAGTCTCATCTAGGCTGATCTGCATTTTCATCTGCATACTAATGCTGGGCTTATAATCAGCAATGGGAAGTAAACAGGGGTAGGGTCCTGTGCTGCTCAGCAGACACTCCCTGTGTCCCATGTGCAGGATTTGCCCAGTCCTGACTGAGTGGGCATCAGGGCACTGCATGTCTGGCATCAGGGTGAGCACAGCTGGGGCTGTGTTCTGAGGACATCACAGTGTGTTTGATGAGCCAGGTTTATCCCTGACAGAAGCTGCCCAGGTGTTAGAGGCAGCACAGGGCCCTGCTGGTGGCAGCCAAAGGAGCAAGTGAGTAATTCCTGGACTTTGGCTTCTGTGCAAGTGGGGTGCAGGCATGGGGAGAAGGAGAACAGTGTTCTCTCTGAGACTCCAGATTTACACTGAGCTCTGCATACATCCATCCCTGGCAGCTGGGAGCAAGCGGGAGGTTTGCAGTGGTTAGGAGGAGGAATGGGAGCTCTGCAAACACACAGAGCCATCAGCCTGGATCCAGTCACCTTCTGGAGGGGAAAGCTGTCCTGGGGATGGTACTCGAACACAGTTCAGAGGAACCTGCCTTGTCACATTTACATTCCTCTCCCTGTGGTGGCATGGTGACAGAAACTTGCCTGTATGGTGCCCTGGGAAGAAAATCTTCCTCCCACCATTGTCTGCAGGGACAGGAGCAGTGCTGGGCCCCGGAATGGCAGCCTCAGCCTCAGCCCTGTCCCTGCCTGTCCTTAGCTGGGAGAGCACAGACAGCCCGGGGACCCTGCTGCATACCATGACTTCAAGACACTTAAACCCACCATTTAGTTTCCCCTAACACGCTGCTTTGCCAAACCCTTTCACTCAGAGTTTCTCTGCAGTTTGGTCTCCCCACCACACATCCTGCCAATTACTATGCAAAATAATGGTGCTAATTTCCAACTATGTTAGCAAACAGACAATAAAATCTCCAGCACTTGCTAGGAGTGCAGGAGTGGGGAGGCTGAGCTGGTGGCACCCGGGTGTATGACTAGGAAGCAGAAGGAAAACCCTCAGAGTTGTATGGGAGGAAAGTCATCAAAATCTCTGCAGCAAATGGAATCTGTACTCTGAGCAGCTTTGTTTCACCCAGCAGAGCCACGGTGAGCTGCAGGAGTGCTTCCCTGTGCCTGTCCTGCCTCCCTGGGCACTGTGTCCCCTTGCAGCTCTTCTACTGTCACTCCTGCCCTGCCCTGGTCCCCACTGCCAGGAACAACACCAGCAGGCTTTTTTACGGAAGTGGGCATTCCCACAAGCTTTCCAAAGGAAAATGCTTCTCCTTCTGTACTTTAAAGTTCCCTGGCAGTTTCCAGCAAGTTGGGGTTACAGTAAAGGAGAGCTCAGCTCATCTTGTGGTATGAGGGGATTAATCCTTGTGGCTCAGCTCCTCTTCTGCCCCTGTGCCACATCCAGGCTGCCCAAATTGTGTCTCTGAAGCCCAGAGCCTCCCCAGCAGCTGGCAGGGGCCATGGCTCTCCAAGGTCAGTTATGTCAGGCCAGGTCAGTGATGTCTGTCAGGAGATGCTCTCCCCCAGCCTGCTGACTCCTCGGGTGCTTTGAGGCCTTTGCTGTGCCTGGAGCAGCACCGTGTGTCCTGGGGAACCCTCCCAGCCAGCCAGGATAGCGTCTTCCTGGATCTGAAGGACCCACGTGTCCCCAGCCGGGCCAGCAGAGACCCAGTGGGGTGGGGACCCCCATCCCAAAAGCCACCAAATGGTTCCCCAGCACTCAGCAAGGGGCAGCTCCCCAGCTCCAGTGCTCTGCTGCCTGTGCCCCAAGGGATGGGCCATGTCCTGCCTGGACACCATCCCCCAGCACAGCCCTGGGGAGCCCCGAGGGAGGTTCAGGTCCCCACAGCCACCCTCAGCTGGGCAGGAACCACCCGTGGTGGCAGCGGAGCCTCTACGAGGAGCAAACCTCCAGTTACCAGTTCCGCCTCCTACACGTCTCCTCTCTATTTACAGACACAAATCCTCTGCATATCACAAGAAAAGGTTCAGCTTTGCCAGCCAGACTTGTGAACCACTTTACATTAGCCCACGACTCTGTCACAGGCGTTTCAGTGTGGCACCATTTGTGTGCTGGAGCGATGCCTGAGTCAGCAATTGCCAGGCAAAGCCTCTGTGCCAGGAGGGGGGCACAGCCGAGCCTCAGCGTGGGGGCAGCTCCCTGGCCCCTCATCCCTTTGCCCTGCCCAGCAGTGCCCGGTGAGCTCTTCCTTGGTGTCTGACAAACCCTAGTTTCCTGGGCTGTTCCCTGCAGCCACATCTTGACAGGCTCATCGCAGAAACAGTCCCAAGTTCATGAGCTCCATATTCAGAGGAAGATGTTTTCCTCCCAGTGGCTTCCCTCATATCGTGTGGCCAAGCAGGGTATCGCAGGTGTGTCAAAATAGGAAATCTCCATTAAATAGCTCAATCAAAAATATAGCAAAATAAAAAGGTTCCATTGTAATCCTATTAATGCATCTCCACACAGGTTGGTATCTCCTGAAGAACACTTCCCATTAAAGAAATCAATGTAGTATTCGTCTTTCTTCCTGTGGTGCATATTGAAGTGGGATTTGACAATGATGGAAAACAGATTTGTGTTAAACACTGCCAATAATGTCTCATAGCTCAAGGTTACAGCTTCTTGTGAGCGACAGACGCTCGTAATCCAGGGTGTTGAAAATACCGCACTCCCCATCAATTATCTGGAGTTATTAGGTTTTAAAATAAACTGCACATCCAGACTTCAGGCCACATGTTTATTTTACATTTTCCTTGCAGTTGCTTCACCCTGTCTGGTTTTGCTGAGGCTGTCTGCTGCCAGACCTTGCAAAGCTCAGGGCTGCTCGGCTCCAGCTCCAGTGCATACCCCCCCCCCCCAGCCCATGGCCCCCAAAACCAAGGGGTCTGCATCCTTGGTGCCCCCGTGTTTCAGTCCTGGATGGGTCCAGGCTTCAAAGGCTACAGCAGACAGGTAATTTCTTGAGCCTTTCCTGTTTGGCAGAACACAAACTGCAGGTTTCAGACTCACCAGTAATTTCAAACAACTGTTTTTCTTCCCCTGGTTTCTCAGAAGCCCACAGGAAAGCAGTTTCTTTCTATCCTAAATCCTGGCTTTGATGCTTGACAAAAGCTCTCTTTTCTTTGATACACACAAACGAAGCTAAGCATTAATGGATCTATGTCCTCTCAGTTGAGAAGGCTGGGGAGCCCTGCAGGGGACTCAGAAGACCTTTTGGAGCATCTTTTTCTTTTGAGGCTGTGAAGTATCATCCGAGATGGTGTCTGCCCCCTGTGCCAAAGAGATGCTCAGGCAGAAGCATGATGTCACACTGATGCCAGATGTCACCATCTCACCTCTGCTGCCCAGGTGTGCGTGGGGAGCTTGGTTCCAGCCGTGCCACAAGGAAAAATGAGAAACGCAGACCAGGCTGGATTTCTGTTCCTAGCTGGAGTTGCACAGTGTTAGGTGTCTGCTGAGGGGCACTGCCAAGTGCCAGGGAGCAGAAACAACAGCCAGAGCTGGGGGAACAGAGACACCACTGATGGGTGCATCTGAGAGGTAGGAAGGGCAGAATGCACAAACATACCCAGGGATGTGGGGCCAAGCAACCTGGACCCCTATGCACTTGCAACTAGACATCACCATCATCTTTTTACCTTAATTTGCAAGTCTATAAAGTCACACAGAAGCCCTGTCCCAGTTCTAAGTTGCATTCTTAAAGCAGTGCTCCCTAGGACAAAGAGTCTGTGGCATGTGATGTCCTTAGGGTCATCTCTTTGGCCAGGCAATGGCAGGAAAGTCAACCAGCTCCAGGAGAGACTACATGGGTGAGCAGGAGGCTTGAGCTAGCCCAGCCTGGCAACAAGGTGACCATAAATTGTGGCGCAGCTGAATCTTCTGCAAACCAGGAAGATATTCACTGGGCCCACAAAACCAGGATAACAGTGAGTATTCTTCATCCCTGTCTATCAGCACTTCATTAAGCAATTACAGATCTACAGCCTTTCTCTTCTATAACGCATTCTTGCATCAATGGCAACAGTCTGCAAATATTCTAGAGGCATAAACAGAATAATTAATCAGGATACTGTAATGGCAAGAAATTACCATAAGGAAAACAGACAGAATATCAGAGAAATTTTTCTGGCAGCAAACCATGTTAATCAGAGAATTGCCACCCCAGGGAAAGGGGGAAAGTTCACTGCATGATACTGGTCAGAGATTCTGGCAAATATCCCAAAGGGAATGCACAAACGCTGGCTGTTGAGATGGACAGGATGGCCCAGAGTATTACTTGCTTCTCCTAATATCAGTCACTGAGTGGTTTCTAATGATGATTCACTGCTCTGGGTAAAAGCTCATTCATGGCCTGACAAGGCAGCAACATCACCACCTTGGTGATATGCATTTGCCACCCAGGTCTCTCCATGCTCATTCTGCTTCTCTGCCACTGGCTGGGGTTTCCAGCAGGTCATTCCCTTGCAGCCAGTCATTCAGATTAGGTAGAAACCCACTGATTGTGGTCACCCATCCAACTCTGGCTACCATGCAGAGCCCATTTGCTGCACACCACCACACACTCAGTGCCTTTTTAAGGTGACACAAAGTACCTCATGCTCCTCCCAGATTCCCTTCACACAGACTCCACTGTCCCGTGCACCTGTGCCTGTAGAGGGGGAAGCCAGAGCCCCCATGCTCTGGCCCATGGAAACCTCAAAAACTCAGCATGGCTGCAGCAAAGAATCCCAAGGGTAGGGACATTTTCAGCTGCTGTGGCTGCTCCCTCAGTGCCCTATCTGTTGGGATGCTGGAGGTCGAGAGCGGAGACCGGCTGATTACAGCAGGTGCCAGGAACCCGGTGTAGTAACGAGTGTCACTGTCACAGCCTCAGAGTGCGCCCTGTGCAGCTGGCAGGGACAGCAAGGTTACCTCTGCTCGTCGTCACGGGGCGGCAGCCGCCTGTAGGACGCGTCCCCTCCAGCACTGACAGATCTTTTGCTCTGAGCGTCCTGGTGCAAACAGATGTCTCAGTGCACCAGAGCAGCCACCCGAATGCAAAAGCAGTTTCTTCCTGGCGCTCCATGAAGATGTTATCTTTGTTCCCAGAAGTTAATCTTTAAAGATTTTTAGAGCGATCAATAACCAGTGGATGGATGCAGGGCAGCCTGGAGCAGCATCCAGGAGCTGAGCCCAGCTGAGCCCAGTGCTCGGTGCTGTGACCATCGCTGCAGCTGGGGCTGGGGGCACCGTAGCACTGGAGGGTCCGGGGGACTGGGACGCTGAGCCCCTGGCACTGGGGGCCGTGCCAGCTCCCAGCTCTGGGAGCCATGAGTGCCACCAGCGCCGGTGCTTGTTGGTACCCGAGCCGTCCATCGCCTCGCACGTGGCTCTGTGAGCAAGCCAGGAGGAGCGGGAGCGTTTCAGGGAAACACCCCAGGTCCCAGCAAGCCCCCTTCCTGCCCTCTGAGAAGAATTTCTATATTCATGAGTCTTATCGCGCCCCTCAGGCTGCTGTGTGAACACAAGCAATTCAGAAAGCAGCACCACACAAAGACAAGTTTTGAAGCCGCCGGGGAACCAGCAGCGCCTTTTCTCGCCCCATCCTGTACTGCCTGGTTGAAGTCTGAGCTCCGGCACCGCTAGTCCCAGGGCGGGCACAGTCCCTGGGCGGGTCTAGGATCCTTTGCGGCACTTCACGTTTATCAGCCGACACAGGGACAAGTCCCTGGGCTAACTGCAGCGTGGGGCACTCAGACCCCCCCGGCACCCTTCCTGCGGGACCAGCTCCGTGCTGGAGGGAGGGTGGGGTGCAGGCTGCGGTTGAACTGCTGCAGAGCAAGCCCTGAGGTTGCCAAACAAACGCTGTGACCTGCTACAAGCTACTGCAACTTGCCAGCCCGTCGCAGCACCTCAGCCAGGGGTGGCCACACAGCCTTTGCTGTTTGCGGCTTTCAGCCCTGCCCGAGTGTTGCATTTAGCTTATTAGTAAGGAAAGCCATCATCATTTGAAAAAAGCATTCCAGACTTCTGTCAGTGCTTATCCTTGTTTGACTCGGCAATGCTTCTTCGTACGTTTATCTCCCTCAGACGGGGATACAGCAATCATTACAGCAATGCCTCGCCGCCGCAGGGCTTGTACCAGACCCTGTCCCACCGGGCCAGGGCAGACCTGTAGAGCTTGGCCACCATCAGCCCAGCACCTCGCTCCGGGGCTGGTCCCAGGCGGTTTTCCCTTTCGGAAAGTTCTCAAAAGAGGAGTGCTCCAGGTCCACCGGCTTCAGTGAGCTCTGCGCAGCATCCCGGTTGCCTCAGTGCTCGCCCCTGCTCGCTGCTGACAGCAAAAGTGTCCTGGCAGCGGTGAGGCTGAGCACGTCTGCCATTGCTCCGCTGGACGAGGGCAAAACTGCCCGGAACCTCCTCCCAGGAAGGTCCAAAATGTCACTTACAGCTTCAGGCACCGACCGCAGCCTCACACCAGGACCGGCAGCGCTGCCCGACCCTGCGCCAGCTCCAGCGCAAACAGCAGCTCTGCTCTCCCTGCGCCCTTCTGCTTCAGGGTAAATTAATTATTTCTAATAAACTCATGTTTAAATTACAGACCCAGGCAGGGACCAGCTGATTTGAAGGCTTTTCGCTCCATTAGCCCTGCTGCAGTCAGCTGCGGGCCAGGGAAAGCCTCTGCGGTGGGGTTGGCTCCGCAAGCCCTCCTGTGGGTGTCACAGCACAGCGGCTCCAGATTTCCCAGCCTGAGAGCAGGAGGTGAGGTAGAAGCCCTCAGAGGCTTATTCAGCAGGCTGCAGTCAGAGCAATGACGCCTGACTCGCTTCCCCCACAACTTATCTGAACTCTTCCCAGATGGCTTTTATCCTTAAACTACTGTACAGCAACACAGAAAAAAATAACAATAATTTAGGATCTTCTTTGACTTCAGCCAAATACCTATTCACTCAATTTGCCAAAGGATGGGGCTTTCCTTTCTTTATATAGCCTGTGTGGTTTTTTCAAGCATATGCAGATAATCTCCTGCTTCTCATAAATGCAGCCATAAACTTCATCCTTCTGCCCCCTTGGAAGTCCATAAAACCTGGAGGATAATGAGCACCATCCTGGGAGGCAACAGCTAAATGGGGGCTGCAACAGCCAGGCAGGTCCTGGGGGGAGGTCCCAGACCTTGGGTCCCACTACTCTCCACAGGGGGGTAACAAGCACAAAGAGGGACCCTTGCCTGGGAAGGTCTCGACGTGGGCAGTGCTCCTGCTGGGCACCCTGGACCTCCAGGCAGCAAAGAGCTGGTGACTACACGTCAGCTCCTGATATTCCTCTCAGAGCGTGCCCAGTTTGTACAGAGGAATCTCTGGAAGGAAGTCCTGCCTACAGACCAGCCTGGAATGGTTCTCTTCTCCTGCCCATATGGATGAAAGATCTACATCTGGGAAAACATTATGATCTCTCAGTGAATTACTTGAGGTCTCTAGAAATTCAGCCCTCCTGAAATTCAGCCCTCCTGAAATTCAGCCCTATTAGTTTTGTCTTTTTTTTTTCCTCATACTAGGAAATTAATTAAGGCTTCAAATTATGACTCATCTCAAGCCTGTGCACTAAAGCAGATGAAGGTGTTCTGTCAACAATGGAACTTTTGCCCGAAATGCTTTAAAATCTGAAGGTTCATCAAAATTAACTTCAGTTTGCAAACTGTTTAGCAGCTTTGGTTTTTTGTGTGTGTTTTTTTTTGTTGTTTTTTTTTTTTGGTTTTGTTTTTTTTTTGGTTTTTGTTTTTTTTTTTTTGGTGGAAAAACAAACAGTTCAGAAATGCTCCCAGGCATCTCTGCTGCAGTTTCTGGAAGAGCAAAGGCGGCTGGCACAGATCTCTGATCCTTAGCCAATTTCTCCAGTGCTGGATTATAAGCATCCTTCTTCCTCTTGCTGGAATGCAGACAAAACCTGCATGTTCCTGTAAAAGCCTCCAGCCATAAAGAAGACAAAATGGTGTAATGTTTAGCAGACCATGGTCTCCTGGCTATGGTTCTGTGTCCTTGGGGTTAGCAGCTTGGGCCATGGCTGGCCCCCATCACTCTCTGACTCCTCTGGCATGGGAGGACATCTCTGACTGAGCAGCAGGAAGATGCCACCATGGACGTCTGGGTACATCATCCCCAGACACAAAGCAGACTTTGACACGTGCAAAATAATGAAAGCCCCTTCCCTGACAGCAGAAACCTCCTGTCTCAGTCCTTCACAGGGGGCAAGAATGAAAACAAACACTAGCATTTTCCTTTGACCCCTGACACTGGATTACCAGAGATGTGGTCATCTCACCCTGCTGGAAAGGGGGCTGCTATCCCAGGGCTCGGGCTCCTGGGTGCCCAATCAGTTTTGACAGTGAGACCAAAGGTTCTTCAGGTTCTCTTGCAAATGTCCTGCTTGATCATCCCTGCCACAGGGCTCTTCTGGGACTGGACTGCCCAGCACTGCCTGCAGGGCTCCTCCAGTAAACAGCTCCCAGCTCCCTCCCTGCCAACTGTGTTGTCCCAGGAGTTGTCCTGCTCATTACAGGTGTCTCCATCCTGCAGATGACAAATCAGTCCCTGAATGTGCAGGCTGCACAGCGTGTCTCTGGTTGAGCTGAGATTTCACCCAGAACCACATCCCCAAGAGTTATTATCAGTTTCATTAGATTAATGATTGCAGCACCACCAGCAGCATAGCAGATGAGGCATTTACTTCTGCATTCGTGTACAGTAGCAACCAGTTGCATGGTTTTGCTTAAATCAGGACAAGAGACTGACAGAGTGAGGCGTGATTTCTTGCTGGTTTTAGCAGAAGGGAGACAGATTTATGATGCTTAAAAAATACAAGACTGGACGGGGAAATGGACAGAAATCTTCTTGGTCTGTGCATAGCAACACAAAAAACTTTAACCCCTTGCACACTGTCAACTTCTTTCCAGTCTGTGCTCAGGTTGGACTGTTGGTAGCAGCACACAATGTAATGGGGTGAAGAAAGCAAATTAGAAAACAGCCGAGGCTGTCATCTGTACTGCTGATGTGCTGCCCACGTGGTGGGCATGCTGGGATGAAAGGAAGCTCAGAGATTGTACCATTAACACATCTCATGATAAATGATGCGTAAAGTTTTAGCATGAGGTCTTAAGGAGGCTGTGATTGGGAAACACGGACTGAGGAAATGGCAGCTGGGGGAAGGATCAAAAGGCAAATCTGGGGAAGGGCTGGGAGCAGCCTGAGCCCAGGAATGGTTTACCCTGTTCCCATGAAGCTGAAGTCTTCTGAGATAGCTTAGACACTGAGGCAGCCCTGGTAGCTATGATGCTCTTAGCAGGCTTTCTTACTTTCTTTTTTTAAACCCTTTCCTATGCTTTGATGCAGTCTTGAATGGAAGAAAGTTATTTTTTTATCTTGAAACCTTCTCTGAGATTTCTGGACCCTCTGGGAGAGGAAGATCATTAATGAGATTGCACTCAGCAAAGTCACAGGGGCTGGTCAGGGCAGGAGCTGTCAAGGTGCCCAGCATGGGGGCTGTGTCCCACCAGGTGAGGGCAGGGGAAAATCCCAGGACACTGAATCCTTAAGCACTATCCTCTGGTTCTCCTTAGGGCCACTACTGGGATCTGCCAAGGTTTCCTTGAAGCTCTGTAGCAGCGGTAGGAGGGGTGCTGGAACTGTCCATGTCTCCCATGCTCATTTCAGGCTCTTTTGGTGCTGTCCTCAGCCCACCGCTGTTGGGAAGCACATGGAAGGTCACCATGCTTTGATGAGCTGGAGTGAGCTGGGCTCTGTGCCTCAAGCCCCAGCCTGTGTTTGAGCCTCTCAGCACCACTCCTGGAACTATCCTGAGGGTCCCTGGGAAGCTGCCACCCACTTCCATCTGCTTCTCTATGCTGCATCTGCCAGCCCATGGATCCCAGTGCCGGCGGGGAGACCCAGGGGTGGTGACATTCCAGGCCCTCTCCACAGCTGGGGCTTTGCGGGATTCCTGAGGCAGAGAATTAATGCTGTGGCTTTCTCATAAACACCATGCAAACACAAAGAGAACTGAGCAAAAGATAAAACGGAGATGAATTTTTGGGAGGAGAGAGATTGGATAAAGAAACAAGGCATCAACATATGCAGTTTATGCACAGGGAAGATAAATCTTGACAAGAACTAATATTTTATGTGGAGCAAGCAACCTACTAGTAACAGATACACATATTTTAAAATGTGGTATTAGGAAGAAAGTCGTGGCTTCCCCTACTCCTCATCAGAGCCCCTGACAAGTACAACCTCCTTACCCTGCACTCAGCAGCACCATGGAGTAAAGCATTTTCCTCTTCAGGCACTCTCCCTGCTGCAGCCTGGCATGATGGGACAGGACCACTGCTCCAGCTCTCAAACCTGGGGGAGCTCTTTCTGCTGATGACAGACACCAACAGCCCCAAAGTGCCCAGGGCCACACGCTCTGATGGCCCCGTTCCTCCTGCTGACCCCCACATGGAAGGTGCTCTGCACAGTTATTGTGTGACTACTGCACACTGGGGCTGGGAGCCAGGACTCCTTCTCCCTCACATCCACGCCTGGAGAGGACTCTGCCCCAAGGCCACCAGGACGCAGTTCCGTGCAGGCTCCCAGCCTGATTCTGTGCCAGACCATCTGTCTGCGCTCCCCATCTCTCCTTGCCACAGCCAGAGATTTGGACAAGTGAGCACATTTAGCTGTCACTGGAATCTTCCTACCTGGCGTGAGGGTTGTAAAGCCTTATCTGCATTTAGAAATTGCGCTAAGCCAGCAGATCTCCCGCATATTTGCTCTTTGAAACCATGCTATGAAAAGCTCTGGCAGGAGGGCCACATAAAGGGAAAGCCCTGCCTCTCCAGCCTACAGATAAAGCTTTGCACCAGACAAGACATTTTGATATTTTATGCTAGAATTTGGCATTTCTCCAGAAGAGCTCTGAGTTATCTTAAGCTCCATAAATGCAGAGCTAAAGCATTAGAAGGGAATTGTTCCTAAGTGAGGGTTAGAGGGGCACAGCAAAAAGGGTTCTTAGGGGGTCCTCTCCCGTTGGCTTTGTGGGGATAAGTGCATGCTTACACCCACACCCTGCAAAAATGCACCATGCTCGGCAACACTAAGCTGGGCTTATAGCAAAACTACAGCAAACCAACTCCTCCAACCTCCTAAGTACATCAAAACATCAGAAAGTGAAAAATGTATTTTAACATATGGTGATTATATAGGATGATGGCTGAGGACACCAACTGGGTTTCGTTGCTTCTTTGCAGAGATCCAGAAGCTGCTCTGGGCAGAGGAATGGAGGTGCTCAGAGAAAGAATGTGAGGGTGCAGCTGCAAAAAATCTCCAGGAGGCTTCTGCTGGCAGCGGAGTGGCTGGAAAGGTGCACAGGAACCAGATCTGCCTTGGTGCCCACCCTGGGCAGCCGGTTTTTGCAGGAGCAGAGGGTAGGATGTGAACAGCTAAAGTAGATGGTCTTGGAATAATCTTGAAGGAGAGAAGTGAGGCAGCTGCTCAAAGGCATGTGCCAGACCGGAGCTGAATCCTGCTCCGGGAAAGGTGCCGGCGCAGAGGAGCCCCTGCCTCTGATCAGGAAGCTCAGTAAAGAGCTGGAGCATTTAAACAGCAACAGCAAAGGGACTGGGAACAGAAAACAGGAAAGAGCAAACAGCTTTTAAATAGTGGCAGCGTTCCGCTATGGAGGAGGACTGAAGAGGCAGGATTACCATCTATAAATACAAGCAGCACTGAGTTAAAAGGCTAATTAGAATAGCAAAAAGAAATACAGCAGCACATTTCAGAGACTATTACAACTAACAAAGAGTTTTTCCAATCTGTTTGCAGGAGTGAATATGAAAGAGAAAATTGGATCCCTCTGAAATGATCTCAAGAATTGGAGGAGGAAAAAGGTAATGACAGATCTCTCAGGCAGCTATTCAAGCTCCCTGACATCTTCATCTGCTGCAAAGGAACAGGGGAGGACAACAGGCTTGGTTTTCATGTCTTGGGAGGAAAAAAGCCAGTAAGAGTGGAGGAGTTTGTGAAGAGATGGGGAACAAAAGAGCAGTCTGGGGATTCTGCCCTGGGTAGCGTGCTGAATCTGTGCACACACCTCTGTACTAACACACACCCACACTTGTGCATACACCTCTCTACACACACACCCCTGTACATACACACCCTTGTGCACACACCCCCCACATACACCTGTACACACACCCCCTTGTGAACACCCCCCCCCACCACCTTTACACACACACAGGGGCCGGACTGGGCACCCACCGCCCCATCCTGCCCAGAGATCTGCTCCCCCCAGCACTGCACACCCTGATCCCACAGCAGAAGCTGCTCCCCACCCCGAGCTCCCATCGAGGGAAGCAGTGGGGGATAACTGGGGTGACTTTGACTCTTCAGCTGTTGATGATATCACTGGTGGCTGCTGGGACCAGAGCCACAGGTCATGATGACATCAGCCATTGATGGGGCCTAAGGGTGACAACTGGGGATGATTCAAGAATCAGGGAGGGGGCAGAGGGGATGAGCGGATCACAGGGAGCAGACACAGAGTGCTGCTGTCTCCTCCCCAGCAGACAGCGTGATCTGGCTCCTGGTGAGTGCACGTGGCAGTGAGCAGACAGGGACAGCGTGGTGGCATGGCAGCCTGCAGACTAGGGCAGCAGAACTCTGAAATCTCTCTAATTGCAATGCCTAGCAAATCCTAACAGCAGCTATGGTACTTTGCTCTTCTCCAAGGATGCAGAGCGGCTTCATGAGCATTAATTAACTCCAACTCACACAACACGCCTGCAAGGCAGGTACAATTAGACCTGTGGAGAGAGAAAGGGAGCAGCCCTGGGTCCCCCAGTGTGGCCATGCAGAGGCAGCACAGAAGACCTGGGAGATCTCATGGTGCCCACAGGACCAGATCCCTCCCTGGGGTGTGATTACAGCCCAGGAGTTCCACTCCCAGGACTCTGCTCTAATTACCCATCCCATCTCCCTGCACACTCACATCCATATTCATCCTGACTCCCTAGAACACACATAAGGCAAAACCATAAGGAGCAGCCCAGCTAAAAAAGAGCCATCAGCTGCAGCCCTCTGCCCTGGCTGGGTCCAGTCGAGTCCACCTGTCATTTTCTCCTGCCTTTCCTGCTGTGTCCACTCCTATGCTCCTGCCTGTTGCTCCCACCCTGAGCAGCCCCTGGAGCCCCACAGCTCCGTGTCAGACCATACCCCATGCTGATGCACCAGGCAGCCATGCAGAGGCAGGAGATGGGTCCTGGATGCTCAGACCACTTGGCTCTGCATCCCCATCCCCTTCCATGGGGCCTCATCCAGAAAGATGCTGGGGCTCCAGGAGGTGCTCTCTGGGGTATGGAGTGAGGCGAGGGAGAAACATTCACAGGCTTGCACCTAAATCAAGTATTTTTAAAGTGAGTTTCCCATGAGATGCCAGCAGCTCTTTCATATTATGCAGCCTGTGCTGGCTGATCATGTCATCCCTCCAGCTGGTGAGGAGAGCGACTGCCAGCTGCCTACAGGAGAAGAGAGACAGCAACGTCTCCTCCTGCCTGCAGACCTGCACTGGCTCATCCCCCAGCACCACTTTTGGCTACAAAACCATGGCTCCTGGAGACGGACACAGGACAGCAGCAGAGGGTCAGCAGCACACATGTGCAGCCCCAGGCTGGCAGGGAGCAGAACGGTGGGTCCCAGACAGGAGTACACAGGATTTTTTCCAGAAATGTAAAACTTCATTGGTCTCAAAGGGTGACAGCCCTTCTGTGTCACACCACCCTCCAGCCCTGCCCAGCTGGAACCACTGCCTGCTCCCAGGTTATCTATCCCTTCCTCCAGCATTAAGCAGAGGACACAGGGTTGCACCCAGCCCTTGTCCCCATCCTTGGGCTGAGGTTACTTGAGATGACAGGAGGGATTCCACATGCTGGGGAGCAATTCCTTATCCATACAGGGCTGCCCTGCCAGGCACCCAACTCTGAAGGCAGGACGCAGGGCTCAGGAACCTGTCCCAGTGACCACCCCAAGCCACCGTGCCCTCCCCTGCTCTGGTCACTGCTGGCACTCTAGTGGGTGGGAGGATTTGTACTGAGCAGGGATGGCTGCCACCAATGCCAGTTTTAATAGCAGGCTCACCTTGACAGAAAAGCCCCTTGCGCCCTGGCAAAGCCAATGGAGCTGAGCCACATGAATTCACCAAGTCAAGCCTGGCCCTTTGCAATTTGCACTTCCTTAGCATGGGAAAGAAATAGTTATTTCCCCTAATTACAAGTTAAATGCCAAATAAATGCCCTATCCTGTATGGTAATTGCAGTGTCGCTGAGTGATTAATGCCTGCTCTACAAGCTGAGAATCTGCACAACATTTGCAAACTGTAATAACCAGCTCCCCCAAGCTCTGCATGGCCTTTCTGTCACTGGCCATTTGCTGGCTCTGGTGAGCCAACACAGAGGGTGGTCCGCAGCTTGCCAGAACCTCTCAGCAACAGTACACCAGCAGACCCCCTCTATGGGCTCCTGATGCAGTGCCAGACCCAGGCCCCCACCTCACACCCCCTGGGCTGAGCCGGTCCCATGCCTGTCCCTGAGTGGAGGATCCTTAGAGATGCTCTTTTATGTGTTTTTTCCCCAAAATTTTACTCATTTCAGTTAATAAACAGCATCAGTGGCCCATCATGGTGCTGACTGATGTGAGGTTGAACACTGAGATGGATTATCCAGCCCAGTGCCCTCCTCTCCCAGGCTTTCTGCAGATTGCCATTCCTGGTTGTACCCAATGCCCGGGTGGGAACAGGAGGGTCCGGAGGTCCCAGCCCACCCAGCAGCCAGGGCTGAGCCCCTTCCCTCTCCTGCAGCCCCTCCTGAGGGGCAGCTGCTGGGGAGGAGGAGAGGCTTTCAAATTTAATTTTATATAGATACGAGGGTCTCAAACAGTGACACTTGCTAATTACATTTCAGAAAATAACAAAAGGAAATTCTAGAGAAAAGCTCAGCATTTAGTCCCTCTCCACCCCTCCCTCAGGTTTTTTTCCTTTTCTTAAAATATTAATCTTTTAAGCATTACTCCCCAGTGCTGCTGGTACAAATGCAGTGTAACCTTGAATTCTGTGTAGCAGGGCTGGCTTTCATTATTTATTAGCAAGATCAATTAGAATATTCTGTTTGCAGAAGAATATAATCCAATATGCACTTCAAGCACTAACAGCTAAATATATGCTTATTTAAAAATCAATCTAAAAGTCAAGGTTTCCTTTGTAAATCCTTACTACAGATTAAAAAAAAGCTTTGAGTGTTACCACCTGCTGAACACTGTGGTCTCAAGGAGATAGCTATACATTTTAAAACATCTCAAATGGGAATTGATTGTAAGAGACAAACAATTGCTGAACCCCAAAGCAGAGGGCTCACAGCTTGCTGGAGCATGAGGATGTATGGGTCCCACGGGTGGGTACCTGGGACCCCCCCGGGGCAGCCACTCCCACCCCCCCCTCTCATTGCTGGGAGCGCAGTGGGAGCTCAGGGGCCCCCAGCACAGCCCTGATCTTCATTGACTTGCCAGGGCTGACAGAGAGCCAAAGCCTCCGCCCAACAGCCCAGCCCAGGATCCGCAGTGTCCTCTCCTTTCTCCCCCGAGTCGCAGGTTTCTAAGATTAATTGTCATGTATTATGTATTGACCTCAGCCACGACCTTGGCCCAGCGTGGCTTCCTTCACCGGCACCTCGGCACCGCAGCGATGAGGGTGACAAGGCAGGTGGTGAGCAGGGGGTGGCAGGGGGTACAGTGGCACAGGGTGGTCCCGATGGCCCCCGAGACCCCTGCCCACCTTGTGCCCACCCCACAGCCTCTCCCCAGCCATGCCAGCTCTCCACTCAGCTCTCCCTTTCAGCTCTCCCCTGCGTAGCCAGGCGCAGGCGAGCTCAGCGAGCTTCCAGGTTCTTCCTCTTTCCTAAGCTCTTTTTCTTTGATCTTTCATTTTTAAATCCTATCTCCAGGTAAAGGAGATATTTGGTGGGATCAGAAGGTGACCTTTAACAAGGTTAGCAGAGCCTCAAACAATATCCCCGTGAGTTCATGCACACTCGAGTGCTAAAGGGAATGGTTCTCTGATCTCCTGTTCCTCGGTGGAGAAGTTGTTTCACAAAGATCTCTGCCAAAAGTCTGTGCAGCAGGCTGAGGAAGCTTCCTTAAAATCCCAACACCTAGAGTTAGGCTCAGGTTGTCCTCCAACTTCTGAGAAAGCAATCATTAAAAACTTCTGAAGTATTTCTGTCTCTGTTTCAGTTCCCAGGCTCTTGCCAATTCCCTGGGTCTAACAGATTCTCAACTATCTCCCATCTTTCACTTAGCTAAATAAAATCCCTCGAATGCCTCTTAGGAGAAGCATTACTGCTGCAGAGGGTCAGAAAGAAGCAAACAGAATGATTACAGCGAGATTAGTGGGCTGGAAATGCATCCAAGCAGGGCACGGGACGAGCCCCTGTGCTGCCTGTTGGGCTGCAGAGACCCCCTGGCCCTGTAGGGCAAATACTGGGACTCTCAGTGCCACCTCAGCAGAACTGTGTCCTTCAGGGGGACACGAGATCCGCTTGGGGAGATGTGGACAGGGACCAGCAGCATGAGTTGGTGGGTGGGAAGCCCCTTCTCCAGGAGCTTGGGCTGCTCATTTTGCAGGTGAGGGGTTGCTCTGGCTTTGACTGAGACCAAGAGCAGACCTGAGCATCCTGGTGGCAGTGGACACATTCCAGGTGGGAAAATTACATCCCGGGCTAAGGGACAATGTGGGCACGTGGTGGCACCACGCTGTGGGGTCAGCTGGAGCTGGGGGGGCAGCCGGCACTGGGGGGGTTGGGTCCCTGTGCTGTCAGCATGGCGAGGGGCTGCAGAGGCTCCCGGGTGCCTGGGTGTGTGGCAGGGTGCCCGCAGTGAACAGACGGGAGCAGTGGGTGGGTGGGATGATAGTAGTGCTCATCATTTCCGTGGCACAGCAGGCACAGGCAGCACGCAGCACCCCGCTGCCAAGCGCTGGGCACAGAGCAGCTCTGTGGGACTGCCCGTCCAGCACAGCTCGACCACCACAGCCCTCTGGCAAAAAAAGGGTCCCCTACATGTCCTCTCCAGGGAGGGGGAGAAGAGGTTCCAGCTCTGGGCTCCATGGGACACATGGAGGCACTGAGTTGGCTCTCCAAGCCCTGGTCTCCTTGGGCACACATGTCCTTGCACCCCTCCCTGCAGGATGGTGACCTCCCCAGGCAGGCCAGCAGCCAAGGGGTTAAGTGCCTTGTTATTCCCTTCATACCCGAGTTTCACTTATTTGCAGACTGAATTTCCCAGCAGCTGAGACTTCTTACAGCACTGGATCTGCTGTAGTACCCCGTTATTATAGATTGCGAGTTCCTTAAAGGTCAGATAACAATGCAATTGAATCATATTAGTGAGCATAGTGACTTGGTATTTTACTAGGAAAACCCATAAAGCAAATTGTTTGTTGCAGAGAAACATACGTGGTATAATAAAGTCAGTGTAATTGTCTCCAGAAACAAACAGCAGTTTAGGAGAAAAATCCTCTTGTAATTGTGGGTCCTCAGCGCAGCCGCCACCAGTGCTGGTGCTGGCAGGGCATCAAGCACAGAGATTGCAAGTCTGTATTTTGCAATTTAGGTTACAGTACCTAAATGCATTGCAGAAAACCTAGAAGGGAAATAAACAATTTCCAAGTGCATTGTTGAGAGACTAATATTCAATACCCCATTTAATGTATGGTTTGCAGTTAGTGGTTAATCTAAGACAACACGGGGAGGGCCGTGTTCTGCGCTGCTGTTAAGGAAATGCAGAATTGATTGTGAGGATGATTGAAGATTTCTGAAGAGCACAATTCCCAAGTCTGTGATGACCCCTTCTTTTTTTTTTCCTTTTCTAGTTTGGCTGTAATCTACTCAGACAAATCCTTTTATCACATTTATTTCCTCTCCAAGTTACAACTGGTGTGATTAATTACTTAACTTTGCAGTCCTGCTTGCCCTGCTGTACACTCTAATTTTTCTATTTCTTAAAATGGCTTTCAATCCCAAACAGATGTATTGCCTTTTTTAATCTCCTTTACTTTGTCCCACTGAAATTGTCTTTTGACAGTCCTGCTGGGGAAGGTTCCCCAGGACTTCCCCAGGAGCCACCCATCCCTTCAGCAGGTGATGAGCACCATCAGCCACCCCCTTCCCATGGCAGAGGGCTCGGGACTTCTCGAAGGGAGAGAAAAAAGCACAAACCTCCTTCTCCATAAAGTCAACACTTGCCAGGCCCAAGGGGGTCACAGCCACTATGCCAGCCTGGAAATTCTCATTTGGGTCTAGATTTAATCTTGTAATGAAAAAGGAATTACAACCGGTGCAACTGTTTTAACCTTCCTTAGTCACAGAAAGAGGAGGAAAATTTAAAAAAAAAAAAAAAGAAAAATTAAATACACAAGGCCAGGTCTCCTCCCATCCACCTCTAACACCCACCTTGGCTGCTCACCATCGGGGGAGAAGAGCAGGAACACTGCACGCTCCCACTGCCCTCCCTGTGTTGTCATCTCCCAGCCCAACCACGAGGAGACACATGTAGAAAAGCAATTAGATTGGAATCTAGTTTCCTCTTTCTACCTTGCCTCTCTCTTTTCTTTACTTAGATATTCTTCAGTATGGTAACTAATATGATTTGTGTTTAGCACAGTGTGAAACAAGAATGATTTATGGGTCTGTTAGCACTACACAGCTACCTGACGCCATCTCAGCCCTCCGAAAGGGCAGTCCAAGAGCAGCTTGACGAGAGTTCTGGCATTACGTGCAATTATTTTATACCCTGCCCACATAATCACTGTTATTCTGGCTCTCCTGGTGCCTGTGTGCTCTCCTTACACCACACTGGGCTCTGCTGTGGGAGACAATAGGACCAGGACCCTCACCTGGCACCAACCCCCAACACAACACTGGTCCCAGCCCATGGACTGAGCTGCTACAGGGTTTAAATTGATGCTTCAGCCCAGCTTAACTCCTGCCCTAGCTAAAACGTAATGCAGGCTCAGTCTGTATTTCATGACCAATAGCTAATGCAGAGGCTCTGCATGCTTGGAGATGGATCAGATCCAGCTCCTTGGGTGCGCTCAAGGCTCACTCGGTGACTCGGGTACCAAAGTCGTATGGAAAAATCTCTGGTATCAGTCAAATTTTACCCATGGCTCCATCAAGGAAGACCCTGTGCCTCTGTGCCAGTGAGTGCCCTTCATTAATTCCTAATGCTGCCCCAAGAACACCCAGAGTCCTCCTTGGCTTGGCAGCATGCCCCAGCCAAGGGGCAAACAATAAGCAGGGCCCCCTCCCTTCCTTCAGCATACAGCAAGAACCCAAATGAAATAATGAAAGTAACTCATTTTAATGCCACAGAGGGAATTGTTTTATTGCTAAAGCAGCAAATAGAACTAATTGAATCCACTGGAAAAGAAAAAAGAAAAAAAAGGAAGGAAGGAAAGGTGCAGTGCACAGAGAGAAAGGGTGGACTGGAGCCTGAATATTCATGGGCCTGGAAACAGCAAATCCTCGAATGCAAAATATCCTCCTAACTGATAATAGTGCCAAAGGCAATGCATGCACAGCGCTCGCAGAGAGGGAGTTGGGAACGTTTGCATTTACAATATACTTTTTTAAAGCAATATTGTGGAACAAATTCTCTGGTTCATTAAGTTCCTTCGCACCTCCTTGGCAAAACCTGGGAGCGAGCACCAGCACCAAGGGCACCTGCAGCTGAGCCCCCTGTGAGGCAACTGCTCCACTGCACCCTGGACACATCCAGAGCCCACTGGGGACAGAGAGGGGACCAGGCAGCTCCCTGCTGGGCCAAGGGTGTGGAGCCAGCAGTGATCCCCCCTCCATGCCCAGCTGGGCTTCAGGGCTGGGGCACTTCCTCCCAAATCCCTTCCCATTTCACACATCACCAGCTAAACCTGCCGCAAGCTTTTAAACTCTCTGTTTTCAGGAAACCTTAATTTTCAGTGGCAACATATATATATTAGTGTAGAGGGTTGCATGTTAATTAAGGCAGCATTCATGTTCTTCATTACAATACTAAGTCATCCAGCAAGAAACTCCAAGGATATAAATCCCATTAATGAAAGAGCAGCTGTGTATTCTGCTCTGTACATTTCAGCAGAGAGGCACCAGTGTTACCAAATGCCTGCTACAGGGGGTGTGCCAGGAGGAAAACCAGATCAGAAACCCAGTTTGCACTCAAGGCTTTACAATATTTTTTCAGCACCACTCCAAATGTCAGCACTGAATTTGCACCAGCAAAGCCCTGAGTGTGCTCCAGTTGCTCCTGGCCCCCTGGGGACCCCCAAGGCCAAGCAGGGGTGCAGGGGTGCCCCAGGGGGTGCTCCCAGACCTGAGGGCAGAAATAGGGGCCCTCCAGGGACAGGAGCCATTGGAGCTGCAAAGAAGGAATCTCATCCTGCACCCCCTTGCTGAGGGCTTGGGGCTGGGCTGCCCCTGAGCTCCCTGCAGGAGAGAGCCCCAGGATGGGTCCCCCAGCCCTCCCTGCATCAGCTCCTGATCCTCATCCTCAGGCACAGCCAGGAGCTGAGGTCTCCCCTTGCCCACAGCGTGCTGGCAGCATCATCACAGGTTAACAGGGACATCATCACAGGTTAAAGCTCACGTCCATGCTGGAGCCATGCAGGGACCCCAGCCAGCAGGAATTCCTCCTGAGACCACCACCTCAACTGCAGCCAGCACCTCTGAACTCAAACAGTAATCAACAAACTCCTGAAACACTCTGATGATGGGAAAACACTCCCTCACTGTGGCCCACCACAAAAAATGGCTGAAGGATTAATGTGCAGGTTTTCCAAATGAGACGGCCTATGGCAGAGACACGGACACTCTCCCACAGAGACAAACACATCCCAAGATGAGAGTGCTTCAGGATACTTTGTGGAAACAGAGTAATAATAAAACACGTTGATGTAACTTTACTAGCAATGGCTCCAGCAGAAAAGCCTATAATGATCTAATAACACGTTTCCCCTGCTGCCACTCCAGCTTTGAGAAATCCAGGGTAGTTTGAGCCTTAAATCCATCCTGCTTCTCCTTTGTCATTAATTGTTAGACTGTTCACATTACATGTTTTACATACCAAATAGACTCCAACTTCATGGTGGGCTTGACTGCAGAAATGCCTCTTTTAATCTTCTTAATTCTAAAGTAGTATCAAACTTTAATATTTTTAAATGGAGTGTACATTTACTCACATCTGACAATATCACTACAATTTAGGAGCAATAAAAGTCAAGCTCCCGTCTGCATGATAAGCTTGCAGCTTTATTTCCAGAGTTCAATCAGTTAACCTAGGAGAGCAATAGCTCCCCTACAATGAGTAGCGATGCAGAATAATATTTAGATAGAGATAAACCCTTCTTGCATAGGAAATTGTGTTACAATTTGCCAGGTCTTAGAAATTCTCAGCGAGATGCGTTAGTTTACCAGTGAAGTTATTGCCTCGGGCATTTTTCCACAGTGCTTTGATTATTTTCAGGGGTTTCTAGAGGATTTGGAGCTGAGTAAGGAACTGTTACTGTTTTCAACCCAGGAGTGTGCAGCAGACCCAGAGGCACCACCTGCACCCTCCTGCCCCATGGAAATGCAGGCAGTGATGGGAGAGCAACCCCAGGGGCATACTAGGTGGCATTCTGAAGGAGCATCCCCAGAGGGGGCTGAGAGGAAGACCCCCAAGCCCATCTCTGCTGTGGCCAGCACAGCCACAAGCTCACTGACCCTGCTGCTGGGCCCCTTTGGGTCCCATCAGGCCCAGCCCCGTGGGACAGACACGGTTCCAACAGCAACTGCAGCAGATGCCTGGTCAGCTTGGATTGCTCTCTCTTGACCAGACATTTAATTTCTCTTGGGCAGCCATTAATGATGCCTGGTGAGCAAAAGCACTGCCGAGTGTCTCCCCTCCACAGCCCTGGGCAGGTTTCATCCCCTCCTGCTCCAGCAGCCACCACACTTCCATCTCCTTCCCAGCAGCTGAAGCTCTCCTGCACCACCCTCCCCAGCTCCAGCTCAAGCCCAGCTGCTGGATTCTGCTCTTTGTCTTTCTGTGTGCTTTTAATAGCTGAGGCAGCAGAAGCAGAGTCCTCTCCTGAGGGACTGCTGTCTCCTCCAAGCATGGGCTGGCTCTGCTGGCCACTGGCACCACTGAGCAGGGGATGGTTGATGATTTACACCCTCCAAACCCACCCAGCAGCACAAGTGCTGACACTGCCCAGGGACTGACCAAGTGGGGATGAACCCAAAGGCACCCACAGACCCCCAGCAGCAACAGCTCTGGGATCCAGGGGCTGCCACCAGCACTTCAGACACAGTGGGTCTCTGATTGGGGTCTCTGATTTTAAACAATCAGAACTGGAGCCGAGTGCTGCCCCATGAACACCCTGCCTAGGCCATGCAGCCCCCCCCCCCGCCCCCTGCCCTGGGCTCAGCGCTGGGTCCTGAGTGGGGGCAGCTGAGCCCCTAGGGCAGCTGGAGCATCCCAGAGCCCCTTGGTGCTCCAGGGATGGGGTGGCTGTGTCTCCTGGTGTTAGGGTGATGGCAGCTCCTGCTGTCAGCTGCGGAATACAAATGTGAATTTAACACATGCTTCTGACACTGCTGTTGGCTTTCCAGGAGTGTGCCCACTGCTCAGCTTAATTATATGACTGTCCATCAAGAACAAACACAGAAAGGGCAGAGCTGAGGCTGAAGTAAAGTTATTTGCAGATGTGGATGAATGCTAAGAGAAAGTATATTATATTACTGGAGCCATCTCAATGCAAGATGAAAGGAAATATGCTCTAAAACAAAGGGGATCTGCAAATTCAGGCTACCAGAGCAACACTGTTCTGCTCAGATCCAAAATGATTACCCACTAATAGAGGAGGGGGGGCAAGTCCACTCCAGCCTGGCTCTGGAGGGAATGGAAATCAGATTTTGGCTTGAAATGTGTTACAGCTGTGATACAAAATAAGGACTGGCAGATAGAGTTATTTTTATCCAAAGTCAGTTCTGTTTAGTAGGTCTGTGGCTATAACTGATGCCCCTGTGCTATTTCCTCTTCCCCCTTGTCCCCCTGCCTCAGTTTCTCCAAGACATTGATGAGATCGGAGCAGACAGCTATGGGTATATTTTGAGAGGATCCTACATTACTTAACTGTAAAAATCAACTGTAAATTTTGCATCCACCTTCAGCATTTGGCCTGTTTATATTGCCAAATAAATTCTTTAAAGAAGTACTGTACTTCACAGGAGAGCTTGTCAAGGTAAATACCTTCATTTACATAAAATGTGACTAGCAATTGAAATGTTAAAGCCATAAAGAGCAAGTTTATGATCCACCCTTGATGCTTGGATGTATAATATGACAAGGGGGAAAATAGTGCTCCTCGCAACATTTACTAAATTGGTGTGTGGACTCTGGGGATGGGAATGGGAGATTTGAAAAAACAGGTTGGAGGGTTTGAGATTGGTTTGTTGGTTGTTTGGGTTGTGATTTTTTTTTTTTTTTCCCATAAATATGGATCTTTTCCACAGCCTTCAGACAGTTGGCTTTTAAATACCCTCCTTCAGCTTGGAAACAGCAGCTCCCCATGCAGACAGACAGGCAGCTGGGCAGGGGCTGTGTGGGAAGGGACTCCCCCGGGGGTGCTGGCCTCAGCTCTGGGGGGGGCAGGACCTGGGGGGAACAGGCAGGACCCTGGCCACACACTGCCATGCACTGAGTGTCCCCAAAAAGGTGGAAGCAGCAAAGTGTGCCCAAGTGCTGCAGCAGAGGTCTGGGCACAGCTCCTGCAGGGTTGGATCACAGGTATGCTGAGCCACTCCCGGATGGATCCTGCCCTGGATCTTCATCTCCCACACCCCAGGAATGAAGGCAGTGCCAGGCTTTGCTGGGGCTGAGCTTGTGCCTTTGATCTGAACACTAATTTCTCACTGTGATTGAGGAGACAATTATAATTTAGGATTTCCTTTTAAAATTTTTAAAAGGGATGAGAAACCAATTTAAACCATTTCAAATCCTACATAATACTTTTTTTAAAGTGAATAAAAAGGATAAAATGGACTGCTGCCTACATACGTACCACAGTGAAATTACAATATCCACACTTAATGCTCTGGAAAGTTTGATAGTGCATGCTCCTCACCTGAACTCAGCACGAGCATTTCAGCCATTCATTCATACTCCTACCCTTCTCAATTCATGGAAACCACTTCAAGAAAAAATAATTTGAAAGAAATTACCTCTGTGTATTACACCATGAGCAGAGAGAAATGTCCCACATGAGCCTCTCCAGCCCCCAAAGCAATAAAATTTCTGCTGAAGTGGATGATATAATGACTCAGGGAAAAGAAGTCCCCATGACAACAAGAGGTAAGAGAAATCCATGAAAAGAAAAAGACTCCGACCTCTCTTGGTACAAGGTGTCACCAATTTGTGCTGGAATTTTCACTTTGAAAACTGAAAGCCTTTGTCTGTAACTTTCTTTGAGAACCTGTAGTTCCTTCTTTGCCTGTCTGGGCTCTGAACAGAGCAGAATGAGGCTTGCTAAACCAGAAGCCTTGCAGGGGTGAGGCTCATCATTTAAACCCATGAATGCAACCGGCTGACTCTTTGCCTCTCTCTGTTCCAAAGGGGCTGTTTTTCCCCAGGCTTGTTTTTGCATTTTCTGTAGCATCTACGTGCTGGAGTGATACCCCATCCACACACAGAGCAGAGCTCACCAACTTCAACATGACAAACACCACTTAAACCAAATAATATCTGCTGTTTTTTGTCTGTGAATTATTGAGCTAAATCCTAGAGAAAGAGTGTTCTTGAAAATACAACATAACAGTTTGGTTATTTCAGGCCTGGTAACCTATGACAGCTCCCTGTGTGCTCCCAGGGATGTCACCAGCAGAGGCATCCCTGCACCAGGGGCATCCCTGACTTGGTTGGCTGGTGCCCTGAGCCCTGGGCTTTGCCCTCCCAGGTGCTCCTGGGCTGCCAAGGGGGGGCCATGCAGACCCCCCCAGCTCTCTGCACTGTGAGCCCACAGTCACCCCCAAACACACATTTCACCCGGAGGCAGAAGCAGCTCTGCAGGAGCAGGTGTGCTGGAGCCCTCTCTGCCACCACCTTGTCCCTGGTACTTCTCTCCCTCTCTCTACAGGAGCAGCAAGCTCAGCATGAGGGGCTGCAGGTGTGAGAGCCATTGCCATTCCCATGGCTACAGCCCAGCAGCCTATGGAGAACCATCATCAGGTGATAAAACACTGCCAAGAGGCCAGTTCATTCCTGCATCCCAGTGCCTGGGCTGGAACTGGTAAGGAAGGCAGGAGCAGGCACAGGGTGGGCCTTGGCTCAGTACCCAGGGCAGAGCTGGAAGCCCCCCAGCTCTGGCAGGCAGTGGGTTCACTCATGGAGCAGAAAACAACCCATGCTTGATGTTGGAGAGGCCTCTCTGCAGTCCCCAAAGGGGTGAAACACAGGAACCAGCCAGCAGACAGCCTGGCCCCCACACCCTGCACAGCCCAGTGCCAGACTGAGACTCTACTGGGAGCTGGACCCTGGCATCATGGACTTGCTCCATGTGGGCTCAAAAGTACACACGTAGGACCTAACCCAGACCTAAAGGTTTAGGAGGGATGAAGGGGAACAGGTACTGAGGGAGCTGTGCCCAGGGATCCATGGAAGCTCAGTCACTGCATTTCAGCCAAAGCCAACAAGCAGCAGGTCCCAGAAAAACCATCAATAAGCTTTTCCCAAGTTCCCAGAAGCATAGAGGGCACTGGGAAGGCCTCGTGCATTGCCAGCATCCCCAGCATCAAGCCCCGTCCACCTGACCTGTGGATGTTCCTGCTGAGCCACCCTGAGGGAAGGGCTTTGATTTCCCCAATTCCCTGAGCTGATCCCAGAGGCAGGAGCATTGTACAGCAGGGCAATCCCAGCAAGGGTCAGCCTGGGGCTGAACTCAAATGGATCTCAGTGACTGCTGCCCAGCAGCTGCTGGGGGGCTCATCCCAATGGCCCCCAACACCCCTCACACCTCCTCTGCCAGCAGCCACAGCCAGCCACCTGCCTTGGGTCAGACCCAGAGCACAGAAAGACCCAGCAGCCTCTGACCAACACAGTGAGAAGGTGGGGAGATGGTGAAGAACCCTGGGAAGAGCAGAGCCCATGACAGTGATAACGAGGCACGACGGCCACTTCCAGCACAGAGGAGTTGATGTCCACAGGGACATGAGTGAGAGCGGTGGCTCCACAGTCACAGCCAGCTGCTTCTTGGAACCACTGCTCAGGGCACATGTTATACTCCCTGTCACAGTATTATTCATTACTTGCATGAGGTAGCAGCTCACAGAATAGCACACAGGCCTGACTGTTAGGGAGAATGCTGAAAAAAACCCAGACAGGCAGTGAAAATAGCATTAGACATGCAACTCATTTGATTGCCTGTCATGGTGGCTTCTCCCTGCTGTGGGACTGCTGCACGCATGAAGCTGTGCCCCTGGAGAAGTGCTTAATGTGCACAGGCCTAGGGCAGAGAGAGGAACATGGTCTAATTACAGAGACACTGCTGCAGCTTCTCCGTGAGGGCTCCACTGAGAGAGAGGGAAGGAGTAAAGCAATGTGCATGTACACGTAGAATTTAATTCCTGAATGACTGGAATAAGCTTCAAATCAGTGAACTTTAGAATGCTACAATTTGATTTCACCACTATCAGATACTCTCTTTGCATTGTGGAGACCATGTTTTTGTTAAAACTTCAAATTTGTTTTCAAAATCCTGCTACTTGTTTGCTGAACAAAGCATGTCAGGTTAGCTTTGGAAGCGTGAGCAGACAGAGCTGAACCACCTCACAGTGCTGCACCTATGGGCAGTGGGAACTGTGAGCACTGAGCTGTTCCTCTGAGCTCTGGACCTACTGAAATGCCAAAGGGCTCAGAGCTGGTCATTTGCACAAGCAGAAGGACCCAGGTAAAGTGCCACCTATGCCAGTGCTGAGGGCACCCACACTCTGCACACAGACACCAAAAACATTTCTGCTCTGACACCTCCTGACTGCTCACCAGCAGCACTGGAGCATCTGGAGGTATCAGCAACCACACAAGAAACAGTCCCATCCCTGAACCTGCTGGTGATGGGCAGCACAGCTATTCCAACCTGATCACCTCCCCCTCTCCAGTGCTTAAAGCCACCCAAGATTCCAGGGAAGCCAGGACTCCCACAGAGAGTCCTCAATCTCCCAAAGGGCAGATGCTGTGGAGAGCTTGCAGTTCCCATTATCCACAAATCCTCTCTTGCTCTTGAACTTGTTTCATGCCTAGGCAAGGAACTTGAGTATATCCCAGGTGCTACTTCTGTTTGTGCTGGTAAAGAGCATTTGTAGATATAAGCTAAATTTCTTCAGTGCTCAGGGGCCTCCCAAGACTCCCCATCATTCTGCTGCCCTTGCTGTGCTCTCAGAAAGGCTCAGACAGTTCATTCCCAATGGGAGGATAGCTCAGGGCAGAGCTCACACCATGGGCCATGAGCATCTCGTGGGAGATGCAAACATTCCGGGGGGCTGTGCTGGGGGTTACCAGTGCCTGTGCTGGCTGGGCAGCATGAGAACCTGTGGGCACCCAGGGAGCAGGAGGACATTTGACACTGACTAAAAATCAGCAAGGATGGCATATCCTGAGGTTGAGAAGGAACAAGTGGGTGAAGAAGCACCAGTGAGAAAGGCAGGTATCTGTTCCTCACCACTACCTTTCATCTGCAGTGTGACCAAGTTCTGGCATCCTATAAGGGACAAAGTCAGCAAAGTTTGTCACTGAAGATAGTGTTACTGGCAGGTATCTGTGCCCTGGACTTAGGAGAAAGCGAAGATATACAAGTAATGTATACCCCAGAGAGAAGTGTTGCCACAGTGTTAACAAAAGGAAAGGTTAAAAGTTTTTTCCCACTCAGTCTTTATCACTGGTTAACAGTGACCCAGCTATCTCCAGCATTAAGGGTTAAAAAAAAAAAAAAAAAAAAAAAAGAGCTAGATTTCACAACAGAAGTTGATGTACAAGGGGGTATGATGTGCAGTTGAAGGAAAAGCTGCATCACTGACTTTGTCCCTCCAGAGAGCTCAACATGAGGATGCACAGAATCATAGATTACAAACATACAAACAGTTCTGGCAGCATAACAGTAACCAGCTGGAACAAGCCTTCAACCCAGTTTGCACCTGTACGTGTGCAGGAAGACCTTGGTTCAGTAATTTCTACATAAACATTGACTGCAGAGTGAAAGCAATCACAGGCAGCAAGGCTTTCCCTAAAGGTTCCCAGGAGAACAGACCCGCAGCAGTCAGCTCCCCTCACCCTGGCTCCAGCTCCTAGAAACATCCTGGACACAGTGTTCAGGGTTCACCAAAATTCCAGGCGGCAAAGACATCAATATTCCAGCATGGGACACAGACACAAGGAACAGTGGTGTTTAGGTACTGTGTCCATTTTACAGGTGGAGAAACCAAGATGGGAAAAACCTCTGCTCTTCCCTCCAGCTCTGCTGGACCAGGACATGTTCTCAGTGCTGAATGACAAAGCAGCCCTGAGGGTCTGTTCTTCCCTGGCTTCACTACATAAGAAAAACTTGAGAGTATTAGAAGCTCCCAGTTTATAATGCATGAAAAGAAGTGTGATACGCAAAATATAAACACATGAGAGAAGTCACTCTGAGGAGATGCTGCTATAAACACTTCAATAGTTGCTTCTTTGCTTAAAGAAAATTGGCATTTCCATGGAGAGAACTCCAATTACTCTGCCTGGGACACAGCTGCCAGCAGCCAGCCCGTGCACTCTATCAGGTAATCTCCGAGGTCAGCAGGAAATAGCTGCTGGTGTAGATGGCCACATTACCCCCCTCTGTTTTTTCTTCATGTCTGCACAGCACTGAGCTGCCAGCTACCTGCTCGGGGGCCAGCCTGGCGCTGGGACAGCACCAGGGGACACGGAGATCTCCAGCCCTGTGCCTTATCCCAGCAAGCATGAAAGACTTGCCAGGAGAAAGGAGAGGAATGCTCTTTGGGTGCAAAATGGCTTTAGACTACGCAACCTGGGCAAGACTCAGGGCCACAATGTCAATTAAGCAGCTATGTAATTCATTTATCCCATGAGCAGACAATTCATCCCCCAACCTACTCTGCTCAGGACCATAACAACCCAGCTCTGACCCAACCTCTTCTCCTACCTCTCTGCCAGTGCTAGAAATCAGCTAAACAAACCCCAGAGCTACTGCAGGGAAGACAAAAATCTCAAAACACATTCTGCAGATAAAAACCTGTGTGTGCCTTTTACTCCAGGAGAGAAGTTACGCCCACTCTCTAGCCTTTTTCTTGTATCATGGCTTTAAAGATGAAAAAGCAGCTGCTTGCCATATTCAGTGCTTGATCTTCTTCTGTCTATTTTGAATAAAACCAAACCTTTTTATATGTCACTTTCTAGCCTCTTCCAGAAAGTTTCTAAAGTTATTTTTTCAAAGCAAGACTTTCCTGCAGGAAAATTCTGCAAAATACTATGTTTGAAATTTATACATATAAACACAATAACCACAGTGAATCCTTTATTTCTTTCCCCTGTCAGTACAGCACACGAAAAGACACTCAGAGACAAATGCTCTTTCCCATGCTGATTTCCACTTTATTGAAGTCCTTCAAGAAAATCTCTGAGCATTTTAACAAAGCCAAGTGGATCTTACACCAAATAAGTGTTATGAAGCCTTTGCTTCCACAATTGCCATAGAGGACTGACTGGAGTTCCTCACATTTAAATGCCAGTGGCACAAAGACCACGCATTCTGCTTTAATAAACAGTGACCAGATAACCCAAGCAGTAACTACTTGCCTCTCTTCTGTTTTCCCTTCACTTTCAGAGCAGCTAAACATCCTCCATACCAACTGCAACAAAAAGACAGAACTTTGCCAGCTAAACCACAGACCATTACTTACAAATGAAAGAGTATGGGTTGCTTACAACTGTAAGCTAAAGAACTGCTAAGAATTTGCAAGTTCAACTGGTGTATTGCATTCTTTTTAGTTGTGAGAGAGAGAAACCCTGAGCCATCACAATTCATTGACTTGTGAGATCTGCCAAGGCACTTAACACTTCATTACTGCAGAACAGTATTTTCTAATAATCAGGACTTTTAGAATAATATTCCTTTAAAAAGCTACCCTATGTGAGACAACACATAGACTTTTTCACAAAGAAAATTAGATCTTGTCAATGGAAAAAACTTTCTGACACGGAACTTGTTGAATTAAGAGTAAATCCTACTTGTGAAGTCACCCCAGCAGCCTGTGTGAAAGCAGGTAGCTTTCACCTCAAAAGCCCTCAGCACCACCTGGAACAGCGTGCAGTCGGGTTTATTTCAGCAATTTATTAATTACTGAGCTATTCGGACACGTTTTACGCCAGGAACAGCTGGACTACTACTATCTGCCTAAGCACTCTGTGCACGGGAATCACGGGAAAAAGATGTTTTCACACATTTTCTGCTTTCCCAGAAAACCGCATTTGGAATCACAGCAGCTGCCAGGCGAGGCACCCACGCGATCGCCCAGCCAGCCCTGGCACCGCGCTCCGGCTGTGGGCTACGCACCCGCGCGGTGGTCCCAGGACACGCCGCGGGCCCCGGCCCCCGGCCTCCTCTCCCTTCCCATAGCGTCTGGGGGACGCCGCAGTGTCTCCGGGATCCACCGCCCAGACACCCGGGGGGACAGGGGGAACCTCCACCCCGGAGCCCACGGACACATGTCCTCTCCCCGCATCCCAAGCCCCCGCGTCCTCACCTGTACCACTCCAGACCCTTCTCGTAGTTCCTGTCGAAGAAGTGGGGTTCGGTGCCCACGGCGCGCACGTCGGGGTGCGCTCGGATGGCCTCCAGCAGAGCCCGCGTCCCCCCTTTCTTCACCCCGATGATGAGGGCTTGCGGCAGCCGCTTTTCACCGTAGTCCGGCGTGGTGCTGCCGCCGCCGCGGCTCCCGGGGCTGCCGGCCCGGCTCAGCTCCTCGTCCGTGGTACTCGACTCCTGTGGGTCCTTCTCGAAGGCTCCGCTCTGCGCCGTGATCACCTCCCCGGGAGCCAGCGGGGTCCGCAGCCAGGCACCCGCAGCCCCTTCCCGGCTGTTGTTGAAGGCCCGTGTCGGGGCCGCGGAGGGGGCCGGGGCTCCGGAGCCGCTGGCGGGGGAGCGCGGGGCCGCCGTGGCGGGGAGCGCTGCAGGGGAGCGCGGGGCCCCAGAGCCCGCCGTGCCGAGGAACAACACGGCGGGGGAACGCGGGACCGCCGTGCCGGGAAGGGCGGCAGGGGAGCGCAGGGCACCCGGGCCGGTGCCCCCCATGAGGTTGTAGCACAGGTACGTGAGGCAGAGCGAGAGGCTGCACATGCAGAGGAGCTTCCGCGCCGGGGGCACTTTAGAGCCGCGCCCGCCCGGCACCCCCGGCTGGGCAGGCGGGGACATGGCTGCTTCCCGCTCCTCGCCCCGGGCACCGGGCGCACATGGTGTCAGCCGCGGCCCGGCCGCCCCAGCCGCATGGGGCGCCGCTGCCCCCCCGCCCCGCCGCCGCTGGGGGGGAGCCCCGCATGGCACGGTCGCCGCCGGCCCCCGCCGGGCACCGGCGCGCCTGGGCTCAGTGCGGCAGCGCCCCGGTGCCGCCGGCTCCGCACTGGTGCTGCCCGAGTTCCTACTGCGAAACTTTGTGCCGGGTGGGAGGCGGGAGCGCGCTCTCGGCGCGGGGAGGGGAGCGGGAGGGCCCGCCCCAACCGGGAGCGCGCCGAACCCCGCCGGTCAGAACCACGGACAGCGTCGGTCAGAACCATGGACAACGAGCGGGAGGGACCGCGGGGTCTCGGAGCCCCGCCGGCTGCATCCCTGCTCCCCCGTGCTGTGCCACATCCACCCCCTGCCCGCACTCACCCCTGCAGGGAGTGCGTGTCACCCCAGCGCAGGGACAGTACCAGCTCTCCTCTACAAATCCCTCTGCTTTCCTTTCTCAGAAAATCGCCATGCCACATGCTCCTTGGCCCCTTATCTCAGCCTGCTCCCACCTACCCTTCCCTCCCCCTCTCACCACACTAAACCACACCTCCTACCCAAATCCTCCAGCTCCCCAAAGGGGAATGCCCAGACAGGTCTTTGGGAGAGCCCCACACAGCAGGGCCAAGGCCCCCAGGCCCCAGCACTCTGAAGATCTGGAGCAGAGTGGATGGGTTTGATAAGGCAGCTGCCGCCTCCTGGGAGCTGGAGGACAGGGGGAAGACCCCGGGCATAGGCAGGTAGTTTAGTGCACAGGTAGGTGAGGCCACTTACACCTTCACATGCTGTTTTTCAGAAACTCTGTCCCCAGCCTGCATGTAGCAGTATGGGGCTATGAGCTTCCCGTCTCACAGCTTTTCTGGAGAAGCCACCAATCCTTTCCAGCTCCACATTTTGGCACTTCCCACCTTCAGTTCTCAGCTTTGGCTTCAGCAAAGATTTTGTGAGAGAATTAAATGCTTCAGTGTCTCTCACCTTCCTCCCATGTCTCATTCTGGGGTCTCCCAGGAGTCTCTCCGTCATAGATATTGCCCTGTAGCATTGGGGCACCTGATAGGTGTTGGCATTCCAGACACCATGGTTTCCCTCAGCAGAATGGTGCTGGAATCACCATGGTACAGAGATGAACTGAGGAGCACAGTCATTTACTAAGGCCCTTGCTGCGCAGCAATCCGACCTTAGGCACCTGAACTGCTACCTCCAACCCACAAGCACCATCTGAATGCTGCCAGTCACCCAAGAAGCCAGCGCTGCCACAGGTGGCAAGAACTGCAACATTAACACAAGCCCCCAGTTGGGCTGCTGAGCAAGTGATGGAAAAGTGCAGAGGACATTTCCAGCTCCCATGGTTGTGGGTGCTGGGAACCTCATCCTGTTCATGAGCAACTGGAGGTTTTGGAGGCCGTGACCCTTCCTCACCAGCCTCCACTTTGGGAAACTGCAGAGCTTTGCATCCCACTGAGCCAAGGTGTCCAGGTGAGGGCTGGATGGGAGAGAGCTGGCAGAGCTGCCTCATGCTCCCCCCAGCTGACATGGCCTAAATTTACAGGGAAAGTCCAGAGACAGCTCCAAATCTTACTGTTAGTGGGTGAACTCAGCAAGGGACACCTCAGAGCAATGTGCCATTGGAGGCTCAGCTATCCTTGGCCCTCAAGACAAAAGCAACATTTTGGGGAAAAAAATTAAGTGCCAATATTAACTAGACACACAGAGCTGAGAAAAAAATATTCATTGAAAAAGAAGAGCTCAGACTTTTCCAATAACGAACAAAAGCTCAATGCTTGCTCTCAGCTGGACATGTGTTCTCTCTGTGCAGCTCCAGTTCCGATAGAGATTATTCCTTCCTAATATATATTTTTATTGTACACATGAGACCTCTGAATGCAGTGTCTTGTGTCCTGTAAATCATTTCCTGTAACTCATGATTCCTTTTCAAATGCATTATGGTAATGTGAACGTTATGGGACTAACTCGAACTGACAGGAGCAAATGCTCACTCCCTCACTCACTGCTTCCCACCCTTCCACAGGGACCCCTGCACAGCCTGTGACCAAGCAGTGGTGTCCTCCAGAGCTCTGCAGAGCCCACCCAGGGGGGACGTGGTCCCTGCCTGGACAGGCTGAGCCCAGGGAAATGTACAGAAAAATTTATCAATAGGATTTGAACTTCACTGCAAATCTCAAGTGGGTACAGTTGGGTCATGGTGAGGGGAGCAAGGGCTGCAGGACTAGGGAGAGAATGACGTTCTTGGGAAGCCATGGACAGAGGGCGTTTGCTCTGCTTACTTCATAAGCTTGTCCTTCCACATAACTGTTGCAATATGTATAGACTACCTTGAGACAGATGCATCCTCCTCATACCAGGAGATACCTTCATTCCAAGATGGAGAACACACAGTCTGCTCTTGAGTTCCCTCCCTACCCCCGCCTCCCACTCCCACCCCTCCCCCCCAAAAAAAAAAAAAAAAAAAAAAAAAAAGAGGGAGAGAGAAATGGAGAAATGTTTCAGTTCCAAAAATGCAAGATAAATCTCAAATTAGACACCATTTAATGAGGAGTCACAGTGCTTTGGTCTTTCTTATACTGAGCACACATCGAAACTGCAGTGCTTAGCAAAATGCCCTCCTTCAACATCCTCATGTCTCTTCTCCTGTGATGTGCTGTGCAGAAAACTAATAGGATTTGCAGGCAAATCATACATAACGGAAAGACCATTTCTTCTTGGGCACCAGCCTCCAGCCCAGAGGAAATTTTACAGCCAGAATGTAAGCCCTCTAAGACAAATGGTTTAGCCTTAAATGCCTGCTGCCTGGGCTCTGACTCTTTTTATTCATCACAGGATGTGTATTTCTCCAGCATGGATGTCAAACGCATCCATGAGCAGCTCCAAGTGTTATCCAAGCTCCTGGTGGTGCTCAGCCAGTGGATGCAATAGGAGCTGATGGAGTGTAACACTTTACTTGACAGTTCTGCTTTTAAAGGTTTGTGTATTTACACTGCAGACCTGCACACTTCTAGTCACATTAATTAGCAATGAGATCTCTTCCCAAGCACCCAGGAAATGTCCAGTCCATGAAGGGCTTTATCCCAGCCTGGAAATCAGCAGGAGAGGTCATGATGGTGGGTCATCTAGCTCATGCCCTAAACTTTGGCAGGGATCAAGACCAGTTTCTTTGGAGGAAGATGGAGGATCTCTGCAGTGGGCATCCATGGAGCAGTCTCCCCTGAGACCAAATTTCTTTCAAGTCCTCATCATTTAGTGTGACCTGTGGCTGTCCCTGCCTGGGGGATGTGTCTGTGATGCTCTCATCTCTGTGGGGACAGCAGCACTGAGGTTCACACTAGCTAATTGGGACATGTGACAATTAGTGCTGGCAGACAACAGGGACCCCTTCCCTGCCCCAACTGGGAGGGCCTGATTCTGCACCTGCTGAAGTCCAGGCTCCAACTAGAGCCAGGTTTTCCATGGGATAGACTGGCTGAGATGTGGCTGCACCTGCAAGCAGCACAAAGGCCTCTCAGCACTCTCATCACCTCTGCTCCAGGAAAGTAAACTAGGGAAGGAAACAGGGCAGAGCCAGACTCCAAGGACAACCCCTAACCAGCAGAGCCCATCTGAGGGGACCTGGCCAATTGGGAGGAGTTGCCCTCCAAACACATCAGCAAATGACTACCAAGAAATGAGGGAAATGGCCTCAGATATCAGGCAATGCTGGCACAGAACCAGAGAGGTAGGAACTGGCAAATACATTTCAGCTGGAAGCGAGATGATCTCTGACTGTGGGAGAAATGTTCTGGAACAGATTTCTGAGAGCAATATTGGGGGCAAAGGCATGCAATTAGCTTTGAGACTGAGTTTGGACTTCAGAACATGGTTGCCAGCAATTGCAAGGAATTGGGATTCCTTGCAGCCCAAGCTGTCCCTTTCATACCTACACTCCTCTTGCCATTCACAAGCATCAATCTGAGAAGAAGACCTCTGACAAGAAAGGGACCTTTAATCTATCAAAGCCTTAACTGTGGAGGAGTTGGTTAGCCGAACAAGGGCATACGGACTCTGACCAAAGTTGCAGAAAACTTAGCAAGGGTCAGAGTGCAAGCTCTCTGACTTGCTGAGGTTGTACAAGTGCAGCAGTTTGCAACTGTGGGGAATTAAGGGTTTAGATTTGAAAAAGGAACTGCCAGGACTACTGGCAGCAGGGGTTGCCAAAGGTTGCTTTGCAGACCCCAATACAGTTTTTGAGGAAGGAGAATGGAGGCGTTTTGGGGACAAGTTGTGGGAAGGTACAATAGAGGATGATAAAGTTGCTAAGAAATTAGGGAAACAGTGGCGGTTATTCAATGCGTTACAACAACATAAGGCTGAGCAACAGGCTGCTCGTGCAGCGGCACAGCGCCTGGGAGAGCCCAATCCTCCTGTTGTTGTTACAGAGCCTAATTGCCCACTACCCCCCGCTACCAATGTCATAAATATTCCGACTGAGCCCTTAGGAAAGGGAAGTGATTTGCTGTCTGCCCCTGCTGTGCCTCCTACTCCGGAGGGTTCTTCTACCCCTTGTCAGGTTCTGCCCCACCACCAAATTTTTTAGATCCTCCTGAGCCTCCTTCAAATCCTTTTTTGGAATCCTCTAAATTGTCAAAAAAATCCATTTAGGGGATAGTGCTCCTATTTCTTGCCGCCTGAGGAGCTGCAAATGACTGCCATGAGACGGCAAATGTTGTGGCAAACTATTGCTGCAGACGCCATGCAGGCGGGAGATAGGGACGCAGCGATTCTTTAACCAGTGCCGTTCCCAGTAGTTTATTCTCAAGTACCTGGTGGTTATGGCAGGCGAACATTAATAATCTGGTCTGGAAAATACTATCACAATTACGTGCCACTGTCAGTGAAAACGGAGTGCAGAGTGAGCCTGTTAGGCAATGTTGGATTTATATCTGGGGAGGTAAATCTGCTTCTGCCAGAAGATACTAAGAACATCATGAAATTGATTCTTACTCAGCATCAGCAACTGCTATACAATACATACTGGCAATCATACTGCCAGGAGTCAGTGGCCAGTGCAGAGGCAGCTGGCGATCCTTTGTGTGGAACAACACTTGAGGAGTTAATGGTCTAGGTCCGTGGCACCGGTCTTGCGGCACAAGCACTGTTGGGACCAGATAAAAATAAGGAATCCATGCATTTTAGCACGTCTCGCCTTGAGGCGCGTTAAAGCGCTGGAGGAGTTCTGTCTTATATGGGATAAAGCAGGGGAGGGAAGAGCCTTTCGGGTCGTTTGTGGACAGAGTTGCTAGCGCTATTCAGGCAGCGGAGTTCCGGAGTATATGCATGGGCTTTACTAAAACAATGTGTCATGCAAAATTGTAACTCTGTAGGCTCGTAGTGTCATCGTTACACTTCCAGGGACTTGGTCGGTAGGGACTTATTAGAGCGCATGCAACAGTAACTCAGGGGCAAATGCTACTTTAGAGGCAGTTAAGGACTTAGGTGAAAGCCTAAAAGAACAGGCAAGGGCTACTAGCTCTCAGGTGTTAGCTGCTCTTGCACCCCTGCAAAGCCCTGGCTGCATCCGCTCAGCGAACCGAGCAAAAAAATATCGCTGTTTCCCATGCGGAGCCCCTGGACACATGCGACGGGAATGCCAAGCTGGCCCGGTGTGGTGTATGCGTGCCAGCAAAAATCGCACACCAACCCCCTGGGCTGTGACTGTCACCCTCTTCCAGCTGGATGCCCGCGGCCACGCCCGCGCGCTGAGCCGCCGTGATGGATTCCAGGAGGAATTACGCTGCGGTGTCTTCTCACCCCTCCCCACCTCCCGTCGGGATCCTGAGCCTGGCCGGCCCGCGAGCCCCTCAAACTGCAGCGACGGCGAGGAAACGGTGCTGGAAGGCCACTCTGGGTGACACGGTGCACCCTGAGCTGTGGACACTCAGTGCAGGGGGTGCAGAACTAGGTACTGCGGGGCCGGACCCCCGGGGAGGTGAAAAGGTGCCGGGAGGCAAAGCCGAAACGGGCAGCCACCCTGCTCCTGGCTAACTTGGAGCCTGCAGCTGCGAGCCCTGCGCCCGGTGAGATGCCGGCACTACTCCTATTGGGGTGGGGGGGTCCTGTCCTCAACGAGACCCTCTACGTGGAGTTTGCTGAGTGCACCAACTTCACCCTGCGGTGGTCCCACGACACCTCAACACCGGCCTACACTCCTTTTAGTGATCGAGGTGACCCGGTCTGGTGGATGAGGGGAAGGCGGTGGATGTGGTCTACCTGGACTTCAGCAAGGCCTTTTGGACACCGGTCTCCCACAGCATTCTCCTGAAAAAGCTGTCAGCCCACAGCTTGGACAGGAGCACCCTGTGCTGGGTTAGGAAACTGGCTGGAGGGCCGGGCCGAGAGTGGTGCTGGAACGGGGCTGCATCCAGTTGGCAAGCCAGTCACTAGTGGTGTCCCCCAGGGATCAGTGTTGGGCCCAGTTCTGTTCAATATCTTCATTGATGATTTAGATGAGGGGATTGAGTCCATCATCAGCAAATTCGCAGAACGGCACTAAGCTGGGGGGGAGTGTGGATCAGCTGGAAGGCAGGAGGGCTCTGCAGAGGGACCTGGACAGACTGGAGGAGTTGGGCTGATTCCAATGGGATGGAGTTCAACACGGCCAAGTGCCGGGTCCTGCACTTTGGCCACAACAACCCATGCCAGTCGCTACAGGCTGGACAGAGTGGCTGGGAGAGCAGCCAGGCAGAAAGGGACCTGGGAGTCTGCATCGACAAGAAACTGAACATGAGCCAGCAGTGTGCCCAGGTGGCCAAGAAGACCAATGGCATCTGGCCTGTATCAAAAACCAGCATCACCAGCAGGTCCAGGGAGGTGATTCTTCCCCTGTACTCAGCACTGGTTAGGCCACACCTCGAGTACTGTGTCCAGTTCTGGGCCCTCAGTTTAAGAAGGATGTAGAGGTCCTGGAACAGGTCCAAAGGAAGGGGCAACAGGCTGGTGAAGGGACTCGAGCACAGGCCCTATGAGGAGAGGCTGAGAGAGCTGGGGCTGTTCTGCCTGAAGAAGAGGAGGCTCAGGGGAGACCTCATTGCTGTCTACAACTACTGAAAGGAGGCTGTAGCGAGGTGGAAACTGGACTTTTTCACAGACGACCAATCAACAAGACAAGAGGACACAGTCTTAAGTTGTGCCAGAGGAGGTTTAGGTTACATATTAGAAAGCATTTCTTCACGGAGCGGGTGATTCAGGCTATGGAATGGACTGCCCGGTGAGGTGGTAGATTCTCCGTCCCTGGGAGACATTTAAAAAAAAGACTGGATGTGGCACTCAGTGCCATGGTCTAGCAAACTGCTCCAGTGGGTCAAGGGTTGGACTAGATGAATCTCTGAGGTCCCTTCCAACCCGGCTAATTCTATGATTCTATGATTCTATTGATACACCACGCTGGTGGGCTGCATCCTGAGCGTGTCCTGGTCCTCATCTATCTGTACCTCACCCCTTGCCGCTGCTACTGCTGCCGCGGCCCCGAGAAGCCCCCGCCTTCCCCCGCGACGACAGCATCAACTCCTTCGTCCTCAGGGAGGCGCACGCCAGGGAAACAGATCAAAGAGTGCGAGAAGCCGCAGCATGAACACCCCAACTTCGGTTCTAGTGTGCACCCTTCCAAACACCTCCAAACAGCCACCTCTCTCCAGCAACCAGCCACTTCCACATCCCTCCCACGACAACTCCAGCCAGCCACATCCCTTCAACAGCAACCAGTAGAAGCCTCTGGCAGGACCTATCAACAGCAAACTCCAAAAGATCCCTCTGAGCATCATTGACCCAGTAAAATATGAGTGAAAAACCATGTGGAACTCTTTTATTAGAGCCATCGTCTGCCAGACTTAAGGGTCCATTTGTCTTACCAGGACTAAAAGACAGTGACTATACTAGAGAAACCTGTATTATGACTATAACTTGAACACTGCCTATGGTAAGACTAAAAAGAACTCGAATTGCCTAGTTAGTTCCAACATGACAACTAACTGATACAGCAACTGCTTCTTTGACAGTTTCTCACTGAGCAACAGCGTTTGGCTCTACGGGAGGCACGGCCTTACTACACCTCCCGATGGATCGACGCCCCAAAGCACTGTGAGAGCATCAACTGGACCAGTGTCACATTACAGCATTACTAGACAAACTGTGTCTGGTGCCTTTGCCGTTTATAGGCTCAGAGTTCTGTCTTTGAACAATTCTATTAGGCCTTTCCTCTCATACTATAAGGTGTTGATAAAAGACTTATTAATGTCGTGAGTCACATGACTGTTTATATGTTGATTATGGGATCCCTTGTCTATATGTTGATTGTTGATTGTGGTTTTCTTTTTTGTTGTCGTATTGCCAAGTAGATGAACTTAGTTTTTGATAGTTTAATACAGATGCTAACAAGATTTTAATAGTATCAGACAGGTAATTTTACAATATCGTGTTGCCTCTAACTTTTATTATTTACTTTTAGGGTATGTTTGTGAAGATTGTGATAACGTGTATTGCATTTTAATTTGGCAGCTATGAAGGAACTAGGACTCCATCGTGCTGTGAGCCAGTGGGACTTGGAGACGCTTATAGGGGCCCCCCGACAAGATTCCGTCGGATAAGCCTCTCCTATCCCTCCTTTGACTCTCTTCACTAGTGGACGCCAAACCTTCCTAATATTAAACAGAGCTCTGTTTGAGAGTACGTGTGTATGAGTGCTTGTGTGAAACGGAGATATGCCATGAATGCAAAGTCGATTTACACTTGATTATGGGAAACAAAATCCAATTAATAACCTATTAACCAGTATGTTTTGATTTGTTAACTGAGTAGTTTTAGATTGCTTCATAAGGGCATTATGATATTGAATGTATTTTTAGGTTCTGCATGTTTTGTTGTTTGTCTTATGTTTGTTTGAGAATTGGTACTGCAAAAGTTTTTAACCAAACATGGGCTTGTGCAAAAATAAAAACGGGGGATATGTGAACCCTTTGCCATGCTCAACCCCATGTTTGAGGGGCCAATGAGATCGGCCCACAAGGTGGTCACAGAAACACTATGTAAGAAAAAGTTACTACACAATGACCAGTACCACTGATTTTTATATTGCAATGGCTTCTGCCACACACCCCTTTTCATACCTGCTTAATAGGAGTCCCAGGGTTTAATGTATCTTTGATTGGTCAATTTTCAAGTGGCTCCTGTGATAATAGCCTTTCCCTAGGAAACTGCTCAGCAAAACTGATTTTAGGCCTCCAGAAATCCCTTCCATGGACCCTCAAGAATTGAATTATTAGGATCCCAGAAAATTGGTAATGTATCAGGAAATTGGACACCAACCTGTATAGTTTTTGGTCCCAAATATGCTGCTCGGCCGTATCCTATTACCTGGCAGGATGTTAGTCCTAAGACTTGGGAATATACCTATGAATCTGGGTATTGTGGATACAATGGCTCTGTCAAAATGCGACCTATAGGCTCTACTCATAACCCCCGTGATAATACTGTGCTAATTTGGGTCAATGATACTGCCAAGGCTCTACCTCCTGGAATATTCTTGATTTGTGGAGATAGAGCATGGCAAGGTATTCCCCATGATATAGTCGGCGGACCTTGTTATTTAGGCTCACTAACTCTTTTTGCACCTCACTTTGCTGACTTGCGGAGACTAACAAAACAGCGTGACAAGCGTAGTATTGGCCTTACACCACAGTGTAATGATAAGGTTGAGCTTTTAAGTGTAGCAGCTAGAGCAGCTTTAGCTATTTTTATTCCTGGCGGTGCAGCAGCGAATGCCTTGAGTAACCTTGCAAAATTGGCTTGTTGGTCTGAGAAGCAGGCGAATGTTACTACTGAAATCTTAGATAAGCTTTTAATGGACCAAAGTAGCTTAAGACATGCTTTGTTGCAAAATCGTGCTGCCATAGATTTTTTGTTACTTGCCCAGGGCCATGGTTGTCAGGATTTCGAAGGGATGTGTTGCGTGAACCTCTCTGATCACAGTGAAAGTATCCACGCCAGCATTCGCTATTTGAAGCAACACACACAACAGATTCAGCAACAAGTAGCTCCCCTCGATGATGTTTTTACAACCTGGTTCCATGGTCTTGGCCTTTCAGGATGGCTTTTGGCTTTAGTTAAAATGCTTTGTTACGCTGGTATTGTTATAATGATTTTACTTTTGCTTCTGCCCTGTATTTTGCAATGTGTTCGACGAATGCTTGATAAAGCTGTATCAAAAATTTTTCTCGTACAAAATAAAAACGGGGGAATTGTGGAGGATTGGTTAGCCGAACAAGGCCATATGGACTTGACCAAAGTTGCAGACAACTTAGCAAGGGTCAGAGTGCAAGCTCTCTGACTTGCTGAGGTTGTACAAGATCAGCAGTTTGCAACCTTAGAGTCACAAGTGTCCTTGCCCGTGCTGCTCAAGTGTCCTTGTACGTGCTGCTCACACATTGTGGTCAGCAAAGCAGGATGAAGAAAAGGCTGTATCAGTGAATAAAAGAACAGAGAATGAAACTAACTTTCAAATTAATACACCAATCATGAGCTCAGTTTTTGCAATATGTATGAGCTAATTAACAAGAGTATATTAACCTGAACTTGAATACAATAAACGAGTTTGGTGGATTCTTATATTAAGCGTCTCCTTCTTCCACTGATGGGATGCCAGAATTAGACACATCTGAGTGAAATGGCAACTGCGTATTTTAACAGAGAATTCCTTTTGTAATATTTTGTGAAGGCTCATGGCAGGTTATACCTCCTGAAGGCTTTACACTGTGACTGGAAGTTTTTTTGAAGACTTAGCTGTAAGCCAGGGCTGTGGTCCCCACAGAAAAGTCTCTAGCCTGTGAATCTCCACGTGCTTCTGCTAAGCAGTAAACATCCAGAGATTAGCACCGTATTTCCTGACTTTTATACACTAGAAATATATTTTACAGAAAACCTCAGACGTTAACCTCCCGTAATTCCTCCTCATTATTTACTTGTCATCAAAAGCAGTGAGACACCTTGAAAAGTGGTCGATTAATTCACATGGTGCTCTACCTCCTCCGGGGAATGAATGAAGTTTATAAACATATACTGAATAGAAAACACAGTAAAAATGCAATGACATTTAAACTCCAGCCCAAGAAGGCACTCAAGGTGTTGTGCAGTGGCATTCCACAGTGTCAGAACATTTTCCCATTCATAGAAACAATTTCTGGTGGCTTTTAGTAGTGATCCTGTGATCAAATCTTTACATCCTAGGTGCTTGTATTCATCTTCCTTCCCTAAAATTAACAAAAGGTGGAAGAAGAGCATCTCCTGGGAAGTTGCTCAGAAACCAAACCCCAGATTAAGTGATGCATTGTTCACAGTTGCTATAACAAAGGGAACAGCTCCTAGACTTGGAAAAGCTTATGTGCAATAAATATGTTGTGGTAGACAGTTTATAGAGTGAATAGTCCTGGAAATGCAGCCGAAGGGAATGCCATGCTGCCTGCCAGCTGCACATTACCCACACAGCAGGGGCCAGACAAGGGGCAGCCACAGGTGGCACAAATGGAACCATAGGAATGAAGTGGAACAGCACTTAAGGTCCCACCAGCCCTTAGAGGCTCCTTCTGTACACTCTGCAAAGCTGAATATCACAAAGGGCACTGAACCCAACCCTGGAAGGGAGAGGCTGTGGCAAGTGCTGGGGTAAGCAGGAGATTCTGGGCCCTCTTGATTCTGCTGTGGCTGTTTCAAGAAGCCTGTCCTGCCCTCAGGAAAGCTGGGCAGGATTGAGGCCAGAAGTTTCCCTTCTGCAGCAGAACACCTGAATTCCGTCCTTTCCTGGTGCTTGCTGAGTTGGGGCTCCCCCTCCAAGCATCCTGCTGCCAGCTGGACCCCTGCAACATTGGCAAGATGGCCCAGACTCTGCAGCCCAGAAGAAAAATGGGCTGACCAGGGAATTCCCTGAGCAGGGAGGGACAGCCTTCCCAGCCAGCAGAGATCCCAAGGACTGGACACGGCATGTCCACTGGACATGGGCAGCATGGGCTGCCACCAGCCCACCTCAAGAGGAGGGGCTGAAGCATTTTGCCAGCAAACACTCTGCTCCTCACCTGCCCTTACCTGGCAGCTCCAGGAGAAGGTTCAAGATGGGTGGCACAGCCCTGCACCCCTTCTCTGGGGTAGGACATCTCCTGCAGTGTCTGGAGGGCCAGAGGTGATGGTCCCTGGTGAGATGGCACGGCAGCCCCAGCCTCCCCTGCTCTGCCCGGCTCCGAGGGGCTCCTCACACTTTGCCATGACAATGGATGCGCTGCCAGCCCAGCCTCCCCGACCCCCAGCCCATGGCCCTTCCAGCGGGGTGCTCTCCCTCTCCTTCACCCAGTGGTTCCTTTGCCATGCAGCAAGGACACTGTCACCTTGCTCGTTTCATCGCTGCTCTGCAGAGGGGCACCTGGTAGCCACGCTGCTGCCAGTCCAAACTGTTGCATTAGAGACAACAAATCTGCACAAGCATTGGAACCTGACCCTGCCTCATCTCACCCCATTCCCCAGCAGTGCTCTGGACACGGCTCAGCACCACTCCCTCTGCTCTCACACTGCTGCTCATCACCGCGCACCTCGGCACCGGCAGTGGAGCTCCGTCTGGAGGGCTTCCCCCGACTGCCACTGAACAGAGCTGCCCCCTGACCTGAGCTGTGCTCAGTGTGGCTCCCGTAAATCATCTCTTGCTCATCCTTCCCCTTCCCTGCTCAGTTCCTCCTCCCCTCCACTCCTGCCATTCAGCCAAACCCTGCCAATTTAGGTAATTTACTCTCTGCTCACTAGATGGATCCTCCACCTCCCTCTTAATTCCTGGAGCTCTTCTGTGAGCTGCCTAATTTATTACTCTCTGTCTGGTAACAAGGTACCCAGTGTGATCCCACTAGGATTTACTCTTCAGGAACAACCAGGCCACCAGCTCTGCAGGGTTTTGATCCCTTGACTCCGTAGGAACTCTTTCTTCTAGGATTTTAAATTATTTTACTTGGGATTGAAACAGGATTAATAAGTAATCATAACTATTCATCTACTGGATTTTGATGCCATAGCTGCCTTCATTGGTTCTGGTCTCTTCTACAGTCTAGAACAAGCCTGCGATAATATATCCCTGTATTTGCACTGTAATGCAAATACAACCTGAATTTCAAGTGGGGAAATGAACTATGCTCCATGACTGCTACCACCAGCTCGGCAGCAGTTAATGTAGCCTGGGATGGCATTTAGTGCAGTCTGAAATATTTTTTTCTCTATTAAAGATGAGAAGTTCTCTCATGTTACAAGTATTGCCGAGATGTTAGATTTTACCAATCTGTCTATTGTTTCGTCAGCATTTGGCCACCAGCACGGGACAAGAGCCTCTCATGGCCCTCAGCACCACAGGCACGGCCCCACATCCCCCAGACCAGCAGAGGGTCCACCCCCAGCACACCTCCTTCCCCTGCTGGCCACCCCTGCAAGGGTGGTCACTGCTGGCCACAGGGAGTGAGCTGACACTGCCACACCTGAAAAATTGGTGCTGGGATGCAATCCTCACCACCACCAGCACATCTCCCAGAGACGGGGAGAGAGGCACCTGCTGCACCTCACATGGGGTTCTTGGAGAAGCAGAAAGGCAGCCAGAGCCTTTTGGAATGTTAACTCTAAGCCCATCTTGCCCACAGGTCTGCAGGACTTCTGCCTCTGAGAGCATTCCCCAGCAATGACAGCTGCTACCCCATAGCTGTAAAAGGCTGAGCAGGGACTCAGGACATGGCAGGGAAAGGGTGGAGGATGGAGCTGGGGATGCCTGCCCAGGATCATCAGCTCCTGTTACAATGAAGATTTCCCACCTCTTCTCCTCATCCCATCCCATGGATGGCAGGAGCTCTGCTGGTGGCCAGAACTTGCCTGCATCCCCCATTGCCACATTCCCAGCCAGGCAGTTCCAGTTCCCTCTGTCTTATAAGGCCAGGCAATGCAACCAGACAGGCCGGAGCCAGGCTCAGTTTTCCTTCCGCAGTGTAGAGAAGTGAGAGTTCATAAACTTGAAATAGTATCTGAAATGTTGGAGGAAAGGAAAAGCAAAGAAACCAACCAATGCCAGCACAAGTTTGATTCTGGCATTGGGCGAGTCAGAAATCCAGCATGCAGTGAACTGAAACCAAAGGAGCTGCCTGACCCACTGCTTAAAGAAACTTCAGATCCATCAGAGCAGTTTCCAGAGACTCAGCTATAAAGGTCAAATAGTCCTTACCAGCCCATGAGCCTCATTTACAGAGAAGAATCAACTACAGCCCTCATTATGGAAAACAGTCAAAATAATACAGTGATGCTACTTCCCAGAGAAAATAGATAGTGCAAGTTATTCCATCTTCCCTTTCAGTGATATCAGTTTAGAAAAAGCTGGGCACTTTACAGAGAGCATTTTGCTCCCAGTACTTTTGAAGTGAATTTTGAATTAGTTTAAGTGCAGGATAAATCAGTGAAATAGGAAGATCTTTACACTCCAATAAGATGCTATTACTCATAAGCATATTGCATTCCAGCTAGTAGACTAAAACTATCAGTGCATGACAGGACACCAAGGGCATGAAACACAGGGGAACCATGAAAATTAGCAAGCACCTTTAGTGTGAAGCAGCAGTTTGGGATATTGATTGGTGACAATGGCAGCCCCAATGCTGAGATAATTGGGCCATATCCTGTGATCCTGAGGGCTCTAGACTGCTGTGCAAACTCCAAACTCCCTTCCAAGATCAACCTATATTCTACTGACTTCATGCCTGGGGCTGAAGCAGGAACACCAAATTGAAGGTTGTGCTGCTGTTCAGGACACCGTGTCCACTGTTATTCTTCTCTGTGCCATCCATCACAAGGGTGTGGAAAAGCCACAGGCAGGAGCTCAGCCCCTTACTGGACACACTGAGAACAGCCCTGGTGGTGGGGGTCTCATTATTGAGCTTTTAGCCTGGGTTAGAGCAGGGAGCACGGGACAGTGACTGCACAGAGAGGAGCAGAGACTGCTGCAGGGGAGGATGGAGCAACCCCAAAGAACAGCTGAAGAAATTAATTTTTTTCTTTTTACAGTTGTAATCCCACTGTCTATGGACACAAGCAAACTTGGCCCAGGAAGCCCCCGCCCTGCTCCCCAAACCACAGGACAATCTGTCCATGGGATGACATTGTCCAGACAGGAGACAGTCAGAGAGGAATGACGGTGGCTCTTCATCTTCCACAGTCCCAGTTGGCTTCAAGCATGAAATTAAGAGGGAGAGGAGCATAAATGGCTTCATATTTTCCACCATTTCTCTCTCCCTTGTCTTTACGATGGGAAGGAGGATCAGGTGAAGGACAGCACTCTCTGCATGTGTCCCATCCAGGCTGCACCAGAGAAACCCATGAATTTTGTGCCAAGATATCCAGGGGGTACCAAAGGCTGCCCAGGTGACCTTCCCTTGAGCTTGTATACAGCTCAGCAGAGGAGCCGGAGACCTCACTGGGAGATGAAACACAGATGTACACTGGATGCAGAGAGGCACAGAGAATCTCCCTCTGCTCCCTTGACATCTCACCCTACTTCTCACAAGCTGCTTGGTGATTCTGCAAATTAAATCAGTTCTTATCTCCTCTTTGTTGGCATGGCAACCTGGGAGGATAGATGGACAGCCCTGCTGCAGCTCACCTGCCTCTTGTCCCACCTGCAGGCAGTATGGCTTGTCTGGAGATACCTCCCAGCTCTCTCTAATCAGGACAAAGGGGTCAAAAATCCCAAACAGAGGAACTGTGAGCACTCCCCATCTCCTGGGGAGGCTGCTCTTTACACCCACTCTTGAATCTCCTGGGGTCAAGGGGCTGAGTTATCCCAGGACAAGGCAGGAGCAAACTGTGCCTGGGCAGACAGTGCCTGGAGAGGCTCTGGAGTCTCTGGGACCTGTCTTACAGACCTTCTGGTCCTTGGCAGGGATTTGCTTTTCCCTTCTGTCTCCATAAATGAATTTAAGCATTTTCCAGCTCAGCAACTAGAGCCTTTGCTAGTCTTGCATTTGTGTTTGATTAATGAGATAGCCAGTAATTTAAACATCTCTTGAGGTCTCTGCCTTTCATGAGTGATTCTGAAGTTATTGCTGTTTACATAGAAGAAAATCATATTGCCTCGCAAAAAGCAATACTGGAGTGATGAGAGTGGAAATTGATTCTTGAGGAGCAGCAGCAGTGGCACTTCCACAGAGTTGCAGTGAATGCTCATCACTTCCTGGCAGAGAAAAACACCTTCTGCAGGCTGAACACAGCCCATCCAGAACCCTGAAGAGGCCAGGACCGTTCCCACCCCACAGACCCAGAATGCCTGAGACCATTTGTCTGCTGCATCCTCCGGAGAGGTCCCAGGAAGCCAAGGGGCTGGGACTCACCCTTGTGATAGCCTTGTGCTGTGGGTTCCTTCAGGCTGGGGTTGGGCAGATTAAATTCCAGGAGCAGCCTGGCTGTCAGACCCGTTTGAGATAAATCCCTTTGCAAAATTATTGTGTTAAAAGGTTTGAATTATTAGGGACATGTTAGGAAGACAGCTGGAATCTGCCTTCTGTCGTTCCCACCAGGCCTGCTCAGTCCTAGCACAAATCTGAATAATCTTCCAGGTCGCTGGAACCAGTCACTGGCAAGGCAAAACCCTGTCTGGGAAGAGGGTGCAGACAGCAATGATTTGGGGGATACTTCTATAAAATTGGGACTTGTTCCTGAGCAGCAGATGTAGAATTAGCACTGATGCTAAGCCAGGCAGGCTCCCAGCTTCCCCCAGCCCTGTCCTGGCCACAGGGACTGTCCCCGTGCCCAGCCATCCTACTGGCCTGAAGGCAATCCATCCCACAGCCTTATCACCCTTTGCTGCCAGAACCTAACTGACTGGTATTGGCAAGCAGCAACCTTTGCCATTTATATTCCATGCCAAACTTCAGTGTACAGTAGACTTTCTGCTTCAGCTCACCCCAGTCCTATCTCCACCTTCCATATTAATGCAGGGTATGCACAGATTTAATCTTGGAATTTATTTTACTAACATCAGCCATGCTGGCTTTAATATGTTCTCTCACCAAAGCACACCAAGCTCAATTTAGATGAAAAGTAGCAAACTGTTACCTAAGCCAGCACCACATTCCGTCCCGCTGAACTGATGGTTCTTCCAGAGCTTCCATCTCAGGGTGGCTCAGGTCACTTTTGTTGGGAACCCCCATGAAGGAAGGCAGGAGAGAATCTCAGAACTGCAGCAGAATTCCTCGGGTAGCAGAAGACATCCAGCCAGGTCCTGTGCTGTGTCCCTGCAACACATCCCTCCAGGAACCTGGCCAAGAGCCTCCCCAAGTCCAGCTCCATTCCCGATGGCCAAAGGCTGGGGTGGGCTCTGCTGGGAGCTGAGGAGAAACCCTGGGGGCTGGAAACACCCAGAGGGCTGTAAAACACACGACTGTGAAGAAGCTTTTCCTCCTCAGGGACAGGCTGGCCCCAGGACAGGTTGCATGGGGGGGAGATCTGCTCCCAGCAGCATTTGATATAGACAGAGGGTAAGGAGAAAGCAAGAACCTTTAATTAGGAGAAAAGAAGGAGCACCAGGGACTGCCTGTTGCGGGCTGTTCCTCTGCTGGGGATGGGAGAGGGGAGCATGACTGAGCTGTGCCAGGATCCTTGGGCCATCTTTTGCTGATTGACTCGGGTGTTTGCTGCCTTGTACCCCCACTGCTTAGAGCATGTGGGGAGGGTCTGGATTCAGTGGGGGTCTACTGAGACAACAGCTTCTCCTTTTTGAGGTTCAAACTGCTCTTCATCTTTATTAGGAGGCTCAGCTGAGCCTGTGATAAAAGTTTTGATGTGAGGAGCAACAATTTTGGGAGGGAAAAAAGCTCCCCATATGGGATGGGGATGTGTGTGCTTGCTGCTGCAGGGAGGTTTCTCTGCAGAACAGCAGGATCAACCAACAAATATCTTGGCAGAAAAATGCTGCTTCCCACATTTTGCACCAATTAATATTCTTTTGGAGGTCCTTTGAGAAAGGGACAAAAGAAATATCATTGACAAGTTTTTCAGCCTCATTACAATACTCTGTACATCAAATGTGCCCAGTGTACCAGAAAATACAGATGTTGTAGCTGTCATTTGGGATAACCTGATTATCCTTTTTATTTCTACCTTTGTTAAAAATAAACTAGCTGTGGTTCAGAGAGGTAATTAGAGTCAGGTTAAACACCAGAATGTAAGAAGCCTTCTCTAGATCAGAGACTTTGCTGCGGCCAAGCCAGGCTGAAGACCTCACCCTGTGTAGGACCTGACACATCCCAACACTTTTGCAACCATCTCTCTTCCCCTCCAACAGCACCTGAGGAGAAGGAGGGAATGCTGTGGGAGCTGAAGCTTTCTGGGGGGTGTCCCTGCCAGGAGCCTTGGCAGGAGGCTCCCAGCCCCCATCAACAAGGAGGTCCTGCCAGGAGTTTCCCTGGATCAGGACTGGTTTGGGAGCAATCAGAGGCTGTGGATCTGGCCCAGGATCCTGCAGAGCTCTGAGCTGAGTGTTTAGGCTGAGAACTGCATTGCTGCTAAGGGCTGATTTGCAGACTAATTAACAAATAGCCTCAGTGCACTCTGTGCACCAATTAAATGCTTCCATTCCAGTTATTATCTCAACTCACTTTTTAACAATAAAAGAAGCAAAGAGTTTCCTTCCAAGGCTGATGTGATTTTGGCAGCTGTGGAACATGTCAGTCTTCTCAGACGCTAATTCTTCTGAATTAGGCCACAGTCAAATCTGTTTTCTAACTTGAGATATTTAAAGCATGAGTTATTAGATAATCCAGAATACAAAGGAATAAAGTCTGAGAAAAAGGAAAAATAAGCTCCTTCAGTGAGGTCCCATCGTATATGTTCTGACACAAGCACTGCAAATGCCTGTGGCTGTGGCATCAGCACCCTGTGGGACCCCAGAGCACCCCTTGCTGTCAGGGGTATGCTCTGTGTGTCCCCTTTGGGGGCTCCCCTCAACCCTCAGGGGGGATTTCTTGGGGTGCTGGGAGGAGGGGATCTGAGCAGGGTGCAGGGCTGAGTCCCTCCTGGCTGGGAAGTCCTGAACAAAGTCACTGCCCCCTGCTCAGGGCTCTCAGGAATTTCTTGTGGTGGGGAGCTGGAGAGGGGCAGAAGCAGCCCCCACACTGCCAGCCCAGTGTCCTGATCAACAAGTGGTGGCTGTGTCCCTGAGAGTGTCCTGGTTCCGGGCTTGGTTCTGGAGCAGAGCCTGCAAGCACCTTCATAAGTATTCTCCATGAAGGCAAGACTGGCTGGGCTTTGATCGTGTTTTTGTTGGAGAGCTTTTGCAAGGATCTTTATCATTCAGTGCCTGTGTAAAACACTTTCCAAGTCTAAATTCTGCTATAGAAAAACTATTTATCAAATGCCCCCCTCCTGCTGATAGACTGGGCTGGAGCTGACAGCCAGCTAGAGGCAATATGATAGATATGTGGCTTATTATCAATCGATATTTTTGTTTAGGCCTCTGTCTATCAGTCTGGCATTGTGCGAACTAATTAGATGATAAAATGTGATGAATGTGTATTAAAGTCAGCTTCCTCCTGTTAGCACTCCAGGGATCCTTTCCATTTTCCAGCTGACCTTTTAGATCTCAGCGTTATTGTACGTGAATGCAATTAAATCAATTTGTCAGATATTTGCATTACTCCTGCTAGTTCAGAATTCAATTAGTCAGTGTCACTTTACCGTCCTTGTCAGCCTCTGTACCAGCTTGGGGAGAAGAAAAAAAAACAAAACAAAACAACAAAAAAACACAAAACCAAACCCAGCCAAAAAGGTAGCCTGTTTGAACCAAACCAAATCCTGACAAGACTGAGCTCCTCTCTCTGGCTCACCCTGTTTTCCCTCCCTGCCCCACTCAGGAGCTGCAGCCCCCCCCCCCCCCCCCCCCCCCCCCCCCCCCCCCCCCCCCCATGGCACCCAGGGTGGGGCCACCCGCCAGGGCAGGGGGTTGGCTGGGGTCTGGTGGAGCACTCAGCAGACACCCTGTGTCACTGCTGCTCAGGCTTGCCAAGTAGAAATCTTGTCTAGCAAAATTATTCAGACAAGCAGAATGAAACTGCAACAGCCATCTCCATGCTACAAGGTTTTAAACAATATTCAAATGACAGCCAACCTTGGCAATTATTTTTCTGCCTGCTGTTCTAAAGTGATGGTTCCTTTATCCATATTTTATCAGCAAGCAAGGAGCTCTGGTAGTTAAGATTCTGTTGCTTGCTTGGATCCATGAGAGCACATCCTGAAAGTCTTTTGAAATTAGCACACAGGAATGCCATGGCCAGCCAAAACTCCATGTTCACCTTCTACACTTGAATCTGGAGTTACTCCTTAATTGTGAAGCAACTACTCACGGCTGTATGCTGCCCCTTTCCTCCTGGGTCTGTCCCAGCCCAGCCTGGAAGGCTCAAAGGAAGCATGTCTGGAAGGTGTTTTCTGGAAACCACCCACCACGGGCTGAGCAACTGCAGGGATCTCAGGGGTGGCTGCTGGTGGGGCAGTGAAATGGCAGTGGGAGGACACTGAGAAGGGACCCGGCAGAGGCTGAGGCTGTGGAGGGGCTGCACCCTGTGAACAGGCGATGCCTCACAGCAGGCACCCAGTGAGAGGAAATGGAAGGTGCCAGATCCAATTGTTTGGATAACAAGTGTTTTGCTTGCACAAACTCACCTTCCTCCTTAGAGTTCTGGCTGGGATACGAATATCTGAACCATGGCAGGTATAATCATCATATGGAACCAGCTAATTATGATGTGAGCAGAAGACGCAACGGTTAATTGCTATTTGCACATTTATTACTCCAAGCTCTGGGACTGCTGGCATTTACTGTGATATGTGCCCTGTTTAAAAACAAACAAACTGTAGTCCTGTCTGGGCTATGATACATTTTAAGGCCTAATTAATAAAAGTTGCTGCACTGCCCTGGCACTTTGAGAGGGTGGTGGAGGGAATGTGCCAGGGGCAGGGGCAGCAAACCCCGGCTGTCAGCCAGACCACTCTCAACTCCCACTGCCTATGCCCACTCTGAGCTCTGAGCCCACCTGCACTCCAGTTTTGCTCCCAAATCCCTGCCCTGGGTTTGAGCATCCTTCCCACTAACCCCTCACCCTGGAGCCTCTTCTGGGCTGGGGCAGGGACCCACCTGGATAGCAAGAGTGATCTGGGCAAGGTGGGGCTTCAGAGGACCCACTGCAAACCCAGGGCTGGTCCCTAAAAACCTCTCTGTCTGTCTAAAATACAGGAAGTAGAACACCACTATGTTTTTCAAAAGCAGTGATTAAACCCTTAGTCCTGAATATGCACTCGCTGGTCTCGGTGCTCCGGGCAGGGCTCGGCGCTGTGGTTGGTTACCCAAACACTGGGAATGAATTGGCAGAGGAATTCCTACATTCTCTTTAACGGAGACTTGAGATGGATTTCAACGACCACACATCAGGGGGTCTGAGCTAATATTCTCTAGGCCAAGGTTTTTCCTTTGTGATTGGAGGAAGCGTTCTCTGAAGTGCTGCTGCTCGCTGGCCAAGCAGGACGCGTTGCACAACCTCTGCTCTGCGGCTGGGGAGGAGGGGGAGCATCCCCCGGCAGCACCGAAAGGGCTGAAACACCCTCGGGAGAAGGGATGGAGCCCGAGCCCTCCCTCTCTGGCTCGCCCCGTTCTAACCCTCGGATGCTTGTGCACATTAAACAGAGGTTTTCCCGAGGTGGGGTCTGAACGTCCTGGTTCAGCCCCTGCTCCAGTTCGTCCCTCCCTGCACTGCTCTGCGCAGCTCCCAACAGCGCCGTGAAGAATTACAATTCTGCACCACAAGAGCAGGAACCAGAGCTATTAATTTCCTTGCTATTCTGCAGGGCACTTCCAGGCCGAATGCAGCCTTAAGTAAACGCTGCCAATTTCAGGAGGGACGGGGAGGTGCCTGGAACAGGACCTCGTCAGGGCCCCCCAAATTATCGGTGAGGGGAGCAGGGGGGAGAGCTGAGCCCCGGGAGCAAACCCTCCTCAGCTGGGGGTCTGGAGTGGGGTCTGGCCCCAAACCTGACAGCTGGAACCCATGGCAAGGGGCAGGGTAGAAGGCAGGGTTGTCTAAACATCTCAATTCTTGTACCTGAAGAAATCGTTCACCATTTGTAATGCCAAAATCTTGACAGGATAATGAGTTAATTCCCAGAGTGTGAATTCAATTCCCTCGGGGGGGGGGGAAGGGGAGTCTGCTGGGCAGGAGCTGCCACCCTGCCCCTCGCCTTCCCCCAGGGGCTCCTGCTGGGGGCAGGATCTGGGGGTGCTGGGACCCAGCCTGTGCCCTGCCCTGTGCAGCATCGGGCAAAGAGCTTTTGTCTGCCCTGCAGGGCCACCCTGGAGCCAGGCCAGGGCTGTCACTGCCATCCTTGCCTCCCAGCTGTTTGAATCTGTATGAATTTTCCATCCTGGCAACCATCACCCTCGCTTCCAAGCTCTGCTGGATCCAGCCGGCTCTGGCTACTTGGAAATGCTGAGAGCTTTAAAATAGAGGTGGCTTTGCAGAATGATGGATTTCAGTGTCTTTGTGCCTCAGCTTATTGAACAGGGTGGATTTTTACGGACATTTCTTTCCTCTCCTCATCTCTATTCATCTGAGTGTCTCCAGAGCATGAAGCCGGGGGACATCAAACTGGAGCTGGCCCAAGGGAAGAAGGGAACTGTTCATCCTTTCTGTTGGGGTTAAGTGTGCACACACCAGTGTGCTGTCCCCAGAGCCCCTGTCTCACAGCCCCTCTGCTGTGCCATTCCCAGAGGGGACAGCAGGGCTGACCATGGGGCATGCAGCAAGCACCTAGCCAGTCCCTGTCCCAAAACTTCCTCCTACACAACCACACAAAGCCATCTGCCAGCAAGTCAATATGAATCAATCAATGTTTGTGCCCTCTCAATAATACTGTTACATCCTCAAGGACAGACCTAAACCACCCCAATGGGCCCAAAGCAGATGCTTTACTGCCAGGAGAGCAGGCGCACGGGAGATTGTAAATCATGCAACATTAATATTGTCACTGACAATGAAAATCGCTGTGTTTCTGCACCTGCCTGCCAGGGGTGGCCTTCAGATGTGCTTGATAAGCACCCGAACCCCTGCAGCCAGGGGTGGGTGAAGGAGACAGTGAGGTGGCAGGGCTGGGGTGGGCAGCATGGAGCCAGGAGGGCTGTTGGGGGTGCAGGAACTGCAGGAAGTGCTCCCAGGAAGCACTGCAATCCCCGGGTGATGGAAACTAAACCTTCTCTGACACATCTGAAGGGAGCAGTGAGCCTTTGCCCCATGGAGCACCATCCCAGCCCCAGGCTCCCAGCCCTACCCGGGCAGCAGTCAGGCTGCAGGGAGGAGAAGGACCAAGATATCCCCTGGGTGTCAACCCCAGGGGTGACTTGTCCTTGTCAGTGTCCCCCAGGAGAGGGGCTGGGAAGGGAGATGAACCCTCTGCTCCTGCAAAAACTCCTCTTATTTTTCCTTCAGTCTGTATCTTGCTTTGCCTTGGCAGCTGCTCCCTCTACCAAGCCTGTCTGTTCAGGTCCTATATGAGCATTCATATGGAAAAGATCTCTTCCTTTGAGTCATTTTTCATTAGCAGCAATACTACTGAGCAAAGCAGAACTGGTTTGTAAATTAAAATGGGTTGCAGTTCAAATACAGATACTTCATTTACAGCCAAGTTAAGTAAGAGAACTGACATAATATAATGCAATTATTTTTTGCTACTTTCATAATGCCTTTATGAGGAAGATAACCATCCACACAAATGCATTATCCACAGTATCTCTGCATAATTTCTGAACTTAACTCTTTTGAGCAATATCAGAAGAGTGGATACATTTAATTAAGTATCTTATTTTAGAAGTAAATTTTATGATGATCAGGAAGCAGTACCTTTAATTTCCAGTCACAGAAGCAACTTTCCTTTCATATCCAGACTGCTACAGTTTTACGGATATAATCTTCAGCAGAGTCACTACACTTCTGCGTCCTGCAGGACAAGCAATAGGGTCTGGGTCCCCTGGCAGCCCCAGGCAGGAGACGCCCTGGAGTTCTGAACATGCAAAACACTCCTCAGTTCCCAGCTGCAGCCCTGGCCTGGCAGAGATTGCCCTGGCAGCTTGCAGGAAATTTCCCTTCCAATGGGAGGCAACACCAGTGCTGGGTGCTGTGCCCAGAAGAGCTGCGCAAGCAGAGCCCTTTGCTGGGCTGGGCAGAACATCAGCACTGGTGGGTTTGGGCTGGGGTGGGATGCAGCAGGCAGCCTGTGGGGCAGCACCAGGGGCTGGCATCAGCTGCACTGGCTCCTTGTGCTTACCACAGCTTTTTTTACCTGTTTGCTTCTTTTAAAATTAATTTTTTTAGTGCTCCAGTGCAGTTATTACCCTCTGTGTCCCATCCCACCTCCACCAGCTTCCTTCAGTAGCAGTGACTTCTAATCAGCACAGAATTAATGGCAGGTTTGCTGGGAGAAAAGCAAATTTGATAAAGCATGTTTCTGAAAGTAATTCATGTTGCTCTCAGCAAATGTTTCATGTGGGGACCAGGAGGGACAGGGAGGTGTGAGGGCAATGCAGGGACACAAGGGACAGGGTGCAAAGGGGCTCTCAAGTTGCACCTTGGTTGCAGGTGCCCTGGCTGAGGCTGCTCCAGGCTCCCCTTGGCAGACTCCACTCATGAGAAGGGCTTTGCTGTGTGGATGATAAATCCCCCTCACTCACCCTATCTCACTTCAGTCTTAAAATACAGAGTAAAAAGAGAAAGAGAGAACAAAATGCCTGTAACTGGACTAAAACCCTTCTGAAATGTGCCCAGTGATGGAGCAGATGGAATCAGCTTCTATTGGGAGAGGCCTCTGCAGGCACATTCCCTGGATCTGCTTTTACATCAGCAGCTATTTCAGACTTGCAATGCCACTTCCCTGCAAGCGGCCAGTAAAAATATCTTCCTGGAACTGATGGGATTTTACCTCTGTACTTAGAGTCAAGCTGCTTCTCTTGAGTGCACAGTGCCTTCAGCTCCTGGGGTGGGCAGCACCTCCTGCAAGTGGCAGGAGAAGCCCCTGACCCTGGCCATGGGTATGGCACCTCCACAAAGGTGCTCAGCCTGCACACCCAGGTGTTCCCCAGCTGGGTGTGATGCCCCCAGGAGCCCCCTGGCATGGGCAAGGTGTTAGTGTGCTCCAGCCTTGCACACTGACTAGACAAGAGGCCCCCACAGCCCCCACTGGCTCCGGGAGCACTAGAGACCAGGACCCCACGGGGCAAGCAGCCCCAGAGGCAGGGTGTGGGTGATGGTGGGAGCTTGGGGCTAGATCAGCCCAGCAGCACTGGAGGGCAATGTCCCCCTCCCCTGGGCTGGGACTTGACCCAGGCTCAGCAGCTGCCACTGCCCTCCCGGGCATTTTAATGTCACAACTTTTCATCTCAAGGCTGAGCAGCTACATTTTAAAATATAGAATATTAGGGATTTATGAGAAAATCAAATAACACTTGCTGGAGAATTGATTCTGCCCCCTGCTTCCCTCCTAGCTGGTGCCACAGCATTACTCCGCCGTGAGCAATATTTCAGCCCTACAGCAGCAGTGCGAGGTTTGGTTTTCAGGACGTTCTTATGGCTGGCTTTTCAGCATGAGGAATAGCAGCCCAGCTGCAGATGGGAGGATAAAATGTCTCTCTAAAATTCTGCTGGCAGATCCATACTCCATTTCTGGTGGTGCGAAAACAACTGCACAATTGATTGGCTATAAAATCCAAATTTGTGAGTTGCAGAAAGTCTCAGGCTCCAAAGTCACTTAAATTCCCTGTGTGTCCCAGAGGTGTTGTTCGTTCTGGGGATGTGAAGCTGCAGAGCTGAGCCCCACTCCTGCACACCCACCTGCCTGGAAATCATCAGTGCCTCAGCACGCTCACGTAATCCAATTGCTGGGGAATGGATCCTTACCCCCTGACAGGGCAGTTTCTGCGTTTGGTTATGCAAGAGCAGATGAAGAATCCAAATCTTCCTCTTAGTTATTCCATCCCCACTTTCTCCCTGATTGCTCAGTACAAAAGCTTCTAGCCATCTTTAAACCAAAGTGCTTCACAAATGACAAATAACATGAAAATAGGCTTCATAACCAGGAATAATGAAAGAAATCATTCACTTTGATATCAGGAGATGGTCTGTGTTAAAGGAGCCCTTCAGCCTGAATAGCAGAAAGCACATTGCAATTTTCATATACTTACTGGGATAAAACATGTGACTCATGGATGCTGTCATTTCACACTGGTCTTTGCACTTTGGTTCTGAATTGCGCAGGTTATCTTGACACTTGCTGATAAATTTTAAATCACCCCTTTTGCTGTATGTGAGAAGGGGCAGGAGAGCATATCTGAATAGAAGCGTTAATGACATTTTTAAGTCCTTGCCAGAGAGTGGGAACAACCTTGGGTATGGTGCTCAGTGATGTGTCCCCAGCTCTGTGACCTGCCTGCCGCTGGGCTAAAAAGAGGTGTGCCTATACCTGGGTGATGGTTCTGCTTTTCTCCCTTCCCCGGCTCAGATAAAACAGCTCAGGGCTTGGAGAGGAGAGTGCCCCCACGAGGTTGGTCAGGAAAATCTCCAGGGCAAACATTAATTAATCTAATCAGCCACATCTCTCTAGAGGAATTGGATTAATGCCTTTTGGATAAGGATTGTATTAAGCTGATAGGGGAAATTACAAATGCAATGAGATGCTGATTTATTGCAAAGACAGGACTTGACAATTCTCATAGGTTCACGATCTCATCTTTAGGGTCACATGTTGCTGCTGAGCAAATAAAGCAACAAATAGATATGAAGATTCCTCTAACATTGCGGAGGCCAGAGAGACCTGCATGGCCAGGAAGCTTCTGGCTGAGCAACCAGAGCTGCTGGAAAACCAAACTCTGGGGATCTTCACACAGCAGCTGCCCATGCTCAGAGTAAAGGGTGGCTTGGGAGAACATGGCACTGTTGGTCACTCCGCTGTTAGGCTTGGGAGCTCTGCAAGAGTTGTGACATCCTTAGGATGGCCACAAGAGCACAGAGGAGACTGCAGAGTGCTTCACTACCCCAAGATGTTGACTCCTTTTTCTTGCCAGCTAGCAACTCAGTTCCATGAGGGCAAAGGCTGATGTACCAGTAAGGATAGCCAAGATTTGACTTTTTTAAATGTATTGCCAGAACATGAGCTTATTTTGAGGAAGATTTTATCCAAAGATACAAAATTCTGCTCCTCGCCTAGCTCACACTTAAAGTGCCAGAATAGACTTCTCTGCTCTCATCTTGTGTGAATGCACAGCACCATCTGTTTCCTCTTGTACCATACATCTTGGCATACAGAGTTACCAGGTGTTTCACTGGTTCTCTTCTCTCTGAGACAGAAAAGTCCCCGAGACACTTAACCAGGGCAGCATGTCCTTTACCGCATGTCCATGAAGGGGCTGTCAATGGGACAGCAGTCATCCACCCCCTGTTTAATCAATCATCGTTGGTAGTGTGACCCACATCCAGCACCTTTCAACATCCAAGTGCAGCCCATGGGATCCAGTGCCAGCTCACGACTTCCCTCTGTGCCAAGCTAGTGGCACCAGGACTTGTTCTGGCTCTTTGGGGATGGATGGGAACATTTCCAAGGTCCTTGTGCTCCATGCAGGGCACAGCCCTGAAATCACCACTCTCCCGAGCATGGCAGGGACCCCGGCTGCCTGCACACCCCCAGTTTGGGGTTAATTCCGCTGGGAAAGGCTCTTCAGAACAGGCAGCAGACACTCTCACCCGCCATTGCCTCCATTGCATCAGGATAAGAGGATGAAAAGTTCACGGAGTGAATTTCTCAGCTGGAGGAAAGGCAGAAACAAACACAACTTGAACTATCACAGCAGGCCCACTGCTGCCTGCTGCTCGGGAATCAAACAAGGAGGCCGGCAAGTGCCTGATCTTAAACACAGGCAGCCGCTCCCCAGCAGCCTACCGGGGCATCCAGAGTGGTGGAGCTGCCCCCGGCGGAGGACCAGGCTTTGTTTCTCCTTGAAACTCTCCCTCGGCACCAGGCGGGGAAGGAGCTTCCTCCAGTCAGCCCCAAAGGATGCCTGGTTCTTGGGCTAACGCAAAGCTCCTGCCTGGGGTCAAGACAAAGCCTTTCCCAGACAAGCAGATCCAGCACCACTGCTCCTTCCTGGCTCCATCCCTCTGCCCCCGGTCACCCAACCTTCTGCCAGGGGCAGGGAGCTCCCCGGCTGGTGGGATTTGAGACCCTCCCCCCTGCATTGGACAGCACCTTCGCTGTGGCAGTGAAGTACTGCACAAAATTAAAGAGCCCAGAACAGAAGTTGGGGGTTTTTTTGGGTTTTTTTCGGGTTTTTTCTGTTCCCTTCGGGCAGAGGTGATAATAGGAGATGTCGTTTCTACCCAGCTTTGCTCCACAAGAGTGTATGGGACCCATTTACCAGGCAGTGTGACAGACTCAGCACTCTCCATCACACCAGCACGGCAAGCAGCACACAGCCGCAGGGGGAATGGGTCCATGGGAGGTTTTGGATTGGATATTAGGAAGAATTCCTTCCCCAGAAGGGGTTGTCAGGGCCCTGGCACAGGCTGCCCAGGGCATGAATTAAAAACCGTGCAGATGTAGTGCTGAGGGACGTGATTGAGCGGTGGCCTTGGCAACGCTGGGTTAACAGCTTGAACTTAATGATCCTAAAGGTCTTCTTCAACCAAAAACCGATTCTTCTTTGAGATCTGTGACTGTCCGGGGATCCCCACGCAACTCCGGGGCAGGAGGTGATCAGAGACGAGGCACCCGCTCCGCCTGGGTGGAAAGGGTTGGGGAAGGAAGGGAGACGATGCTCTGTTTTGCCAGCAAGCCCCCCGGAGCAGCAAGCCCCCGCACGATCCGCTGCGGGGAAAGCACCGGCAGAGTCTGCCCCCTAGGACCGCCCCGGCCCCTGCAGCAGCAGCGGCTGCGGGGGAGCAGGCAGCGATGTGCAGGCAGAAGAGCACAACCCTGCTGGCAGGGGGCACACCCTGCCAAGAGCAGGCGGGGACGGCACCGGGGAGACGGGAGAAGGAAGGGCTGGGGGTGAGGGAGAGACCCGAGAGAGGGGCCCGTCCTGCTGCAGCGGCGAGACCCGCCCCGGGTCCGGGCTGTCACCCGGCGGTGGTGACAAGGGAGCTCTCCGAGCCCCGGCCACTGCTTCCTCCCGTCCCGGTCCCGGTCTCCTGTCCTAGTCCCGGTCCCCCATCTCGTGCCGGTCCCCCGGCCGTGCCCATCGCGGCCGCCAGGGGGTGGTGCCGGCCAGCAGAAGCCCCGCCGCGGGTCCGGTCTGGTTTGGTCTCGGGTTCTGGCAGCCGTGACAGCCGCAGCGACAGGACAGGAGCTCTTCGGTCCCGCCCCGCCGCACCCCCGCAACCCGCTCAAGTTCGGCCAAAGCAGCCCGCCCGGCTGCCCCTGAGACGGCCCAGCTGAATGTGGCCCTGACAGCTGCCACGAATCTGTGTGAGATCCTTTTGCTGATATTCCACTAAACTTCCTCAAACTAATTTTCTCTTCACTTGCCTTTAAGCCATCTTTCGACTTGCAACCCACTTGCCACAGTTTGTTCCCGTGTGGATGGCAGGGACTGCGTTTTGCTGTGAAACACCCCTTTCCATGCAGTGTTTGTAGTCACAAAACCCAACAGGGACATCAGGGCCGATGTTCCCTCCAGCTGGGCTGCTTCTGGGCCCTCCCTGCTTGCTGGGAGAGCCTAAAGTGTTTTCAGCTCCCCCCAGGCTCCTCCATGCTCTCCCGGTGGTACATTGCTTTTCCCTGCCTGACCTTTCTTTCAGCCTCCCTCCCTCCCTCCCCATCGCACTTCCAGCCCTATAAATACCCTTGGGCGAGAGCTCTGCCTGCTGCCCCACAGCCTCACACATCTCGCCCACCTTCATTCTCAGCACAACCCTTTAAATCACACCTCATCTAAAAAGCGTGAGGATAGCAAACAACGCGACTTATATCAGTTCCCCGGGCCATCTGGGAACCTGATTTAGATGTAACATTTTCTGTAGTCACCTGGGAGGAGGATTTGGATGAAATATTTCAGGACTATTGATTTCTATATCATCAGTCAATTCCCCTTTATTCCTCTTTGTTTATTCCCCACAACCTTCGGTGCTAACAAACCACCTGGGCTCCCTCACTGGCTCAACACTGCTCCCCTTGAGCAGGCACATCCTGTTGCCCCTGCCACAGGAGGTGACAGCACACACTCCTTCTCTGGCTAGAAACAAGCTGTCACACAACCCCAGCGCTGCTTTGTGTGTCCCAGCCTGCGGGGTTGCCTCCTGGAACCAGTCTCTGCTGGTTGGCTTCTGGCCAGGAAGACCCTCAGCACCAGGCACTGCTGCCCGAGGGGCACAGACAGGGTGGGTCTGGTGTGTGATTGGTCTGCACAGCTACCACCTGCCTGCCTGCCGGCCAGGGTGTGGTACTCACAGGCAGGCACCCAGAAAAGCTGCTGCTGGAGTGAGCTGCAGAGATCATGGGGGGTGCTGGGCCACAGTCTTATGTATATGTATATTTAATATTTATAATTATTTATATTTATAAAGTGCCTATCCACCATATTGATAACATTCTTTGGAACCACTCTGACAGCAGAGGTAAGAACAGGAGTCAGGCTCTTAGTACCTCAGCATTCTGTTTCCAGCCAATTTAAAAAAAAAAAAAAAAAAAAAAGCCACAAGACTTTAGCTGGGCAGGACAGTGACACAGTGCAGGAGGGGAAATCCCCCCTGGCTGCAGTGGTTTTGACAAGGCTGCAATAGAAAACAAATACAATGCACAACGTGATGCTTCTCGGCACTCACTGATGGCCGTGGGATGCTGGAGTCCTGAATAATGATTCCTAATTGATCCTTCAACGTTGTAGCATGGAGCTGGGGTAGGTGCAGCCAAAGTCCGGGGGTCCCAGGAGCAGGGAGCAAAGAAAATCCCTGGGATCTGCAGCAGCACGTGTTCCTGCTCCTGAGCTGGCTATGGCCAGCAAAGTGCCGTGTTTTGAACACTAGAGAGCAGTGGGCTTGCACAGGCCGGCGCTGCCAGCCCGGCCCAGAGCTGAGCGTCTGCAACCCCCCTGCCCAGGAACCCCTGCGGCCATCCGGCAGGCAGGGTGACACTCACCCCTTCTCTGGTGGCCAGCTCCTGGCTCCCCAGACCGGCTTTGCAGAGCCCTTCCGAGGCGGGGTCGGGGTTCCTGAACCGCTCCGGCTGCCCGGTCCAGCCCTCTGGCACGGCACGCAAAGCCAGGCCAGCTGAGCGCAGCACGGTTCTGTTCCCCAGAGCATCCCTGCTTTCCCAGCCTGACCTAACCTCTGCTTGATGCCTGGAGGAGTTTCTGAACAAAGGGAGATGCTGGGTCGTGGCTTTGCCAGTGAGTGGCTCCTCCATCACAAACCCCAAAGACTGCCATGTTTATTTTCTTAGATTAACCACTGACAGAAAAACTCATTTCTAGTTCACCTGAGTCACTCTGGATTGGTATTTAATGAAACAGCAACCTCCCAGCAACTGGCTGTGCAGTCAGAGCAAACACTGATAATGAGGATGGAACTGCACAGGCATGGTCTGGCCTTACCCAAATTACCACTCCTGCCACAGCCCAGTCCTTGTCACCTCTGATTTTTCACCCCACCTTTTGCACGTTCAAATGTGAAAACCCTTGCTTGAACCTGTCTCTGTCTCTGCCCCTCTCACCCAGGTGGGGGGCACAGGAGGGTGTTTAAATGAGTCGCATTGTATGAAAGAAGAGAAGAAAGGGAGGAAATCATTATTTAGCCCAAATCCAAGGCTGTGACTGCCACTTTCATTAAGGAAAAATTGATTAACTGGCTGTGATGGTGCTTGTTGCTGCTTCCTGGCTGCTGCTGGGGCTGAGCAGGTTATGTACCCTCAGGATGCTCAGCCAGATGACACAGGCTGTGGAATTGGCTTTGTTCCCCACTTCCCTGGGCCTGCCTGGTGCAGGTTTGGAGGGGACCTCCTTTTTGGACCTCTGTGTGGCACCCTTGGCCACTGATCCCATTGTTCTGTTGCTCCATCAAGCCAATGTCTCCACCATGCCGTGGTGGTTCTTGGGTTTGTCAGGGGAGGAGCAGCATTAGCACCAGGAAAGGAGATTGGGGGGGGGGGGGGGGGGGCTCTTGCCTTCACAGTCACCACTGCAACTTATTTGTTCAGCATCTCCCCAGCTTGGCATCATCTGAACTTGGAGTGCCAGCTCTGTGTGCTGAACACAGCATCTGCACACCGCTGCTGGGGAGAAAAGATTGTTGATGACCTTTCTGAATGAAGGCTTGGAGCGAGTGGAATAAATGTAGAAAAGGTCATAAGTGGAAACTTTTATTATGTGATGAAGTCAAATGTCACTCCTAATCAGTTCGCAGACACCTGGGCCTGCTGTTCTTGCCTGCCTGCCACCACATCCTCCCTGGGAGCAGGGAGGGAGGACAGTTTGCTGCTCCAGACACAGCAAGCAGGGTGCTCTGGGGAGTCACCCTGGGATGGACTCTCCAACTTCACCAGCTGCAGCATGGTGAGAAGGGCAAAACCAGAGAGGGAAACAGCCAAGAAAATCACAGAATCCCAGATGCTTTGGGTTGCAAGAGACCATCTGGTTCCAACCCTCTGCCATGGTCAGGGGACACCTCCCACCAGCCCCGGGTGCTCCAAGCCCCATCCAACCTGGGGCCTTCAACACTGCCAGGGATGGGGCAGCCACAGCTTCTGGGGTCAACCTGGGACAGGGGCTCACCACACTCACACCAAAGAATTTCTCTCTCTGGAAACCCTTCCCTCTCATCCCATCCCTCTAGGCCCTTGTCCCAAGTCCCTCCCCAGCTTTCCTGAAGCCCCTTCAGGCACTGGAAGGTGATCTGAGGTCTCCCCATTGCAGCCTTCTCTTCTCCAGACTGAAGAATCCCAACTCTCTTAGCCTGGCTTCATAGGAGAAGTGTTCCAACCCTGGACAACTCTGGCACATCTATCCTAAAATGAACCCAGTGGAGTGTTGGTGGATTGCTGTACCATTGTTATAATTTTTATTGTTGTTGTTACTTTGTATTATTTCTAGTCAGTGGTAAGTGGCTGAAATCTCAGGCTTTGCTCCAGGACTGCTGAGAATGCAGATGATAACTGTTTTAACACAGGGCTTCAGTATTGGCTTCAGTGCTGCAGACTGCTCCAGCTGCAATGGAAAGCAAAATGCAGAGAAAGCATTTTTATTTTCAAAAGCTCATTAGCTGCTGCTGTGAGCAGAGGTGGCACTGGGAGGATCCTCTCTTGCCAGGTTCTTCTCCTGGCTGCACTTCATAAATGTTTCTAAGAAACTAAAATAATTTCTTAGTGACATCAACCCTGCTAAGATTTGCATCTGCAGTCAGGAGAAAGGGTCCAAACAGCTGGGAGCAGCAGTGCAAATGCACGCTTGTATTTATCTTTCCCAATAAATACGTCCAGTTGTGTACATGAAAAAAATACGTAATTTTCTGTGTTTCAGCATCTGGGGTCTCTCAGCACCCCCGTTGCAATCTGCTGGGTTTAGGTCTTGTCATAACACGGGCTGGGGAATCGGGATGTACTTTGCAGTCCCGGCAGCTGCCATGGGATCCCTGTTGGGCCCAATTCTGGTTGGCCCAGGGAGAGAGATGGGATGAGGATCTACTGCCTCCCCTCTCCTTCCCCACCCCAGGTTGCCCCGAGCTGCTGCCACCCCGGAGGAGGGATGGAGAAACCACGGAAAATAAATTGCTTTACTCTTGCGTTTGTCTCTTTTGCTAAAGGGCCCATTGCAGTAATCTGAGTGGCATTGTTTAGCCAATTACTAATTCACTAGGAATTAACTTTAATGCATTAATAAATGTTGTCATTTTCTGACAAATTATCATAATAACACATTTTAATGGGCTTCAGGAGTCGGGAGAATAGTGGGAAATAAATATATTTAGTATTACTTATTCACTACATCTGTACCTAATTATATTTGCAGAGTAATTACAACCCCATTGCCTCCCCAAACCGCGTCTGTGTCAGCAGCTGGGGGTGATAAATCCCCCCGGCGGGCAGCCCACCACCCTCCATCACCTCAGGGGACAACCCAGGTGATACTGTCCGGCTGGGCCTGCCGCCAGCGCCCTGATTTACTCAGCCCCGAGCCGGAGAAACTCATTCAGGAGACGGATGGGTGGAAGGACCCTGTGTGCCCAACATCAATCACTGCTCAATCACAGCCCGAGCGGGTCCCCGGGAGAGAGGGAGGAGCCCGGAGCAGCAGGGTCCCTGCAGGGAGGAGCGGCGCAGGGTAACAAGGGGCTGTCGAGGGCCTCTGGTGCTGCTGTGTGTGGGACAGCGGTGGGGATGGGGACAGGACAGACTGGCAGGGAGCTGGCATGGGTAGCCCAGGGTGCAGGGACAGCAGCTGGCTGCGTTAAGGGTGCAGGGAACAGGACAGCAGGACAGGAGGACAGCCCTGCACATGCTCTTGCGAAGGTCGGGGCCCGGGCTGGCAGTGGCACGGCTCCATCCTGCCACTTCGTGTGGACTCTGAAGGGTCCTGGACAGCATCAAAGAGCGACAATGATGCGAGACCTTTCAATCACAACAGATTTATTCAAAACTCCTGCATAAATATTAACGTCCCCAAAGATTCTGAACAACTATTTGGCATAAGAAGAACAAATATTTAAGTCAAACCTGACTACTGTGCATTGCAAACAGACGGGGCAGCTCTGGCAAAACCTGTTGGTGCCCTGGCATTTCTGGTGAGGTACAGCAGACCCCAGCTCTGCCCCTCCCAACAACAGCAATCACGTCCTTTAGTATTTGGGGAGGGGGAATCAGCAAATTGCAGCAATTTCCTGTAGAAACGGGCTCGTTTGAGGCTACAGATGCTGGCACCTAAAATAAAAATAATTGCAGACCATTAAAATAAAACAATCTCTTCAGATGAGAAACAATTATGCTTTTCAAAGCAAGCACACATGCCTTTACACCTAGTATTATCAGTTACAGAAGATACCTGCTCTGTTATCTCAGCAGCATCTCCAGTTATCTTTTCAGGGCTAATTGTGATGGGTTTAACGCAGAACTCAAACACTAATGATCCTGACCTTTTGCTTATTCCTGAGGTGTGACAACACTCTAAAGGCCGTGCAAAACTCATCTGCCTGTTGTCTGCATCGAGTTTCCCCCTGCTTCCCCCTTGGCCCCATTTGTGGGGACACACACAGACGCATGTGTGGGGGCTGCTTGAGCAAGGCTGGGCTTGATAGGGGGAAAGGGAAGATCTGTGAGGAGGGAGGGAGTAGGGGATGCATTGGATGGTCAGGAGGGGCTGTGTGTCTATCTTGCTGCTTTGGGCAACTGGGGGGCAAATTCAGGCACCGAAGAACTGCAGAGCAGCAAATGTCACAAGACACCCCAAAGGTTGATATATTTCCATCACACCCAACACTGTCATTAGCATTGAATGTTTTCATCATAAGTGAGCTAGGAAGTTCTTTCATACACAATACAAATTGTCCTTACTACATACACAATTACAAATTGTCCTTGTACTTACAAGTGGTGAAACCCTGTTCAGGCTGGGTCAAGCACTCAGCCTGCTCCTGGGGTGGGCACATGCCCCTTCCCCTCTCCTGCTCTGCTTTACATGTGAGTTTTAATATTTAATTGGTGTTTTTTGCTATTTCTGACTCCTGGCACTTTGCGGTGTTTGAGAGCTGGAGGTTAGCAGCCTTGCAGAGTAGGGGAGGCTGTGCATGAGTTCATCATGCTTTTATCATTTATTTGTCCTGGGTCCACCCAGGACATTTATTTGTCCACCGAGCCTTTCCCAGACCCTCTGGTCACTTCCATTACCTCTTAGTTATGGGCTTGTCTTTCCCTCCCTGTCTCCTTCGGGGACCAGGGCCCCACAAACCTCTTGTCCAGCCACTGAGGCCGGGAGGAGCCCCAGGGCTCTCTGGTGGGACCCAAGGATCTGGTGTGGTGCCCAGGGCTGAGCCGGGGCCCTTGGGCAGTGTGGGGGCTGTGACTCACCTTCCCCACCGTGCCAGTCCTTGCACTGGGCTGGCATGGTGCCTTTGTTGTCTAGGCAAAGGTTTCCATGACACTAAATAAAGTGAAATATGATTTTACACAGCTGGATTCTGTCTTAGATGCAGGTTAGGTACAAGAAATGCACATCCAGCAGCGAGCAGCAGGCAACAAATTATAAGGGCTTTGATCCATGATGGTGACAAGCAGAAAATTACTAATTTTTAGCAGTTATTCATCTGGCTCCCAACCAGATGTTTACTTCCAAAGCTGCGTCTTATTTCTCGGTCTTGCGTAATTGCTTATGCCATGAGGAAGGAGATTGATCAAGTGATGTCACATAATAAACGAGGAACAGGAGGAAACGTATGGCTGTGCCTGGGCATTGCGATGGTGTCCCCACCCTGTGAGCACATCAAGAGGCAATTCACATCCACCCCCTGCATCTCCTCACCCTTCTGCATCCCCCCAGCCCCCACCAAGCCCCACCACACAGGCTGCACTACCAGGAACTGCCACCTGTGTGAGGGTTTTATTTAAATACCTTTAAGGTGCAGCATCCAATGGGATCCTGCCTGTGAAACTTGGAGATGAGCTTCGCAGGTCTTATTTTAAGATGCTTAATTAAATGTTAGGGGGTATCAAGTATACTGTGTTGATTGTTGTTAATTTGGAAGTTGTCTGAATTCTGGAAATTCAATTAGAAGTAATTAAAATCCATTCTCATTTATTCTTGCATACAAAATATGTGCTGCTTTTCTACTCCCCTTTTTCGACCAGGAGCAAAGGGCACATCTGGGGCCAGTGCTCACCCTGAGTCTGGGGAAGGGAAGGCAAAGCCAGACTGAGAGAATAATCAGAGTCGGACAGTGTCTCTTACTAGGTTAACAGATGGAAAACCATTTTCTGGGGCTCTGCCCACCTCCCCCAGCTTGGGAATAGCCAGTGGCAGCGGGGATTGTGCTGGCAGTGGGCTGGAGACCCAGTGGGAGTGGGATGGGGGGCTCGAATGTGGGAAATGATCGGGTCCCTCAACCCCCTCCCAAATCCCTAATGCTTGTAGAATAATAACGCAAAAGTGAAGAAACAAACTCATAACATCAGAGGTGAGCTGGCAGTGCCCCAGACGGGGGGCAGCCTGCCCACTGCCCCTGCCCCTCCCCTAAGCAGCAACCATTGCACCTTCTATGGCTCTGCAAATTAGCCATGAAATTGGGACCCTGACGGGAGCTTTGACATTATGAATTTGGGGAAGTGTTTGTAAAACGTTCAAAAGGCAGAAGCAGCACAAAGCCTCGGTTTTAATTATTGCAGTTTTAATCAGTGGAATAGTCTGTTGTGTTTTTCCTACCCTGAATGGTAAAGTAATTGGAAATGTGAATGGATGTGATTCCCGTGTAAATTACAAGATCAGAATGAAGAGCAGCCCAGCCTCAGGCAGGTCCTTGCTCTGGGGAGGGAAGGAGTGCTTTGGCTGCATGCCTCCAGGACAGGGGGATCACTCCCCTCCTGGCCTGCCCACCCAGCAAGCAGTGGCAATCGGTGAGTTCTGCCCATGGGCAAGTGGTGAGCAGCTTACCAGATGAGCACTATGGAAGCCATTTAGCAGGCAAGAAGGGATACAACTGCACCCATTCATATTTCAGTAACTGGGAGTAACTCCTCTCATTCTTAACTGGTGTGACTTCACAGGCCAGGTAAATGGAAGAAACAAAATCCCGATTTTTGTTCATGTTCCACACACGTAGTAAAAATGAACCTTCGTCTAAAGCAATTCTGAGCTAATGAAAAACGAATGAGGTTTTAAATCAAGTCCAAACGCGAGGCTCTGCTGCCACAGTCGCACACTGCTGCTGTAGGGCAACCTCGATTTCCAAGGCTCCTCACAGAAGTCTGAATAATTTTATTAGATTTTGAGCAAGGCTGTTGCCAAAACATTCATTACCGCACCAAGCAAACGGCAGGGGCATGGGGGGGAGGGGGATGTTTGCGGGGCTGATGTGTCGGGCACTTTCTCTTTTCCTCCTGAAGTTTTGAAGGGCTGAGGTTCATTTTGTCTTTGCTGTACATCGTTCATCTGGTCTGGAGTGACCAGCCCTGCCCAACCGCATCCCGCTGAGGGGTGCCTCCTGCTCAGCCTTTAAATCATGTCTGAACACAACATAATTCTCCCATGTGCCTGGTGACTTCCATGTGTTTGATCAGTTCAGATTCCATAAAAATGTAAATAATCAAAGCCCTTCTGGTATTATTTATAATGCCTCACTCTGGGCTGTAATTTATGTATTAATTTCAGCTGCAAGTTTCTGAAGGGAGGGAAAAAAAAAGATTAATAATCGGATGTGTGGCTGCCACTAACTATGGCTGCTGCTGGTGCCTCCTCCTCCAATGCAGTGTGGGGCCCTGCTGGCAGAGGAACCCCTTCCCATCGGCCCTTCCCTCTGATGTGCTCCACCATCTGATGCTCCCAAGGGCCTGTGGAGAGGGACTGGACACTGTCCCTCTGCCCTGGAGCCACCCAGCCCAGGGAGGTGCTTGGCCATGGGATGCCTGTGGCCGGTGGTGCCCTTCTCAGCATCAGGGAGCTCCACCACCCGGTACCAGCAGCTCCACCACCCGGTACCAGCAACCCTTCCCTCCATCACACTCCCCCACTCCGGACGCTCCACAGCTGAAAATGGGTTCTGCGGGGGGGCAGAGGGGTTGGTTGGGATGTAAAGGACCAATCCCACCCTTTTCCCAGAAGAGAAGGGTCAGTCAAGGCAGACCAGGCTCTGTATGGTCCATGCCAGCAGCTGTAGGGCTACAGAGAGAGAGGGCAGCCGGAGCTCATGGCGTCTGCTGAGACCCAGCAAACTCACGCCACTTGCCCTCCTGTGCTGTGCCCACGGGAGTGGGACCGGGACCAGCACCAGGCACCACCTGCTCTGCCCAGCCGCAGGCAGGGGAAATGCGAACCGGGCCGGCCCCGCCGGCGGTTCCCCAGCCCCGCTGTTACCTATCTGTTAAACATCGTATCTGATCCAGACAGGGCGTTCTATGCATTTCTCTGGAATAAGCTCCTGGCTGACACAGTCTGTGATTGCTTTTCTAAAACCATGCGGGGAGGATCAGTTCCTTCATCCACTGATAAGGTATCAGGTGACAGAGGGATCAGCATCCACCACATAAATCTGCAACTAATCCTTCGGAATCAATATTTTTCATTAAGAACCTGTGAGTGTTGGGCCATTATAGGGAAAAATCTGTTTAGGTTGACACCTTGATGAAGTTATTCGGTTCAGGGGCTTAAGTCATTGAAAGGTAATAAAGAGCAAAGAGCACAGAAAGATCGAGGTGCTGGTTATGAGAGCCTAAGAAGGGAGGGGCGTGGCTTTATTGTGGGCAGAAATTACCATACTGATTTATTGGGGAATAACGAGAACTTTAAAGGCTGGCGGCACTGCCCAGATGTCACCACCGGCTGGGGACACTGTCCCAGTGCTCCCACTGGCTCCGAGGGCTCCTCCGGTTTGTTTTGTCTCCCCGAGGGGTTGGGCTCCGGAGAGGCATCAGCCGTGCCATTGGTGGCTGCAGAGGGGGGACCCCGGGCTCCGGGGCACTGTCCAGCTCTTCCAGGGATTAATGCTCCTAATCCCTGGATAAGGGGTCAGGGCAGGAACAGATACAGGCAAGTGGGAGAGGGGAGTCAAACTTACTCTGAAGTTTTCTTTATAGGTTAACCAAGGTTAATTGTGCGAACTGCAAATGAATGTATCTGGCACAGAAATGCCCAAATCTCTTTAAAGAGGATTTAATGATACGACTACTTTGTAAATCCTAAAATTTCATGCAACCTTCTCATAAACAACAGCATGAGACCCCCCCACAAGTTCAGTCAACCAGCGCTGGGGCTGGTACCGGGATCGGGGGAGGAATGAGAATCCATGCAGCTTCCTGGGGCGCGGCGGGACAGAGGGGCTGAGGGTGGGTGGTGGGATGGAGGTTGGCAAGTTCCCCGTCCCCAGCAGCCGCTGCTGGCTCTCCCCGCTCTGGGCACAACAGGCGCCTCTGCCCATGCTGGGCGCCCTGTTGGCAGAACCAGCACACAGGGGCACATGGTGAACCCCCCCCAGATCTGGGCAAAGAGGGGAAATTCTGCAATAGCTGCCTTGGCGCTCAGCCATGACTGAAGTGCTTTGTTCCAGAAAGGGTTTGTTTTGGAGCTTCTTAAGCAATCGTTTGTTCCCGTCCTTGCTGACTCTCTCAGACACCAACGGGGAGGGGGAGCACCTCCAGAGCAGAGCACTGGGGACGTGCCCCTGGGGAGCACCCGAGCTCTGCTGCCCGGACTCCCCCACCACCCTGCGGGGATGCTGCTTCTCTGACCCCTGCAGAAAAGATGTAACCCACCCAATCTTAATGAGCAATTAAAAGCTAATCAAAGGCAAATCTGTCAGATAAGGATTGTTGTGTGGTTTTTATACTTGGCTTTGCGTCTGTTTGTGGAACAAAACATATTGTCAGCAAGATATGTAGCCCTGAGATTTGCATTGTGGTTCCTGGAGCTAATTCAATTCAGAATTGATGGGTTGGGAAGGACGGGATTTCTGTGTTAACAGCAACCTTTATCTTAGATTTAAGCTAACTGCTACATGCTCTGTAAATATGTGCATGTGCGAGACACATTTCCTTAATTTATAATGGTGATGAGAAGTGTCTGCTCATCTGCTGCTCTCCACACACACCCTTTCCCCAGGCACCGGAGGGGGGATTTCAGTGTCCCAGAGCAAGACTCAGCCCTGGCCGTGGGTCTGTTCCCCCTCCTTGTCCCTGGAGCTGCCCCATTTCTATCCGTGAGACCAGGTGCCCCACAGCAGCAGGGAACATTCCAGCATTTCTTTAGGGTTTGGTTCTGACTGTATTAAAAAAAAAAAAAAAAATTAAAAAAATCTAACATTTTCAAAAGAAAGACAGATTTCACAAGCATGTTCATAAACCTTCCCTCTTCCTCTTGGCTAATCCAGAGCTTCTTTAGGCATGTTTTGGCTAAATTCTGCCAGAGGTTGATGTTGGCAGTGCAGATGCTCATTGTATCCCCAGAGCTTGGCTGAGCAAATGCTGGTCTAGGAGATCTGAATAGAATCTAATTGTTCCGAGGGTCTTTCGCTTTCCTCGTCTATTGATTAACCACTGGGAGCTGGAATCCCTCTAGAAATACTCTCCCAACTCCCTCAGTCCGCATCACTTCAGCTTTTTAACTAAATTCCTTTGCAATCCTTGAAAAAAATCTAATTGAGAGCTCATGCTGCTGAGCGGAGGTGCTGCAGCCTGACTCACCCAGCAAATGGTGTGTGAATAGGAGGGAGCCTATTGTTGCCTAACACGGTCCCATCAATAATAGATACCAGCAACACTCCGAGGGAGCTAAAAATTTCTCCTTTAGGTATGAATTATGGATGCAGTTTAGAGTAATGTAGATGTATCTCAAAGGCTTTTTCCTTGTTCATCTGCTAGTAAAAGGTAGCAATTTGCTTGTGTTCCACCTATAGATTTTCTAAAATAAAGAAATCCCCTCTTCTGCATTAATGAAGGTGAAGACAAATTCTTAACACGTATGTCAAGCACAGAGTGAGCGTGTCCAGGTGGGAGGAGGTCGGGGCTGCTGGGGGTGTGCCCCAGGGCTGCTCCTCATGGCCGAAGCTGTCCCTTCCCACGGTGCCCATCACCCTGCCCCCAGGGTGGTTGGGCAGGGAGGGTACCTGGGCTTGGGGTCTCTGCCTCTGGATAGGTTCTGACTTCAGTGGGGCAGGTAATGCCAGGACAGGGGGACACATCTGCTGCCCTCAGGGCAGGTGCTGCCTGGGAGACAGAGCCAGCACTATGGCTTAGCCCCACAAATGATGTTGCCAATGCCCATTACCTGTGGTGCCTGTCCCTGCCTCGATGAGGCACGGCCCCCATAGATCTGCAGGAGACACATGAAAAGCCTGTGTGCCTCTCCCGGGGTCAGAAGGCTAATGCTTTTTTTAATACCCTCTGATAATTAGTACTCTACATCTACAATGAAAGATCATTATAAAAAGATTTGCTATAACTACAGTAGCTCCTTCTCCAACACGTAATGAACAGCAATCCCAAGGGGTCAGCTTCTGTCAAAAAAAAAAAATCAATAGCTGCAGATTTATGTTGGTGTTTCCTGGAGCTCCATCAGCCCAGGGTGATGAATCGGCACCGGCAGCCGCGTTACTGGGGGGACTGGCACAGCATAGACCTCAGGGGCTGCTCTGGGGGCTGGTGGGGGCAGTGCGAGCCAAGCAGCACCACATCCCATCTTGGCTCTTGCTCTGGTTCCCAGCAAGAAGTCCACCTGGTCCCTCTGAGAGGCGGGGATTCCCTCTGGATCCAGGGCATAGAATCACAGAATCAAAGCATGGTTTGGGTGGGAAAGGACCTTAAAGCTAATCTAGGCTAACCTCCCTGCAGTCAGCAGGGACACTTTCAACTAGATCAAGTTGCCTCATCCAACCTGTCCCTAAACATTTCCATGGATGGAGAATCACCACCTCTGGGCAGCCTGTGTCAGTGTCTCACCACGGATAAAAAATTTCTTCCTTATATCTGGTCTAAATTTTCCCTTTTTCGGTTTAAAATCATCATCCCTTTTCCTACCACTCCAGGCCCTCCTACAAAGTCTGTCTCCACCTTTATAGGTCCCTTGCCAGTACTGAAAGGTTGCAATTAGGTTCCCCTCAGCCTTCTTCTCTCTAGGCTGAAAGACCCCAGCCCTCTCAGCCTGGTTTCACAGCCCATATGCTCCAGCCCTGGGATTACTTTTGTGGCTTTGATCTTTAGTTTAACTGTCATGGTGACACCAGCTCTCCTCACTGGCCATTGTCACCAAACTGGGCACCAACAGTGGCCTTGCTTTCCTTGCCAGAGTGAGCATCCCAGTCCTGCTGCCCAGGGACCAAAACCATGGGGGAAATCCCCGATTTTCCAAAGGCATTGGCCTGAAGCATGGTTTGTACTCAAAATCCTTGTCATTTAATATGAGCGATAAAAAGGCTGTTAAAGCACATCTTTCACAGACATAATGTTTTAATTTGCAAGTTTAATTTTTTCCTGCTTTTTTTTCCAGAGAGGCGTTGACATATTGGTATTTGTTAAAGAAAGAACAAACTTTTATAGACCTTCTGCAAAACCCTGTGAAAATATAATCTCTTCTTGTGCCAGACAACTGGTGCCTGCTGACTCAATTGCTTTTATATATGACAAGGCTTGGAAAAAAATGATTGTCATTGCCTAACTCTGAACAGATTGGAGTGAAGCGCAGGATCATCAATCAGAGGTGCCACATCGGGCACACAGAACACAGCACCCTGGTGCTGGGAGCATCCTGATGCACTTGATGATCTCAAAGGCTTTTTCCAACTAAAATTATTATATCATTCCACGGTTTTTGGTTCTTTTTTTTCCCTAAATCCTCCCCCTCAACCTTTATTTCTGAGTCTTCCTAGCTGCTGCTGGGCATCCTGAGCAGTGTCATGGCAGGGTGGTACCGAAAATGCAAGTGCTGCCAGTCCAGCAGTGACTTCAGGCAGAGCCATCACTGCCATGGGGAGAAACTGTCTGCAGCTTAATAAATATGTAAAGCAGAGTTTAGCAGCCCAGGAATGGGCTGTTGAGCTACGTGGTCTGTGGAGCTGCTCCCATCCTCTGCTTCTGATGGCACAGCCCTTTGCATCTGTGTCCAAGTGTGTCACAGGCCTTACACCTCCTCGTGTCCTCCCCTCCATGTCCCTCTGTGTCCCCAGCCTGTGCCTGTGCCTCGTGGACTCCCTCCCCCTGCTCTGGGGCAGGGCTGGGCTGGCAGTGCCCTGCTCACCCTGGGGGCTCTGTAGTTGCTGGAGGGGCTGGGGCTGGAGGTGGGGATGAGGGAAGTGCTGTCAATTAATACATTTAGCAGGTGGGAGCTCAAGAGTAGGGGGGGTGTTTCTTGAAAGTTTTGTGGCACATGTGCTCGAGCTGGGGTGTGCGTGGCGTGGCTCTGGAGCCAATCAATATGTGGATTATTAATGTGCTGGACTCACACCCAGTCATTACTCATCACAAAGTGCCCTTCACTGGGGCCACAGTTCAGGCTGCTCAGCAGTGATAGATGATTTTTTAAACTGCCAGATCTAAGTCATTGTTGTTTCATGCCATGGTCCTGCAGTTACCTGTCCTTCTCTGTCTGCTCTTCTGCCAGCCTGGCTTGGAAAAAATTGGTGTGCTGTGACCTCCCCCTGCCCTCAGGAGGGGCTTGTGTCCTGGGACAGTCCCCATGTCCTTTGGGGACCTGCAGGACCATGGCTGCAGCCTGCTGTGAGGACATTGGTGGCTCATGGGGACAGGGTTGGGTGACAAAGTAACTCCCCCCACACCCCCTGCAGCCCCCAGGACTATGGGCCCAGGACCCAGGGCATCCTGTGCTGGGGGTGTCTGCAGGGACCCTGCAGTGTGAGAGGACTGGAGTTACAAGAAGCCAGTCTGAACTCCCAAGTATTTAGCTCGCTAATTAAGCCCAGATCTTGCAAGCTGGGACTGACTGAACAGGGATATGCCAGGGGATATTGATGAACACTGCTCTACAGCTGAAAATTAATTCTTCGAGATGTTGCATGGATTAAAAGGCTGAGGGAGACGGGAGCTGGTAATTAGCAGCTCTGGGATGCTGCAGCAGCTACTCCTGGGGCAGAGCCCTGGCCAGGGGGCAGTGGGGAGCAGGGGCCACTGGAGCTACCAAGTCACTGGCCAGACCCTCTTGGCCTCACACCTCACACCACAGCCCTGGATGGTGGGCACTGAGGTGTTGTGAAGGGAAGTGTCAGCATAGATGAAACTTTCAGTGGGAAGACTGGAGATGATTTGAAGGACAAATGCCATCTCTCATTGCAGCTCTCCTCGTTTTGTCACAGATGTCCTGCGCTATTTTCTCTTCTGCAAGAGATTGTCATGTCTACATTACTTTGCCAAAATGTCCCAATGGGATCCTCTGAACCCACTTTCTCCCCAGATGTCTACTTCTTAAGTTATCTGAAAATTTTACCTTTTCCTGCTTTGTGATTGCCAAGAAGCAAGGAAGAATTTTCCCAAGGATAGGAAGATCGCTCATGTGGGCAACAGGCAAGCTCTTGTTGGAATTATTCCTGCCTGCGTTTGATTCATGTTTTGTTGTTTGCAAAGTTTTGAAAAGGCAAAGAGTTACCTCAACTATCTCCTTTTCTTGTTAGTTTGGAACTGCAGCATCATCCAGCAACCCAGATCCCACTGCTTTGTAGCACACCCTCGTTAGAGACACCAGTTCAAGCTCAGCTCCTCGAATCAAAGGCTCTGGGTCTGCACACACATCTGGGGAACCCGGGGCTGGCACAGGCTCCCGCATGTCACACGATGCCACCACTGCTGTGGGGAGGGACCCCCGGACCCTGCCAGCCCCACACAGGATGGGGCCGTGGGGATCACGGAGCTGCTTGTCCCAGTGCCTGGGGAGCAAGGTGCTGATGTGACACCAGCTGCTCCCCTGACACCCAGCAGCACCCCTGTTTTCTTGGGGAAAAGAGCAGCTTCAGGATCACATCCTCCAGTGATGAGCATGGAAAGCTCTCGGGTCCAGTGGGCCAAGGGGTTAAGAGCCACTTGGCTGAGTGTGCTCCAGGCAAACGCCTTCCTGGGAATTTCCATGCCAGGCAGATGTAAATCTGCTCCATTGCTCCCTCCTTCTCTGCCTCTCGTTTACATATTTTTTCTTCCATCTTGCAGAAAAAATGCCAGCTGTGACAAGCCCCTTCGCAGAGAACAGCTGATTAAAGTGGGAATATTCAGAGGTGGTTCTGGCTCACAGCCCTGAGTCAGCTGGAATCTCCCATCCCCGAGGAGCTCAGCAAGTCCTACAATGAACCACGGGCTCACCAGGGACCTGCCAATGGCTGGAGTCCCATGGCTACCAGTGAGACTGGGTCCAGCAGCACCAGGCAGCCCCACCATGGGACAGGGCAGCAGCTCCAGAGCTGGGAGCACATCCTTGTGCACTGGAGGGCAATAGCTGCAGGGAGGGATTTGCCACCCTGCAGCCAGTCAGGGTCACTCTGGTCCTGTCCTGGCTTCTCTGTCCCAGTGACAAACAGCAGTGTCACCCCACCCACCCTCTGACAGCCCCCACAGCTCCTGCCAGGGATTTGGGGAGGTGCCTACAAGCTTTGGATGAGAAAACCTGCAAGGCCAGTGAGGAGGAATTTGCAAGGCCAAAGCAAAGGAGCCACAAGCCTGCAGAGATAAAGGACAGAAAGGGCAAGGGTCTTTCAGAGCAAAGACTGGGGGATTCTCGAGCAACTCCAGGGAGAACAGAGGCTGCTGAGCTGCTGCATGATGAATGAGAAACCCAGAAATTACAATAATTTTGTTAAAGAGTTCTTAGCTCTGGTCTCCTGTTCTGATTAATGGGATTTCATGGAGAGTGCAGGGAAAGGTCATCTGACACGTGTTCAACAGCTGATGACATTATTCAGCTCTGCCAGGGAATTGCTTCTCCTAAATACCCAGGGATGTGCTTCCCCAGCAGCTACAAGGTGCTCTGCACAGCACAGACCCCAGAGCATCACTCCAGCAGCGCCAGAGCATCCCCAGCACTTTCACAGGGATAAGGAAATGTTTCAGACAGGACTTGTACCTAGATCTGTAGAATGAGGTGTCACAGCCACCCTTCCCACCCTCATTCCCCTTCCAGGGAAGGGCTGTTAAATAACAAACTGTCCCTGGCTGTGCATTGTATACATTATATACGTTATATAGGGCCAGCAAATGTCCAGCAGGTCCATGTGGGGAGGCAAGTGCTGGAGATCAGCCCCTGCACAGCCCCATCCCTCCTGATCCACAGAGCATCCTCCAGAGCCCATCCCAACAGTGCCAGGAGAGCAGGCAATTGTCACCAGCCCTGTGTGTAAATCTTGGGTAGTGACAGCCCTCCGTGCCTGCTTCCAGCAAGCTGGGGACATGGCCCTGCTTCCCACACACTCAGTTAACCACTGCTCTCCTCCACCTTTCCAACCACTGATTTCTGAGCTGTGCCACCAGGACCTGTGCTGGTGGGTCCATGCCTGGGTGCCAGCCACGGTGCAGCCACAGTGTCCACTCTGAGCAGTGCCCTCAACCCTTCTGTCCTTCTGTGGGGACCAAGGGACATCCACGCTGCTGGGACAGGCACCTTCCTGCAGGAGGAGGGTGACACACCACGGTGTCTGCACACCAGCAGCAGGTGCTGGAGGATGTTCAGACGCAGCACCAGGACATGCTGGCAAACATATCAATTATGGGATGTTTTCCCAGGGGTTCCCACGTTGCTGCAGGAATCGATGTTTAGCCTGAAGCCAATTAAATAATCACAATAGCTCCTAAAACTGGCACACATGTTGGCTGTCTGGGAGTCCCTGTTCTTCCAGGTGGGGATGTTCCCAGGGCTGGGGGATGCTGCAGCCCTCCGGGAGCAGTGGGTCCCCCTGGGCTGCCCCCCAGCCTGGCTGATGGCAGAGGAGCTATTGCTCCTCCAGCCCACCCTGCACACTGCCTGCCCCTGAGGGTCCCATTCCCCTCCCAGGGGCTCAGCACCAGCATGGTGGGCACCGTCACCCCTTCCCCACTCTACCCCCTCCACCCAGCTGTGCTGCAGCTTTGGTTGTTTCTACAGTAATGAAACTTTCTTATTGTTATATTATAATGTGCTGGGTGTACGTGGATCATCCAGCCAGCCCTGCAAATCACCGGGCATCATTGCAACCAATGGTTTGTGTCAAACCAATTTCACAGACAAACGCTTCTCTCCTGACCATGGTCACTGACATGGATAACTCTGATTTACAAAGCCAATAAAAATAAATTCACTGAATTACTAAGAACCACTGACTTAATATAGGAGATTAAAATCTCTAAATTTAGGGTTGCTGGAAGATATTTAATACATGAACAGTGGCAAATGGGTTATAGAAATGTCAGCCCATCCAGGGTTAGGTGCCACAGAATGGTGATTTGTTGGTGAGGAAAGGGCTAATTGATAAGCTATCTTTAATGCTTTTTTCCAGTAGCCAGGTTATTTATATCACAGTTTGTTTGTCATCTTCTACTTTTGGGGTCAAACAAGATTTTTTATGGTAAGAAAAATCTCTGTGTCCCATTCATTAAAGTAGTGAGGTCAGGCTGAAGGGTGGAATTTAGCTGGAAATAATCAAGTTGCTGTGATTAACTCTGGCCTTGTTGCCTGTCAGAGCCAGCCAGGGCTGAAGCCATCCTCCAGAGGGACAAAGCCACCAGCAGACCTGGCTGTAAAACTGCCAGTAAATAAACAGGGAGAAGGAGAAGGGCAGTGAGGAGATGAGGCACCCACAGCCCCAGTTAGGAGGGATGTGGAATTACAAATGAAAGGCTGGTGTAGACCTTAAACTTCACTTTGCCTTCATAAAGGTGTCAGCTGGAATTATTTTAGGCATTTACTTGCGTGGTCTAGTGCATCACTAGCTAAAAGAGTTTTTTAAAATAATGGAATTTGCTGCTTGGCTCATGCATAAAAAATAGCAAGAACACGACCCAGTTGCATAATTTTTTAGTAATAAATAGAGTCAAAATTGTTTAGCTCAGCTGCCTCAGAGAACACCCCGCGCGTGGGGACGTGAGTGGCTATCCGGGGACAGCACAGCCTTGTGTGTGACCAAGCTCCTGGGGCAGGGGAGGGGACACCAGGGGACACCTGACAGATGTGGCACCTCAGTGTGGCAGCATCCCCTGCTGCAAGAGGGAGCTGCCCTGTGCCCACCTCACTCCCACTGTGTCCCACATGTCCCCAGCCCTGTCCCCTCTCACCATTCAGCATGGCACTGCTCCTCTGCCCACTCCAACTGCTCTGGCTCCAGGAAAGCCTCTCCTCAGCACAGAACTTGAGCTGCTTTACCTCTGCACTCTTCAATAATTGGTGCATGAAATATGTTTCTATAGGAACCCTACAGATGTTGCCTGAGCACAGCCCGGCGTGGATGGGAGGTAAGTCCCTGGCTCCTGCTCTCCAGAGAGTGCCATCCTGCTGTCAGGATGGTGCCAGCAGGTGCCATCCTGCTGTCCCCCTGCCAGCTCTGACTCTGGTCTCTGGCCACCAGACCCGGTTCAGCCCAGACCTGCTGTCCCCAGCCCAGGACAGGCATTGCCGTGGCCACTGCCCAGGTCCCTGTGGCTATGGGTGTTGCAGGTGGACACAGGACAAAGGCACCCAGGTACCAGCACCCTATTCACCCCATACCCCTGCCCTAGCATGCCAGGAGATGCTCCTCTTCTAGTGCTGACTCTTACACAAGTCCACAACAATTAATGTGACCTGTCATGAGCCTGGGGACGGGCACAGGGACTGCTCATGGCACCTGGAGAAGCCATCCTGTGCCTGGCCCTGGAGCAGGGGTGGGGGCTAGGGCAGAACTGCCCATGGCACATCCACCAGCCCTGGGACAGGAGACAGGTTTGGGGCTGCTGGTGCTGGCTCCATGAGGCAGGGGACAAGCTGGCTCTGTGTCCCTGCTCCCTGGCCATGGGGTTCCCCAGAACCTGGGGGCTGGTGTCAGGAGGACACCCTGCCCAAGGCAGGACAAAGCAGCTTCTCCTCCTCTGCACAGGCAGCTGTACCAGAAGTGGCATTTTGATTGATGCCATTTGACATACAGAGAATTCCCCACAGTGGGCAGTCACTCACCCGCCTGGTTATGGGTTCTGACTTCTTCATCTAATTAAAACTCTCCCTCCCATTTTAATTCCTTTGCCCCCGAACTCCCTGTTCTGGATCATCTCCTAATGTGACACTGACTGCCTGTGACAGGGAACCAGGGCTGCCCTGGTCAGCCAGCAGAGCAATGGGGCAGCCCAGACCTCTGCCATGGGTTGGGGCAAGCAGGGACTCCCCTGACCACCCCTGCTCCTGCACAGCATGGCACTGGGTCCCTGTCCTGCCCAGATGTGCTCCTACCCAGCAAAAGGCACATCCTTCTCAGCCCCTGACTGTTTCCCAGCTGTGTCCATGCGGACACACAGATCATAGCCTGGTCCCTGTGGGCAGACATGCACAGGCTCTGCTGCAGACCACACTCCAGCTTGTTTCTGCTGTAGCTGACCCAAGCAGGACAAATAAAACAGGATTTCTGCAGGAAAGCAACAGCCTGCCCAGGGGATTGCTGGACATGAGAGGTCCCGCTGGGGTTTTCTTGGCACCTGGGGGCTCATTTGTAATGTAACTGAAAGGAAGATGTGTTTAAACACAGGGTTTAACCCTCTGACATGAGCTTTATTCTGGGTGAAATTAAATCCCTGAGGAGCAGAGGCCACAGGGAGCAGTGTGGGAGGGGGCAGTGATGGTGATGCAGGAGCAGAGCCCACTGCAGACCACAGCTGCCTCCCCCAAGGCCCCTCCTGCTGCCCCAGCTCTATCTGTATGTAGCCCCGGTACCCACCAGATTGCAAGCTGTTTGCCGCAAAAATCATGTGCGGTTATTTTATGTAAACAAGTTGCCAAACCAGAGTTCTACTGCAGTGGGTAAGTACTGGGTCAGGCCCTCTCGCTGCAATGTCTCTCTCCCTGTAATTAATATTGATTTTGTGCAGCTGAAATATAGTTACAAAATTTAATTTTGTTGCTAAGATTTTTGACATCGTTGTTCTTAGAGATTAATGTGGGATTTAATGAAGGATTTTGCCTCTCATCTGTGATGTTCCCTCATCCCAGCCTGTGTCACAGCCCCGCTGCTTCCTCGCTCGGCTCACGGCCACAGTGCCACCACGGGGCACACAGCTTCTGTGTCACTGCCTTTGTGGGAGCAGTAACAGGACCAGGCAAATGGATGGGAGAGACAGTGGGGTGAAGCCCTGGGATAGCAGAGCCACAGGCAGAGGATGAGCAATGTGGCCCTGGGGCTTGGGCACAGGATGGGAAGAGCTTGGGGTGGCACCCACCCTCACCAGGATCTCCGAGGGGAGGTATTGAGTGGAACAAGGACCATGTGGCCAGAGCAGATTTTTTGCTTATCAGATCAAGGAGCAGCTGGATTAGAGGATTAGAAATCAAATTAATTACTAATGACTTCCCTGGGCCCCTGCAGTTCTGCCATGAGTCTCACAGGCAACAGTGGCTGTGTCCATGGCCCCGGGCAGGGGGGACCCTTGTCAGGGGGTGGCAGGACAAGTGTGCAGAGCCAGAGGACAGGACCTGGTCCCCACAGGCCACCAGCACCAGGGATGAGCCCAGTTCCCTGCTGAATTTTGCCCCTGTGGCCCCGGGGGGTCCCTCCTGGCATTTCTTACCCCCAGAGCTGGAGCAGAAGCAGGGGGGGGAGTGGGTGGTTTGTTGGCAGTTAATTGACTGGGTAAACAAGAGCTCATAAACAACTGTTCTGTCCCCATTAGCCAGGACAACTGGGCTAGTTTCCATCTGCTTCCTGACCTGGATATTAAATTGCAGCAGATGATGCAAATATGTCAATGGGAAGAAAGTTTTCTTCTCTCTGCCAGAGCCTTTTGCTCAGTCTGGCAAGTGCCAGGCAGAAGGATGGAAGGACAGAAGGATGGAATGATGGAAGGACAGAAGGACATTGTGGGAAAGGGCCAGCAGGCTGACCCTGCATGCTGTCCCTTTCCCAGGCACTGTGTCCCCACAGCCCAACCACCACTGGGATACCCCACAGTGTCACACGTGCTGCAGCCAGTAGCTGTCAGAACAGGGCTGGGGACAGGCATGGTGTCCCATGGGATGTGGTGGCCCTGCTAGGGCACCACAGGAGCACCCTGGCACCTGAGGAGCCTTTCCCTCATTACACTGAACTAATTGGTTGAAAGGAGATTGCTGGGTCACTAATTATGGAGCCTATTGAACGACACATCTCAGCTTAGGGATACAATTAAAAGTTCACCCTAATTAATCAGGGGTAATTAACAGACCTTGCATTGCTTGGAGATTAATTAATGAAGGAATCCAGAGCAGATCAATGCGGCCAGGAGGGGAGCAGAGGAGGCAGTGAGCGGGTGTCACAGGGTGAAACGCTGCCTGACCTGTGTCCCTGGGCTGTGTCACACCCCTCACCCTCTACCACGACTGAGACCCCATGGGAGTCTGCAGAGCTGCAGTGACACAGGACCTGCTGTGACACAGGACACGACTCCTGCTGCAGGTCCACCAGCACCACCAGGGTCCAGCCCACAGGACCTGTGTCCAGGCCCCCAGAACCCCCATGCCCCACGCTGAGCACGGCTGTGCACACACAGGCAGATGTGGCCGTGTGAGGCCACATGCCCATGGGACATGGGGACAGTGTCTGGAACACCACAGTGTCCTCAGCCTGGGGCTGCTGCAGCTGTGCCAATCGTTACCGGCGGTTTGGCTGCAACGGCTTTATCTGCAGCTCCCCGAGGAGAAGCACACTGAGATAATCCAGACAAAATGATAGATGTACATTGGTGCCTTGTGTATGGATCTGGCTCAGTGTTTGCAATATTTTGCTGCTAAGGAAGCCCTTGTTTGTGGTGTGATAGAGGACCCCATGCCAAATCATGGGAATTGATGTGCTCGTAGTGGGAAACTTAATCACCAGAGGGGAAATGCCCACCTCGTTTTTCTCATGAAAGAGGAATACAGTGCTTTGATTTTTGGCTCCAGTATAAACAGAGTGTGATTAAATATTGTTTCCCCTCTCTTTCTTGTCATTAATCAGGATATGGCTGCGAGCCCTGGGTGTGATGTGGGGACACTTGCTTTGATTCCTCAACTTCTTAAATAGTTCTGTTCTCTTCTCAATCCCATTAAAAATAGACAGCAGGGTGTTTCAAAGCGCTCCTGCTGGAGAGTTCTTCTGATCTGAAGGATGCAACTGAGCTCCCTGGGCCCTGTGCCTCCCGCAGCCGGCGGTGCTGCTGCAGGAGGGGCTCCACCCCCCCCCCCCCCCCCCCCCCCAAACATGGATCCACCAGTGCCTGGCACGTGTGGATGGGCCAGGCCACCATGGGCATGATGAGCAGGGGAGGCCAGGACTCATGGGGATTTGCTCTCTGTACCTTGGGGAATTAGGTCTCTGGCCATAAGGAGGTTTGGATCTCTGTCCCAGAAGGGTTTGGTTCTCTGACCCAGGAGGGATCTGGCTCCCCCAGGGAGTGGTTTCACTTCTTCGCTCCCACTCATGAGCTTTACTCACTCCCAGCTCAGGCTCCTCTGGAAATGCACCAGAAACTGATTCCAGGGAAGTTAATTTTAGTGCAAAGCTGCTACAGAAGCTTCTGCTCTTCTGCCCATCACAGCCTCTTGTGTCTGGTATGGCCCCACTGTCCCTCCCCGGGCTGCCAGCACCAGGGTCCCTACAGAGCATCCCCATGGAGAGACCCTGTGGGTGCAGGACCCCTCTGCCACTCACAGCCCCAGCTGAAGGCCCTGGATGTGATCAATCAGGACGTGTAAATTGGCACTGAGGGGACCTTAAAAGGGTGGGGATTTGGGGAGTGGGCTTGGTGGTGCTGCTGAGGCTTCCTATGTGGGCTGGCTGTGGGAAGGGTATGGAGCTCAGGTGAGATCCCAGCCCTGTGCAGTGCCCAGGGGTCCCAGGGTGCTCTGGCACCAAGGTCACAGAACTGCTCACCCAGAGGGATCAGAAGAGGAAAGACCTCCTCATGGGGGTTCCCATGGCCCCCAGGAGATGGTGCAGGTAGGCTGATAGGGGTGTGGAAACAACAGCTTCTCTGCAGCCCTAGAGCTCTGCCAACACTCCTGGACCTCCTGGCTTTTTGTGGCTTCCAGACAGACAGTGTCTTCTAGTGTGGGAAGACATGTCCTGGAAGGTGAGAGGGTGCCCCTGTGCAGTGAGGAAGAAGAGAACAGGTCATGGTGCCAGGAGACACAGCAGTGTTGGGAGCGGGTGTGAGCTACCTGATTCTCTCTCTTCTGTGTGATGGGGGCAGCTTGCTGCTTATTTTCTGTCTTAAGACTTATGTGAAGCAAAGATGGGGTTAGAAAGCTATAGAAGAGCTGCGCTGAACATGAGGTGACACTGAAAACAGGCTTTAAAAAAAAAAAAAATTACCAGCTTGTGTTTGAGTACAGATTCCTCGTTTGCAGTTAAATATAATTGTGAAGGTGTGTGAGCCAGAGAGATATTTCTAGTTATTGGAGGACAAGCTTCTACCCCTGTGATCCCCAAGGAATGATAATGAGATTTAACCTAAGCAGCCACTGCAGAGAGCTTCATGCTTGATGGTGTAATGATGAGGAGCAGGGGAAGGTTACAGGGTCCCTGTCTGCTGCGGTGTGCAGATGAACTCTGCCGACTGCATCATTTTCTGTTTCGGGCTCTTCATCCTCCGGGTCCGCTGCGGGACGAGGTGCTGACAGCCCCGGCACGGAGCCCTCTGACACCAGGGAGCTGCCTGTGACTCCCGCAAGGGTAAGAAGGATGCTGGTGGTGCAGGGAGGGCAGCTGGATCCTGCCTCTCTCCGCTGCAAGCATCTCCACCTCTCTCTGCTGCTCGGTGGTCGCTGGGGAGGGGGTCAGCCCCAACCTCGAGGCATCCCCATCCTCGGGCTGCAGCCCCGGCGTGGGAGCCCGCTGGACCATATCCTACCAGTGCCTGGACGCCCGAGAATGCTGGCAGCCCCCTGCCCCCCTCCAGTTATGGTCTTTGCAGCGTCAGTGACAGATACGTAAGGATTAAATTGCAGTAATCTCTGAAATCTACTCAGCGAGATTAAAACCTCCCCCCGCCCCCAGCCTTTATCCCTTTCATTCCAGAACTCCCCTAGCAGTGATTACAGCCGGGGAAGCCATTTAGCTTTTAAGCACCGCTTAAAAATGCATTTTAGAATCAAATGAGTTTGTGCAGCATGGCCAGGGCTGGCTGCTCCGGCTGGGCGAGAGGCTCAGAATTAAGACCAAAGTAGCTTGAGTCAGAGTCAAAATTAAATTTATTGTTTCTGGCCTTATGCGGAATACAGTGCATTTACAACCGATTAATGAGGTTTACAGGGGTTTCGGACTCAATTCAAGGCAGCTCAGGAGGGCTCTGCTTCCAGCCCGCTGTCTGCAGGCACTTTTGGACTTGCTGCCTTCGGGAGACCCCACACCTCAGAGCCGAGGGATCCGCCAGCCGGTGCGGAACTTGGTGCTGAGGGCTGCGGGAACCGGGACCAGCCCTGGGCCAGGGCAGATGAAGTGCCATTAGCTGACTGGACCGAACATCACCTCCATCTCCCACATCACCAGGGCCCCAGCTCTCACCAAGGATGGGATGGAGCGAGGGCTACACCGAGGAGGATGAACAGCAGCCCGAGAGCCGAGGCAGCTGCAGTGGTGCCAGAGCCTTCGGCACTGTCTGAAGCGGGACAGCAGACGCAGTCCCAGTGTACTCCCAGCACCTGATCCCGTGCACCTCGTCACAGCACCCGCAGCGGTCCCGGGGGATGTGCAGAAGGTCTCTGAGCCCCGACCCCCCTCCTCGCACCCTCCTGAACCCTCGCTGCTGCCTATCCATCTGCCTCCCCTGCGCCCCTCGCTCCTCTGCTTCCCAGCTGCAAAAAGCTGAACTGTCTTATCTTTTTCCAGCTCCAAGTTTCCTGCCAGGACAGGGAGAACTGGGAGACGTTCGAGAGCAGCAGAGCTGGTGGTGGAGGTTTTGTGCGAGAGTTCAAGGGCATTGCCAGGGCCACGGCTGGAGCAGCTCAGCCCCCACTGTCCCAGGGCACTGAAGATCCCGTCCAGGTACATGTACGGCTCAGCCATCAATTCCCAGCACTAAGGAAGGTGGCAGTTCGTCAGCCCCGAATCAAAAGGTTGTTAATGACATACATATTAGACACAGAAAACTGAATTAACAGTGACACTTTGGCCCTGAGGGCTTTTTTAGGCTCTGGAAATAAATTCTAACCTTGATCTCTTTTGCCTACAACCTGAAGACATCAAGGGTAGAATATCACCTTTAATCTTGTTTACTGTTTTCAGCAGGCACTTTATTGCTTCTCTTTTTTTCCTATAGGTTTCATGCGCTCCTGGCACAGGCTTCCTTTGTATATTTTTGTAATAAACTCCTGATCCCTACATTTGTTCAGCCTTTCTCTTTCGAATGGGAAGGATCAGCTTGGGAAGAGAGCCAGGAACTCAAGTGAGGAGAAGAGGGGGGCACTGGTGGGAGCCTGCAAAAGGACTAAGGGAAGTGAAGAAAAGACCAAGGGGAGGAAGTTTTAAGGCTGGCAGCAAAAGTAGTGCCAGCTCAGTTTAGGAATGGGTGAAGGAAGGCAGAGCCTTCTTCAGAGTTTACAGCACCGGTTCCTCAAGCCCTTGTGCTATGAGGTTCTGGCTGGTAATGGGGAAATCTGCAGTGATTCCTCCTGGGAAGCTGGGGCAGCTCTGGCAGCAGCATGGTGCCTGTCTCCCCCCTGTAGTGGCATCCCACTGGGAGCTGGATCCTGTTAACACAGGCAACAGGGCTGGGAATGTGCCCAAAGCACCAGAGAGCTGTTTTCCATGTGGAGTTGGGGTATAAACAGCGCACATGTCATGGGAAAGACATGCCCTGCACAAAGACCAAAAGCAAAATCGTCAGCTTTGCAAAACATTCCTCCCCTGCAGGCAGAGAAACCCGGAGGTGTCTGGGCATCCACACCAGTTTTATTTACCCAGAAAGCTCTAGTGTTCACACTGAGAAACGTGTTTGCTGCCGAGTCTGGATCACCACACAGAGGCAATAAGATGGCTAAAAATGGAGAGAAAAAAAAAAAAACAACCCACAACTTTTCCACAGATTTAATTTGGCAGCTTTTCTTGGTGTAGAACTGAGTGATGGACACCTCCTGCCACTGGAAGGGGAGCCCACTGATACCAAGCCCCTTGGATGCCCCTGATCTCATGCTCCTTCCCCTCTATCCCTGCCTGGGCTATGCCCCAGCTCGGGGGATGACACCCCCTAGGCTCCATTAGTGCCACCTCCCTGTCTGCCACTACTCTGGCCCAGGTGGGGACACACCTCCCGGTGGAGGTACCAGACCTGGGTGAGCTCACAGCATCTGTCCCCCTCGAGGCTGACCCGGGATCTTTTTTTCCTGTAGAAACTATTTTAAGTTCTCATGAAGTTCCAACCCCACAGCTCATGCCAGCACGGGCTGAAGAGGCTGCAGAGCTTTTCAGCTGTTGTTTTTTGTTGTTGTTGGTTTTGGGGTTTTTTGGTTTTTGGTTTTTTTTTAAGATCTCCACCAAGTTCCTGGGTGTTGCACAAGAGGAACCACATCCACACCCTGGACTGGCTGCCAAGGGGCCCGTGACACCCTTGTTTTTGTCAAGCTGGCATTTTTGTCTGTCTCCCTCTATTATAATTTTCCTAAGTAACAGGACAAGTATTTTTTTGCAGCTGAGCAAGCTCTCTGTGCTGAGAAAGCAGGGACGATGGCTGCTAATGTTTAAGCAATGCTGCATGAGCCCTTTGGCTTTCACAGGCAAGCATAAGCCCGGGGTGGTGGGGTGTGAGAGGGGGAAACATCCTGAACAGAGGGACCCAGAGGGGTGGGGATGGAACAACAACCTGCACCCATGTTCTGCAACAGCCTTGTGGTTTTCCTGGGTCATTCTGCTTGCAGGCATCACACAGGCGAGGCTGAGGACTCGAAATTTAATTACTGCATCTTCTTCAAGCCCTTTATTATTTACTGTCGGTCCCATAGCAGCCGATGGCTGCTCCCCCGCCCTTGCTGAGGGCAGAGATCGCTGCTGTTCCCCCCTTCCTCAGCGGGAGCGGGCTAGGGTCTGAGCGGCCCCGGCCCCCGGTCAGGAAAATCGATGCCTGGGGAACGCGGGTCCCTCTGCCTCCCTGCAGGCTGCTGCGGGACCAGTTCCCGTTCCCGGGGCTCTGCGGCGGCGAGAGGCACCGGCCTGGCTGTGGGGCCGATGCCCCCGGCCCCGCACCCTGCTGCGGGTAGCTGAGGACTCTCCGCAGGGTGGGGGCTGCCCGCAGGGAACCTCCATCCCTGCCCTCCATCCCCGGGGGACGGGCCGGGGCGGGGCGGGATGCCCTGACGGGGCTGGGCAGAGGGAGCCGGAGCGGTCCCGGCCCCACGGCTGCCCCATCCCTGCGGAAGGGCTCGGTTCGGCGGGTACTGGGGTACCGCCGGCCCGGCCCGGGGGAGGCTGAGGCCGCCGAGCGATCGCGGGGGCTCCGGGAGGAGCTGACGTCAGGCGGTCCCTTAAATAGCAGCGCAACCGCCTCTGCCCCGGCACTGCCCGCCGAGCCGGAGCCGGAGCCGCCGCCGTCCCAGCCCAACCCCGAGCCTAGCCCAGCCCCGCCGGGGATGGCAGCTGCGGGGCCGCGGGCGCGCAGGGCCCAGGGCGGTGGGCGCAGAGCCCCGGGGCGGTTCGGCCGCGCCGCCGCGTAGCCCAGGACATGCCGGAGCGGCCGCGCAGGGTGCGGGGCGCGGCGGGGCCCCGGGGGCAGCGGCGGGCCGGGCCGGGCCGCGCCATGCCCGGCGGAGGGGCCCCATGGAGCCATGGGGCATAGGGCGCCGAACGGGCGGGCCCCGGCTGCGGCTCCGGCTCCGTCCCGGCGGCTGACAAGGAGGGTTCTCGTCCTCTTCACGCTGTCGCTCTCCTGCTCCTACCTCTGCTACAGCCTCCTCTGCTGCTGCGGCGGCCCCGTCTCTCCCCGTGCCCGGTGCCCGCCCGCCCGCGCCGCCGCCAAGAAACTTCTGCAGAAGTCGCGGCCGTGCGGGCGGCCGCCCCACGCAGAGCCCCCCGGCAGCGCTGCGCCCGCCCGCCGCCCGCGGGACCCCCTCGGCGGCCCCCCGGGGCCGGCCCGCCCGGGCACCAAGCGTCTGCCGCAGGCCATCGTGGTGGGCGTCAAGAAGGGGGGGACCCGCGCGGTGCTGGAGTTCATCCGAGTGCACCCCGACGTGCGCGCTCTGGGCACCGAGCCCCACTTCTTCGACAGGAACTACGACCGCGGCCTGGAGTGGTACAGGTGAGAGCCGAACCGAGCACTCCCCGCCCCTCCGGGGCACCCCCCGTCCTTCCCGGGCACCCCCCGCCCCACCCGGGCGTCGGGAACGCGGTCGCATCGGCTTGGTCTCCCCCTGCCATCTCCCCTCCGCAGCTCTTGGCGGCGAACTCGGGTCTGGGTCTGGGTCCGGGGATGCTGCCCGTCTTCTGGCGCATCGGCGGGGCGGGGGTTGCCGGTACGGTCTGTGGGGTGGGCTGCACGGGGTCCCAAAACAGGAGTGGTTGGCCCAGGGGGCGACATGGCGGCCCCCCCCCCTCATGCCTCTGCAATGTGTCTCAGTGCCATCAGGCTTATTGCTGGCCCTGAAGGAGGGCAGCGCCTGCCCGCCAGCCTCTTCTCTCTCTGAACTCTATCTCTGTTCGTCTCTCTGAGGTCTCTGATATTCGTAGAGAGCGGCGAGCGCGTCTCCAGCAGGATTTTAATTTCAGTAAAGGTTTTTGTGAGCTCAAGGCTGCACGGAGAGGCACCGTGCAGTGTGTGTGAGCACCATGCAGTGCGTGTGAGCAGCGCTCCTGGGCTTATCCCCCTTTTGTGCCCCCCTGCTCGGTGTTGCAGGCTGATTTCACCCCCTCCTCTTCGCCGTGTCGATCCGGTGTACCAGTCAGTGTGTGTCTGCTGTGCTGCTGTGGAGCCCCGGGGGAGCTCAGGGCTGCTCTGGGTCAGGGAACTAACCTCGGGAGGCCGAGGAAGGCTCTGTTTGGCCCCGGGTGCCTGGGATCTCTCGGCAGGTGGATGCTTCTGAGCATCGTGGCGGGAGGTGGGAGGCAGCCGGTGGGGCCGCACGCTGCTCGCTTGCCCCTCCAATTCGGTAGTGGTTTCCTGGTGGAGATGTTCCCAGTTCTGGAGCAGGGCATGTGAGCTGCCAAACAGGTCAGGAAGCACCGTGACAAGGTGCTTGCTTCCAGCTCCTGGTTTGTGTCCTTGCTGGGCAGGTGTGAGTCGTGTCTGTGATGGGGGGATGCTGAGTTCTGCCCTTGAGCTGTCTGCTGGGGAGGGCTGTCTGCAGACATGTGCTGGCCGGGGCTGCTGCCCTGTTGCACTTGGGTCACAGTGGATCCTGCAGCTGGGAATGTTCAGCTCCTTTCATGTTCAGTGATACCGGTGGCAGGTGACAGGAGAGCCAGGACAGGCACAGGTGAAGCTCACCGAAGCCCTTTCCCTCTCCTCAGGCTGCTCTGCAGTGGAACCCCTGGTTCCTCTCCTCTGGAGAGTACCTGGAGCAGTGTCCTTCACCCCTGGGCAGGTCTGTGTCATTTCCCCACCCTGCCTCCTACACCAGACACTGTCACCCCTCCTGCGATACAGCCTGGGGACAGGAGCAGGGGTGGTTTGTCCCCAGGGCATCTGGGTGGGCAAGGGAGCAAGACCGTGGGTCCTGGTGGAGCCCCTTGCTCCAGGGGAAGCTGGGTGTGCTCAGTGCCTGGCTGGAAAGCAACCAGGGACCAGTGGGTACCAGCATGGTGCTGGGCCAGGGGGTGGGGGCTGTGTCCCCCTCCCACACACACTTTGGCACCAAGGGGCTGTGGCAGTGGGTGCCAAACAGCTGACCTTCTGCCCAAACTGTGGTCCAGCTGGCATCCTCCATGTGAAGAGACTTGTCTGTGACTGGGAGGGACTCAGCCTGTGACAGCCAGTGGCAGTGGTGACAGGCAGCTGCAGAGCAAGGCAGGGGCAGCGATGGGAGCGTGGATGGATGTGCAGTGAGCTGCCTGCTGGGGCCTGGCTGTGCCTCTGCATTGATGGAGAGATCATGCCAGAGCACCAAAGCCTCCAGATTAGTTCAGCTAAAACAATGAGGTGACACTTCCCTAGTTTTATTACTTTTTTTTTTTTTTTTTTTTTTTTACCTCACAAGTGTGCCAAAACTTAAGCACAGACCGTGCTAGTGTATAAAATATGGAATTGATTTTCCTCCTTGCAAGTGGAGCAATTAAGTGTGGAACAGGTCTAACCCACAGTGAGATGACCTCCTGTCTCTCTCCAGGGCAGCAGAGCAGGGCTCATGCAGGCAGCCATGCCCAGGAAGGGCAGAGCTGGTGGCAAGGAGAGCTGGCAGTGAGGGGTTGTCCCCCTGGGTCCCAGGGCTGCGGGGCTGTGCTGGAGGTAGAGGCTTCTCCAGCTGCTGGCTGGGAAGAGGTGATGCTCCTGTGCCCAGGGAGCACTGCGGGGCTGTGGGTCTCTGCAGGCAGCACAGAGCACAGGCCCTTCAGAAAGGCAAAGTCGTTCCAGAGTCTCCTCCTGCAGGAGGCCCTGGCTGCTCTGCTGGCTGAGTGCCCTTTCCAGCTCCATCCTACTCATTTTGTGCCTCAGTGGGGAGCCAGGGAAGAGGGACCAAGTAGATCTTTGATGCAGTTGAGAGCAGTGTGAGGCCTGAGCTCCTCTGATGCTCCAAAACACCAGTTCCTGGTCCTTTGCCCTGGAGTTGTTCTTACAGGGAGGTGGCAGGACCGGTGGTACCAGAACCTGGTCTGCCTGTCTGTGCTGACTTGCTCCCAGCTGCTGTTCTCCTGGAGCCTCCCATCCCTGCTCCCACCATTGCCCCTGGCAGCCTCAGCTCCCTCTGCTCCAGGGAATGGTTGGCTGGGCAGAGCCAGGGCCCTCTGCTATCCCTGTGCCAGGCCCCCACCCAGGAGCTACCTCAGCTCAGACCCAAAACCCCTGTGCTGGTTCCAGTTCCCATCAGCCTCTAATCCACCTCATTAGCTACACATACACTTCAGGAAAGCTATTTTTAGCAAGATCTGTTTTAAGAGAACCAAAACCAAACAAGCAGCTACTAGGAAATATCGATTCCTTACCAATTCTGGGCTAGAGGCTCAATATAGAGCTTTTTCCTGCTGCAGGTACCGTGTGCCAATAACCTTCAATATTTTCCAGAATGCAGGGGGACAGGGATGTTTAATTTACAGCGAACTCCAAGCAGTGACCAATTGCAGCATCTTGGGGTGCAGTTTTTCCTCTCTAGGGTCCCAAATATCACTGTCAGATGCCCCAGCGTTGTTTTCCCAGAGAGGGGCTTTTCCCAGCAGGTTTGGCTGCAGGCTGAGCCCAGCTCCCACCCAGCACTTCACTGATCCACCTTCCCAAATTCCATCCTGGTGATCAAACTGTTGTGACAGATCCTCGGGGACACCCAGGCTGATGGGGCTCTGCCCCTGGGTGTGGGGTGCTGGCTGGGGAGCAGTGGACACTGTGTCCAGCCTGGGGTGCACCCCTCTGCCATGGTGAGGAGAGGAGGGAGCGGGCAAACCCGGCTCCTGCTCCCTGCCCGGCTAATTGCTGCCTGCTAATGGCCAGGCTGGCTCACACACAATGGCAGCCCATTAGGCTTCACCCAGCCAGGCAGACTGTTTTGTGGGCTTGACTGACAGTGCATTTTGCTAAAGTTAATTAGTAAGACGAGAGGAAGGCAGCAAGCTTCAAGGATGCTTTGAAATTTCCTTGACTTCAGAGAGTGCCCTGGCTCTGTGGAATGGGTATGAAACCTCTGGCAGAGACTTCTGTGTGAGGATCTGCCCCTGGGCAGTGTGTCCCCTGGTCCCTGCCTTGCCCACAGCTGCCTGTGGGCAGGGGTCCTGCCCTGGCCTCCTTTGGGTGGGCCTGGGTGCCACAGAGACCCTCGCTCAGGCTTCTCCTGCCAAGGTGCTGGGTGAAACGCAGGGAGGTGAATCCATGCAGGGCACCAAGCCTTCAATATTAATGATGTGTGTTCTTGCTCTGTCTTCATGACCTTGTTTGTAAACACTGCAATTTGTCCTAACTTTCCCCTCAGCAGCACAAACTCCAGCTCATAACCTGTCATGGCCATGGGCACAGGTGCTTTGTGAAGCTGACAAACAAAGGACACTAGTCCCTGGTGGCTCTGGGTGTCCATCAAGGTGTGGGCTGTGGTGTGTCCTCCAGGGCAGCAGGGCCTCACAGTGCTGGGAGCAGGGGCCAGAGCAGGATGCCATGGTGGGCAGTGCCTGGGACTCTGCAGCTGGAGAGGGGACTCTGGTGGAGGCACCTTCTGTGTGGCCTGATCTATGGGATCTGCCAGTGGGTCACTGTGGCTTGTCCTTGGTGCTTGCACATTGTCCCATCCCTTTGCAGTGAACCACTTCGGGGTGGGTGATTTAATCTCTGGCACCAGCTCTTAATTAGGCAACCACTGCAGCCGCTGGGGTGTATGAGGTGATTTTTTTAAATTAATATTAATTTTTAAAGTTTCACCTATGAAAGGAGTTGCTGTGGAAATGGGAGGTGGAGAGACCCCAGCCTTTCTCCATGAGCCATGGATGGACTCATGCTGGGCTGGGGTGGGTGTGCTTGTTGCTGGCTGCCAGCCCCGACCTGGTGGTAGCCACAGGGCCAGTGAGCTGGAGTCCGTGACCATCACACTGGGAAGCCCTTGCCTCCCACCACTCCTGGCCACACTGCCCTTGCTGCTAGCCTCGGGCTTTGTGGGACCCTCAGTGGGTCTTTAGGAAGCTGGGAGTTACCTGCTGGTGGTGCATGGAGCATGACCTTCGGAGAAGATTCTGTTGACTTAAAGGACACCGCAAATCCCTGGAGTATTTAAATGATTAAAAATGAATCAGCAACAAAGTTAATTACCGTGTTGGCGCTGCTTTTATGCATTGAAATGTCCCTCATTAGCTGTCTGCGAGCACTGGTGTACAGGCTTTGAACATAAACATTTATTAAGGGCAGCCCATCCATCATTAAATGAGGCTGCGGCAGCGTGGGGCGGTAGCAGTGGGGACATGGGGACACAGCTGGACACAGCTGGACACAGCTGGACACAGGGCCTGGGCCACAGTCCCTTGCAGCAGCATTTGCTTTCTGTGGGTGGGGGTGATCCCCATTTCCAGGGTGCTGTGGCCTCGGGTGCTCAGCAGAGGGGAGGTGGCAGTGGTGCTGAGGTTTCCCCTGAGCCCTGGTGTTGTGTTCACTGTGACACACCAGCTCCCAGCTCTGTGTCCCCCTGTCCTAGGCTGCAATGTCACTCAGATGGGGAGAGCTTTTTAGCTTCCTCACACCTCGGTTTCTCGCATGCTTGACCCAGTTTTGCTTAAACATCCCAGTAGCTCTACTTGAGCTTTCTGCTGCTGCTGCTGCCCACAGTCCTGCTGAGCCCAGCAACCAGGAGAGAGCTTGGTGGTGCCTGTCAGCCACGATCACTCATGGCATGTCACGACATGTCACAGCTTGTCACAGCATGGCATGACACTGCACAGCCCCTTCTGCAGCAGGCAGGGTGCAGGGGGCCAGGTGCTCACTGGGGAGTGCCAGCACTCGGGATTTTTTCCAGGTGAAGCAGTTTGTTGTTATCCAGTGTGATGCACAAGTCAGTCCCTGGCGGCTGAGGACAGCCCGGGATGCTCCCGGTACATCCTTGGGGCTGCTGCAAGGGGTTATCTGATGGGATCCCTGGATGGGTGCTCTCCTCACGCTCTCAGTATCTCAGTGCCTGATGAGTTTTTGTACAAATTCCTCCCTGGGAGAGCGTTGCACGCATGTTCGACATCAAAGCGGCGCGGGCCACCAGGGAGCCCATATTTCTTTAATGTGTCAGTGTTGTAGGGGCCGTAGGGTGCCCAAAGGCAGATTATAAGAAAATTAATAATTCAATTGTAGGAAAGGTGCTGGTGAAACATTAACTCCTTCAGGGCTCCTCCTGCCATCTCGGGGCCAGGCCAGGTCCTCTGCTGCTGCTGCTGCTGCCACTGTGGGGACCCCCTGGGACATGCCAGGTGCCATGGGGCAGAGTGACTCTGGCTTGGCCTTGTCAGGGGACAGCCACTGAGAGCCTTCAGACCTAACCACACCACCCTTGGGCTTAAAACTATCTGACATGCTATTTGTATGCAAATAACTCTGGGAATGCAGAAGTCCAAAAATACCATTTTAAAGTCAACTGTAATTAAGTTTGCAATGCATTTCCCCGCTCCTGCAGCCCTGGAGATCCCGCCGTTAAGGTGAAGATGAACGCCTGGATGACATTTCTCCCCCTTACATGGTTTCACTGGTGATTTATTTATCTATTTGGGTTGCATTTTGTTGTCTCAGCAGTCTCTGCTGTTCAGGAGCAGCAAACACTGGGAACCTGTTTTGAAAGTATCCACCTCCTGTCTCATTTCAGTAATTTACTATGTGGGGATTTGGTGTTTTTCATAACAGATTAGAACCTATAATTTCATTTTTTGGATACACGGACCTAATAGCTCACGTAATGAAAGGCTAACAAGCCTGAAGATGAGCCATTAATGAAACAGCAGTTTTATGGTTCTCCACCAATATATCGTAACAGTGAATCACTTACAGAGCTGTCCCCTGTTATGATTTATGGGGAGCCCTGTTTGTGATAGGGAGATCAGCCGTGGTGCCTGCCACTAAATTAGCACTTCTGACAGTCATTAAACAACAGGGATCATAATCTGGATTTATGGGGTTTGAAACAGAGCAGTGGGAGAGGCCAATTAAGCCTCATCCATGCCCAGGTACCTCTGTAGAACAGCCCTGTTCATTTATGATAACTAATGAGTTTGCTCTTCTTTAATGAGTACACTGGGGCCATCACCCCCAGCAGCCTGGGCACACCTCTGGGCATGGCTCTACTGTCTCCCCACGAGTCTCTTCCACTGCTCATCTGCTCCCCCTGGACCATAGTTTCTTCTTGTCCCCAGGGAGTCACCTGGGAGGGAAGTCACCTCCACAGGGAGTGTCCTGGGGCCACCCCGGGATGCCCCTGCTCTTCTGTCACTGTCCCTTGTCACCCAGGATGCTGGTCTCCATCGCCTGGGTTTCATCGGGTTTCTCTCTGCAAGTCCCAAAGCTGGTGGCAGCAGACACTATTTCAGGGACCCTGGAGTTGTCTGGTCTTGGTCACTGTCCTGAGGCAGCTCTGGGGACATGACGCATGGCAGTGTGGAGAGCTGTCCCCTCCCTGCCCCCAGCCTGCTGGGGGACCCGTGGCGCCATGAATCTGGCTGCTTTGGGTTTGATAGTTTGGTAATACAGGACTAATTTATAAATCTTTCCATCCCATTAGTTTTTATTTGATTTAGATGTTCACATGTCAAAGCTAATGATTTAATTAGTGCTAAGCTGGGCTGCAGGGATGCTGCTTTTCCCCTGGTCTGGTGCCTCCCCCTTGGCCCTGCAGCCCAGCTCCTTGTGCCAGGAGCAGAGGATGTACAAGGGACCCTGGATCAGCCTGTGCCTGCGGGGAGGGCTGGACCCAGGTGCCTGCCCTGCCTTCTCCTGGTGCATCCTGCTTTGCCTTGCCTTCTCCTGCTGGGAGGGAACATCCCACCAGCCCCATGCTGTGGGCACCACCTCACTCCTCACCATCACCTTCTGCTTCACTTGCAGGAGCCTGATGCCACGGACCCTCGACAGCCAGATCACGGTGGAGAAGACCCCCAGCTACTTCGTCACCAAGGAGGCACCACGGCGGATCTTCAACATGTCCCGGGACACCAAGCTGATCGTGGTGGTGAGGAACCCGGTCACCCGGGCCATCTCAGACTACACCCAGACCCTCTCCAAGAAGCCAGACATCCCCACCTTCGAGGGACTGTCCTTCCGCAACCGCAGCCTGGGGCTGGTGGACACCTCCTGGAATGCCATCCGCATTGGGATGTACGCTGTGCACCTGGAGAGCTGGCTCCAGTACTTCCCCCTCTCCCAGATCCACTTTGTCAGTGGGGAGAAGCTGATCACAGACCCAGCCGGGGAGATGGGCAAAGTCCAGGACTTCCTGGGCATCAAACGGGTTATCACAGACAAGCACTTCTACTTCAACAAGACAAAAGGATTTCCTTGCCTGAAAAAGTCAGAGAGCAGTGGCTTGCCTCGCTGCCTGGGCAAGTCCAAAGGGAGGACTCACGTGCAGATAGACCCCGAGGTGATCGAGCAGCTTCGGGACTTTTATAGACCTTATAATATCAAATTCTATGAAACAGTTGGGCAGGACTTCAGGTGGGAATGAGCATCCAGGAGCAGAGCTGCAGTAACATGAGGCTGCAGTCTTCCGTGAGGGTGTCCAGGGGGCTGGAGCCAGGACCCCCAGCCAGGCCAGAACCCCTGAGCAGAGGCAGGTGAGGGGCATGCCCAGTCCTCAGGAGGTTGGGATGCTCCAGGGCAGACCAAGACAGGGGAAGACACAGCCCTGCCACAGACACAGAAGGATGAGTGCCCAGCAGGCACTGCCCACTCCAGCAGGGCAGCAGTGCCATGGCTTGCTCCAGGGGGTCCTGTTTGCTTTTACTGCCACATGGTCCTGGGGTGGTGGTCCTGTCCTGCAGCCTGTGTGCAGGCTGCTCTAAAGCACATCCCTTCCCTGTGTCCCAAAGCCAAGAGGTGCTCCTGGACACCCTCGAGTGCAGGCAGTGGCCATGGGGTTGTCCCTGTGGGGCCGCATCCCACCACGGTGCTGGGTTGGCAGAGCTCCTTCTGCTCCACTTTGCCTTTCATCCCTTCAGTGCAGTGTGTAACCATGAGGACAGTGAGATGTATCTGCTTGAAAAGGAAGTCTACGGAAAATGTTTTACTGATATTTTGTCCTGTGAATAAAGCACAGCCTCCTGCTGTTACGGGTACTTTAGTGACACCAGTTTCCTTGTGCAGCATGTGACCCCTTTGTGTAAATAAATGTGGCTACCACAGCTCCCTGTGCATGGGCTTTTCTTAGGGCACATCTGGGCCCTGCAAACCCCCTGTACCCTGTGCTGGGGGGAGGTGGGCAGGGGGCTGGGCTGCTGTGTGCTGTGGTGTAGAGGCACACACAGACTCCATCCCATCCTTGCAACAATCCACCCGAGGAGCCCCTTGGTGGGCCCCAGGGTGATCACTGGGGGTGTCAGGGGGGGATTTGTTGGGGAGGTGTTGCTTGGCTTGCCAAGGGCTGCACTGTTTGTATCATCTGCTGCTGTCTGTGGTACATCTGAGGCACTTCTGTCAAAGGTTGCAGCTTATCACCTGAGCATCCCTCAGCATCCTGAGCCTCCAGCCTATTCTCAGTGCCTGCACAATCTGCAGCTGATTGCCTGGGCACGGGACCCCGGGCCAGGGGAGCCACAGTCACAGGCACCCTCTGGCATGGGATGCATCACACCCAGGGACCAGTGTAAGAAGCCTTCCTGGAAGTGGTGGCTGTCCATTGAGTTCTAATAAGAAAAAATTTGAGTTAATTAAGGGAGCTCTAATAGAGCCCTATCTGCAGCCCTTCTGCCAGCACCCAGCAGCAAGCACAGCAGCCCAGGGGGAGCCAGCAGTGGGGGGACCCAGGGCCAGCTGTGGGCAGGCAGGGGGAGAGCAGGGGATTAGCAGCCATCTGCAGGAAGATGGGATATTTTCTTGTATGTTTTTTTTTCCTTTAAGGGAGAAAAAACATTTGCAGCCAGACTCACAAATCCCAGCCTCGCAGTAGAAAAGCCATTTTCAATCTGCTCCAAGGAGGCAGAAGGTGCTGGGTTAGATTGATCCTCCTGACAATGCTGTATTAGTGGGAAATTAGAGCTGGAGCCTGAGGAAACCACTGCAATATCAAACAATTACTTTACATTTGTCCTTACAAATGGAGAGAGCAGAAATGTGCTTAAATCAAGTATTAGATTTCCAAAGGGTAAGCAAATGAGGGCTCAGGAAGGGCTGTACTGAAAGTGCTTATCACATTAGGAGCTGTTAAACTCCGGCTTAAAAAGCCTCAGAGCAGAGGGTCTGTGTTCTGAGGAGGTGATGGGGTTCGTGAAGGAAATGGAGTGGTGCTGGTTCGGTGACACCAGTGCCAAACAGAGCTGGACTGATCCCCTCCCAATGGCCACTCTGCTCAGAGCTCTGGCTTTGTGAGCACAGTCAGATACAGCCAAGCCCCCTGGGGAGGCAGGAGAGCTCATGGGTGACGGGGTGGAACTGGTTCAGGGTGTGTGTGGCAATGCCACGGCCAGAGGATGGCTCACAGCAGCCCAGGGGGGACCTGGGGTTGGGCTCACATTTGTACACTCTTTGCACAAATGCAAAGAGTGACCACTGAAAACTTGGGCTGGGCTTAACCCTCACATGGAACCCTAACCACAGCACCACCAACAATCGGCCTACGGCTTTCCCTTTTACCACCAACCTTGAATCTACCAGCCCTAAGTGGCCATTTTCCCCTATTGCCGAATGGGGTCGCAAAAGTCCGAACAACCAGGACTGGCAAACAAATGCAAAGAGTGACCACTAAAAACTTGGGCTGGCCTTAACCCTCACATGGAACCCTACCCACAGCACCACCAACAATTGGCATAAGGGTTTCCCTTTACCATCAACCTTGAATCTACCAGCCCTAAGCGGCCATTTTCCCCTAATGCTGGAGGGAGTCAAAAAGTCCGAATAATCGGGACTGCCAAACAAATGATAGAAGTGACCACTGAAAACTTTGGCTGGCCTTAACCCTCACATGGAACCCTACCCACAGCACGACCAACAATCGGCCTAGGGGTTTCCCTTTTACCACCAACCTTGAATCTACCAGCCCTAAGCGGCCATTTTCCCCTTTTCCCGAATGGGGTCCCAAAAGTCCGAACAATCGGGACTGGCAAACAAATGCAAGAAGTGACGACTGAAAACTTGGGCTGGCCTTAACCCTCACATGGAACCCTACCAACAGCACCACCAACAATTGGCCTACGCCTTTCCCTTTTACCACCAACCATGAATCTACCACCCCTAAGCGGCCATTTTCCCTTATAGTTGGATGGAGTCCATAAAATCAAAACAGTGGGGACTGGCAAACAAATGCAAGATGTGACCACTGAAAACTTGGGTTGGCCTTAACCCTCACATGGAACCCTACCCACAGTACCACCAACAACCGGCCTAGGGGTTTCCCTTTTACAACCAACCTTGAATCTACCAGACCTAAGCGGCCATTTTCCCCTTTTGCCGAATGGGGTCCCAAAAGTCCAAACAATCAGGACTGGCAATCCAAAGCAAGGAGTGACCATTGAAAACTTGGTCTGGCCTTACCCCTCACATGGAACCCTACCCACAGCACCACCAAAAATCGCCCTAAGGGTTTGTCTTTTACCACCAACCTTGAATCTCCCAGCCCTAAGCGGCCATTTTCCCCTATAGTTGGATGGAGTCCAAAAATTCAGAATAGTGGGGACTGGCAATCAAATGCAAAGAGTGACCACTGTAAACTTTGGCTGTCCTTTACCGTCACATGGAACCCTACCCACAGCACCATCAACAATCGGCCTATGGGTTTCCGTTTTACCACCAACCTTGAATATACCAGCCCTAAGCGGCCATTTTCCCCTATTGCTGAATGGGGTCCCAAAAGTCTGAAAAATCAGGACTGGCAAATAAATGTAAAGTGACCACTGAAAACTTTGGCTGGTCTTAACCCTCACATGGAACCCTACCCACAGCACCATCAACAATCGGCCTATGGGTTTCTGTTTTACCACCAACCTTGAATCTACCAGCCCAAAGCGGCCATTTTCCCCTAATGCCGAATGGGGTTCCCAAAGTCCAAACAATCGGGACTGCTAAACACATGCAAGAAGTGACCATTGAAAACTTGGTCTGGCCTTAACCCTCACATGGAACCCTACCCACAGCACCACCAACAATCGGCCTACGGCTTTCCCTTTTAACACCAACCTTGAATCCACCAGCCCTGAGCGGCCTTTTTTCCGTATTGCCAAACGGGGTCCCAAAAGCCCTAACAATTGGGACTGGCAAACAAATGCAAAGAGTGACCACTGAAAACGTGGGCTGGCCTTACCCCTCACATGGAACCCTACCCGGACACCACCAACAATCGGCCTACGCCTTTCCCTTTTAACACCAACCTTGAATCTACCAGACCTAAGCGGCCATTTTCCCCTAATGCTGGATGGAGTCAAAAAAGTCCAAACAATAGGGAGTGGCAAACAAATGCAAAGAGTGACCACTGAAAACTTGGGTTGGCCTTAACCCTCACATGGAACCCTGCCCACACCACTACAAACAATCGGCCTACGCCTTTCCCTTTTACCACCAACCTTGTATCTACCAGCCCTTCGCAGCCATTTTCCCCTATTACCAAATGGGGTCCCAAAAGTCCGAATAATGGCGACTGGCAAACAAATGCAAAGAGTGACCACTGAAAACTTGGGCTGGCCTTAACCCTCACATCGAACCCTACCCACAGCACCACCAACAATCGGCCTACGGCTTTCCCTTTTATCACCAACCTTGAATCTACCAGCCCTTAGAGGCCATTTTCCCCTATTCCCAAATGGGGTCCCAAAAGCCCTAACAATTGGGACTGGCAAACAAATGCAAAGAGTGACCACTGAAAACGTGGGCTGGCCTTAACCCTCACATGGAACCCTAACCACAGCACCACCAACAATCGCCCTACGTCTTTCCCTTTTACCACCAACCTTGAATCTATTAGCCCTAAGCAGCCCGTTTCTACTATTTCCGAAAGGAGTCTCAAGAATAAGAACAATTGGGACTGGCAAACAAATGAAAGAGTGACCACTGTAAACTTGGGCTGGCCTTAACCCTCACATTGAACCCTACCCATAGCACCACCAACAATCGGCCTACGCCTTTCCCTTTTACCACGAACCTTGTATCTACCAGCCCTTCGCAGCCATTTTCCCCTATTACAAAATGGGGTCCCAAAAGTCCGAATAATGGGGACTGGCAAACAAATGCAAAGAGTGACCACTGAAAACTTGGGCTGGCCTTAACCCTCACATGGAACCCTACCCACAGCACAACCAACCATCGGCCTACATCTTTCCCTTTTATCACCAACCGTGAATCTACCAGCCCTTAGAGGCCATTTTCCCCTATTGCCAAAAGGGTTCCCAAAAGGCCGAACAGTCGGGACTGGCAAACAAATGCAAAGAGTGACAACTGAAAACTTGGGTTGGCCTTAACCCTCACATGGAACCCTACCCACAGCACCACCAAAAATCGGCCTACGCCTTTCCCTTTTATCACCAACCTTGAATCTCCCAGCCCTAAGCAGCCATTTTCCCTATTCCCAAATGGAGTCTCAAAAGTAAGAACAATCGGGACAGGTAAACAAATGCAAAGAGTGACCACTGAAAACTTGGGCTGGCCTTAACCCTCACATGGAACCCTACCCACAGCACCACCAACGATCGCCCTACGGCTTTCCCTTTTACCATCAACCTTGAATCTACCAGCCCTGAGCGGCTATTTTCCCCTATTGCCGAACTGGGTCCCCAAAGTGCGAACCATCGGGACTGACAAAGAAATGAAAAGAGTGACCACTGAAAACTTGGGCTTGCCTTAACCCTCACATATAATCATAGAATCATAGAATTAGCCGGGTTGGAAGGGACCTCAGAGATCATCTAGTCCAACCCTTGACCCACCCCAGCAGTTGCTAGACCACGGCACTGAGTGCCACATCCAGTCTTTTTTTAAATGTCTCCAGGGACGGAGAATCTACCACCTCACCGGGCAGTCCATTCCATAGCCTGATCACCCGCTCCGTGAAGAAATTCTTTCTAATATGTAACCTAAACCTCCTCTGGCACAACTTAAGACTGTGTCCTCTTGTCGTGTTGATGGTCGTCTGTGAAAAGAGTCCAGTTCCCACCTCGCTACAGCCTCCTTTCAGGTAGTTGTAGACAGCAATGAGGTCTCCCCTGAGCCTCCTCTTCTTCAGGCTGAACAGCCCCAGCTCCCTCAGCCTCTCCTCATAGGGTCTATGCTCGAGTCCCTTCACCAGCCTGGTTGCCCTCCTTTGGACCTGTTCCAGGACCTCTACATCCTTCTTAAACTGAGGGGCCCAGAACTGGACACAGTACTCGAGGTGTGGCCTAACCAGCGCTGAGTACAGGGGCAGAATCACCTCCCTGGACCTGCTGGTGACGCTGTTTTTGATACAGGCCAGGATGCCATTGGCCTTCTTGGCCACCTGGGCACACTGCTGGCTCATGTTCAGTTTCTTGTCGATGCAGACTCCCAGGTCCCTTTCTGCCTGGCTGCTCTCCAGCCACTCTGTCCCCAGCCTGTAGCGCTGCATGGGGTTGTTGTGGCCAAAGTGCAGGACCCGGCACTTGGCCTTGTTGAACCTCATCCCGTTGGGATCGGCCCAGCTCTCTAGTCTGTCCAGGTCCCTCTGCAGAGCCCTCCTGCCTTCGAGTTGGTCCACACTTCCTCCCAGCTTGGTGTCATCTGCGAATTTGCTGATGATGGACTCAATCCCTTCGTCTAAGTCGTCGATAAAGATATTAAACAGAACTGGGCCCAACACTGATCCCTGGGGGACACCACTAGTGACCATCCGCCAACTGGATGCCGCCCCGTTCAGCACCACTCTCTGGGCCCGGCCCTCCAGCCAGTTCCTAACCCAGCACAGGGTGCTCCTGTCCAAGCTGTGGGCTGACAGCTTTTTCAGGAGAATGCTATGGGGGACGGTGTCAAAGGCTTTGCTGAAATCCAGGTAGACCACATCCACCGCCTTCCCCTCATCCACCAGATGGGTCACCTGATCATAAAAGGAGCTCAGGTTGGTCAGGCAGGACCTGCCCTTCCTAAACCCGTGCTGGCTGGGTCTGATCCCTTGCCCATCCTGCAGGTGCTGTGTGATTGCACTGAGGATGATCTGCTCCATAACCCTGCCGGGCACTGAGGCCAGGCTGACGGGCCTGTAGTTTCCCGGGTCCTCCTTCCGGCCCTTTTTGTGGATTGGTGTGACATTCGCCAACTTCCAATCGTCTGGGATGTCCCCCGTGAGCCAGGACTGTTGGTAGATGATAGCCTATCCACAGCACCACCAACAATCGGCCTACAGGTTTCCCTTTTACCACCAACCTACAATCTATAAGCCCTAAGCGGCCATTTTTCCCTTATTGCCGAATGGGTTCCCAAAAGTCCGAACAATGGGGACTGGCAATAAAATGAAAAGAGTGACCACTGAAAAGTTGGGCTGGCCTTAACCCTCACATGGAACCCTACCCACAGCACCACCAACAATCGGCCTACACCTTTCCCTTTTACCACCAACCTTGAATCTACCATCCCTAAGCAGCCATTTTCCCCTGTTGCCGAATGGGGTCCCACACGGACGAACAATTGGGACTGGCAAACAAATGCAAAGAGTGACCACTAAATCTTGGGCTGGCCTTAACCCTCTCATGGAACCCTACCCACAGCACCACCAACAATCGGCCTACGGCTTTCCCTTTTACCAAAATCCTTAAATCTACCAGCCCTAAGCAGCCATTTTCCCCTATTGCCGAATGGGATCCCAAAAGTCCGAACAATGGGGACTGGCAAACAAATGCAAAGAGTGACCACTGAAAACTTGGGCTGGCCTTAACCCTCACATGGAACCCTACCCACAGCACCACCAACGATCGCACTACGGCTTTCCCTTTTACCATCAACCTTGAATCTACCGGCCCTGTGTGGCGATTTTCCCCTATTGCAGAATGGGGTCCCAAAAGTCCGAACAATAAGGACTGGCAAATAAATGCAAAAAGTGACCACTAAATCTTGGGCTGGCCTTAACCCTCTCATGAAACCCTACCCACAGCATCACGAAAAATCGGCCTACGGCTTTCCCTTTTACCACCATCCTTCAATATACCAGCCCTAAGCAGCCATTTTCCCCTATTGCCGAATGGGATCCCAAAAGTCCGAACCATAGGGACTGGCAAACAAATGCAAAGAGTGACCACTGAAAACTTGGGCTGGCCTTAACACTCACATGGAACCCTACCCACAGCACCACCAACAATCAGCCTACGGGTTTCCCTTTGACTACCAACCTTGAATATACCACCCCTAAGCATCCATTTGCCCGTATTGCTGAATAGGGTCCCGAAGTCCAAACAACGGGGACTGGAAAACAAATGCAAAGAGTGACCACTGAAAACTTGGGCTGGCCTTAACCCTCACATGGAACCCTACCCACAGCACCACCAACAATCGGCCTACGCCTTTCCCTTTTACCACGAACCTTGTATCTACCAGCCCTTCGCAGCCATTTTCCCCTTTTGACAAATGGAGTCTCAAAAGTCCGAACAACGGGGACTGGAAAACAAATGCAAAGAGTGACCACTGAAAATTTTGGCTGGCCTTAACCCTCACATGGAACCCTACCCACAGCACCATCAGCAATCGGCCTACGGGTTTCCGTTTTACCACCAACCTTGAATCTACCAGACCTACGTGGCCATTTTTCCCTTATTGCAGAATGGTTTCCCAAAAGTCCGAACAATCAGGACTGGAAAACAAATGCAAAGAGTGACCACTGAAAACTTTGGCTGGCCTTAACCCTCACATGGAACCCTAACCACAGCACCACCAACAATCGGCCTACGGCTTTCCCTTTTACCACCAACCTTGAATCTACCAGCCCTATGCAGCAATTTTCCCCTATTGCCAAATGGTGTCCCAAATGTCCGAACAATCGGGACTGGCAATCAAATGCAAAAAGTGACCACTGAAAACTTGGGCTGGCCTTAACCCTCACATGGAACCCTACCCACAGCACCACCAACAATCCCCCTATGAGTTTCCTTTTTACCACCATCCTTAAATCTACCGGCCCTAGGCGGCCATTTTCCCGTATTCCCGAATGGGTCCCCAAAGTCCGAACAATCGGGACTGGCAAACAAATGCAAGAAGTGACCACTGAAAACTTGTGCTGGCCTTTACCCTCACATGGAACCCTACCCAGAGAACCATCAACAATTGGCCTACGGGTTTCCCTTTTACCACCAGCCTTGAATCTACCAGCCCTAATCGGCCATTTTCCCCTATTGCCGAATGGGGTCGCAAAAGTCCCAACAATGGGGACTGGCAAACAAATGCAAAGAGTGACCACCTAAAACTTGAGCTGGCCTTAACCTTCACATGGAACCCTAGCCACAGTACCACCAACAATTCCCCTACGAGTTTCCCTTGTACCACCAACCTTGAATCTAGCAGCCCTAAGCGGCCATTTTCCCATATTCCCGAATGGGTCCCCAAAGTCCGAACAATCGGGACTGGCAAACAAATGCAAGAAGTGAGCACTGAAAACTTGGGCTGGCCTTAACCCTCACATGGAACCCTACCCACAGCACCACCAACAATCGGCCTACGCCTTTCCCTTTTGCCACCAACCTTGAATCTCCCAGCCCTAATCGGCCATTTTCCCCTATTGCCGAATGGGGTCCCAAAAGTCCGAACAATGGGGACTGGCAAACAAATGCAAAGAGTGACCACTGAAAACTTGGGCTGGCCTTAACCTTCACATGGAACCCTACCGAAAGCACCATCAACAATCGTCCTACGGGTTTCCGTTTTACCACCAACCTTGAATCTACCAGCCCTAAGCGGCCATTTTCCCCTATCGTTGGATGGAATCCAAAAAATCTGAACAATGGGCAGGGGTCTGTGGCTGTGCTCGGGTGGTCATGCAGCATGGGCCCCATCCTCTGCCTCGTGTGCTCCATGTTTTGATCAGTTTGCTCACGCCTGAACCCCAGAGAGCAGGTCTTTAATATTTATCAACTCATAAATAATTCAAAGTAATGAATGCAACTCAAGTGGTCCCTGGTCCTTCTCATGCTGAAGAGCTCCTGAGACACTCTGGGTCAAGGGAAACCTTCCCAGGGCCATTGACATCATGGAGAGCAGAGCCACTGGCACATTCCCAGGAGCTGTGCCTCAGCACCAGCCTCTCCCCCCCCTGAACCTCCTGTCCCTGGTGGGACCATCCCAGGGTGGCCCACTTGGAGACTTCACCCCCTCTCCTGACAACTTGTTACTGAACACAGCTGATTAACACCTTTAATGTGCTCTGAAAGTTTGACAAGTTGTTCTCCCAGCTCTGTGCAGGGTGAGAGGAGGTGGTGGCATCAGCACTGCACCCAAGACCAGGTGCATAACTCATTATCTGGCAGCTAATAATTAATTAGCCAGCTGGTCCAAATAGGGTGAGTGCTGTGCAGCTGGGGCATGGGGAGGGTGCTGCTGGCAGCTGCCCCATGGCATGGGGCTGGGCACAAGGGCAGCAGCTCCTCAGGCTGCTCCTGCACACCTCACTGCCCAGCAGAAGGGACAGCTCAGGTATAAATATTTACCCAGAGGTTGAATGGATTCAGCTGAGTCCATTCCTATTAGGGGAATGGTTGGTAATTATCTGAGTGCTCCTTAATGCCTGGGGACCTATAAACTGCCACTGTAATGAGTTCAAGTGATTCCTGTGGCACAACAGTCAGGACAGGGAAGGTGGGAAGGGGCTGACTGCCATCTGCAGCCCGGGCAGGGCTGGGCTCAAGGACAGCAGAGCCACCAGCTCCAGGGCTGCCATGGCTGCAGCACCAAGGACATGGGACACGGAGCTGCCCTGGGGACAGCTGCAAGTGGGTGCTGCCCTACAGGAGAGCATGAGGAGAAGCATCCAGCAGTGACAGACCAGTTCCTCTGCTGCCAACCCCAAGAAGGATCCAACCTCTCAGCCAAAGCAAGAGCCCATCATCCACCTCTCATCACCACAGACACCATTTTTTCCTCCCTGCCACACCACGCTCTGGGCAGCCAGGCTGCAAGTGCCCGAGCTCATGCTGGTGGGATTTGCTTTACTTGTGTATTTGAAATATATTTCTCTATTTAAGGTATAATGATCTGAGACCAGGCGATAATCTCTGTCCCACCTCTGCCCACTGCAGGGCTGCCATGTGGTATTACTGTACTTAGGCTCAGCTCTGTTATGAGCACAGTACAGTCATTAGGCTCTAATTTCTAAAGCAAAGATAAAATTACGTGATTAAGATCTAATTAGAGTCTAACTACCAGCACCATGAATCACCCCAGCACACAGTCTAATGGATATCTTTTGAAGCCACCATGCATTTTGTTTCCTTCTGTGGCTGGTGATTTCTCTGCAGGGACTGGGTTTGCTCAGCCTGATGTTTGCTTTCGCTGTTGCTGCTTTGGCTGGGGACCACTAAAAATGTTTACATGTGAATGAGGAGCTCGAAAATACATTTCTAACCAGACAGAAAATTCCACTTGATAAGCTCATTCAGATGTAGATCTCTGAGGTAATAGGCTGGGCAGGAAGGGTCCCTCCCACCCTCACCAGACCCTGCCCCTCCGGAGCATCCTCTCAGCCATGCCTCCTGCTCTTCTGCAATTAGCACCAACCACCCACATGCTGGGGGCTCCGTCCCCGAGGACCTCGTGGCCAGAGCTGTGCTAAATGCCACGGAAATTCTCCTTGTTAGGAGAAAACCAACCAAACAAGAAAACCTCCCTCCTGGCTCTCAGGCTGCTCACTCTAAGGGACAGCACTCTAATAACGTTGATGGAGAGCACTGTCGTTTTCCTTTTCCCAGCAAAGTATTGCCTGATGATGTCCCAGAGCTGCCTCTGCCAGATCCCCACAAGCATTTTAATGCCATCACTCCTGCAGCTGCAGTCTGACAAGGTGGACCCTGCCCAGAGCTGCCTGCCTGCCACCAGCAGCACCACCAGCTCAGCCTGGGCAATCCTGCTCTGAGCCAAGGCAGCCACAGCCAACTCCTCCACACTCCTCCACGCTGATCCCAGGGGATTAGGAGCAAGGAAATCTTAACTTGACATGAATCCAAGGCAGCCCGATGGGGAGGGCCTGGCAGAAGTGCACATCTGCATTACTGATGCAACCACCACTCTCACTGCAGCCCAGCCATGGGCACAGCTGGAGGGATCATCCCAGTGATGCTCCTGGGACTATTCCGGTGATTCCCCTGGGACATGGCTTCTCCCCCATTGCTCACACCTGTAGGATGGGTGAAAAAACATGTTGGAGGCAAACAAGACAAAGCAAATAGACAGCCCCGTTTAGGTTTGTTTCCTTGCCTCGGGTTCCCTTTGGAGACACAAGAATTGACCTCACATCCTCCTGGGGCTGGCTGGAGCTGCAACAGGTACCTGAGAAACTGCTGAGCGGGAAGCAGGAATTCCATCACTAGCACAGGGTGCCCAAACCAGCACTGCCATATAAATGTCAGTGGTTACAACAAGGAGCAGTAAATCCGGGCAACCTGAGATCAGATTGGAGGAGACAATTTGTCTATGCCAGATCTGTGCTGGCTGCTCCAGATGCTTTTCTATCCCCCTTGGGTCAGGCTGCTTGGAAACAGGGTGCAGTTGCACTGCCCTGGCTGGCTCCTTGGGCTCCAACCCCATAATGAGAGTGATGCTGCCCAGCCTGACACCGTCAGTGGTGTTGGGCCCTGGTTGCAGGTGTCTGGGTTTGGGTGGTGAGGGGAGCAGGGCTGGGTTATGCTCTCCTAGGCTGGCACAAGATCAATGGGGGAAAGGAAGGTGCATCAGCACTGTAGCCCCAGCACCCTCCCTGCCAGCCCCAGCAGGGCTCTGCTCATCTTCACGCCAGGATGAGGGCTGCTGGGGGCAAACTTCACAAGGGGAAGAAACTGCTGTTTCTCCGAGTTAATATTCCCTGGCGGATCTTGTTCTCCTCATTATTCTGATCGTTACTTGAGCAACAGCCGCTCGTCACTTGTAGCTCAGCAGCTGAGGGAAGGGCTGAGTGCAAGAGGCTAATTTATTTTCTTTTAGTGCTTCTCATCCATGGCAGCCCCTGGCTGCTCCTCACCACTGGTAACCAACTGGAGGCATTTCAGATATTTCTAATGTGTGACAGCAACTGGGACACAAAAATTACCCTCTCTGAAATAATTCCTGAGACAGATTTCCGTTGGCACTTTGCAATAGATACGCGGCGCAGACGTGGGCTGTGCACACTCACTTGCCTTCCTGAGCGATTTATTAGCCCCACCAGCTGGTCCAGGCCTCGTTTCTTGGCCCCAGCTGAAGGGGTGGGCTCAGTCCCCTCCTGCCCCCCCATCTCCCTGTCTGCAGCAGCGAGGAGCTACTGGCAGCATCTCATGTGCTGGGACCTGCTGAGACCCAGAGTGGGAGACAAACGATGTGCTGCCTCCACCCCTCCTGCTCAGCACCAAGGACATTAAAATATTGACAGAAACAATTTCCAGAGGGAAACTGGGAAAGTTAGCAGCTGTGCTGAGGCTGTGCAGCTCCACTAGCCCAGCTGCCCCTTGTCTGTCTGTGGAGCACGGGGCAAGCAGCGTGCCCTGGACACTGCAGCAAGTGACACCGGTGGGCATGGGGCAGGGAGAAGCTCTGGCTGTGACAGGAACACATCACCAGGGCAGGACAGCCCCAGCACTCACTGCACACCCAGCCAGCCCAGGAAGGAGGAGCTGGGCCATCACCCACTGCTCTGGGCTCACTGTGCCATCCCAAGTGGGGCACTGCTGGCACCCATGTAGAGCCAGGTGCTGCGCCAGGCCACTCACTGCACAGACCCGAGCAAACAGGGACCCAGGTGGGTGCCCCAGCAGGGTGGCAGTGGGGAGCACCATGCCCGTGCCCACAGGCAGCTCCAGCAAGGTCGGCAGCCAAGAGCTGTGGCACCTGCAGCTTCCATGGGCAGCAGAGCTGGCTCTGAGCACAGGGGCTGCCCAGGGCTCTGGGTGCTGGGGACAACAGAGCACAGCTCCAGGAAGGTGTCAGCAAACCAGGGACCTTCATATGTTCTAACCTGCTTTCCATCAGGTCTTTCACCCCACAGTGCCAAGTGAAATGCCAGCCAGAGCCCGTTCCTCCTGCACCAGCACCTCCATCAACCACAGACATAATCTCATCAGAGAACAAAATCAGGTTGGTTTGACAGGACCTACTTTTCAACCATGCTGACAGGCATGAATTTATATTCCCAGGCTCTAATTCTCCTGTTAATTGAATCTTGTATTAGTTTTTCCACTCCTTTGCCCAGGATTAATGTCAGGCTAATTGGACATAGTTGTCCAAGCCATCTCCCCACGCACTGCCTCTTGGTACAACACGTTCTTCTCCCACCCAGTACCATTTTCCAGTGCTTCAGGATCAACAGGGCAGCTCCAAGGGGAGCCGATGCTGGCTCCCATTTAAATCCCATTCTGCATAAAATGCCTTTGTGCACACCTTAGGACCAGACTGCAGGAACCCCCAGCACTGGCACCCACCTCAGCCCCAGCCATGGCCTTCATTCTCATCATCCCCTGTGCAGGTTTCAGCTTCTGGGGGCCTGAACTGGTGCTTTGCTTGGTGCCTTTCTTCCCCCTTAAAAGATTTTTCTTGAGCATCTAATAGGTGATTTGCATACTGCAGATTCATTTTTAACAGCAGTTTTAATGAAGGAGCTGCACTGTGTCTGCATCTGTGTGTGTCATCTGTCCAGGCCCCCACCACAACAATCCCCACTTCCTGGGGAGCAGATAGCTAAAGGTGATCATGAAGACCTCATTAGTCCTCATTTACATAAGGCACACAGGGAAATTTCCTAACCTTCAAGCCTGGCCATCACAATCCGTTTAGATGGCTCCTGCACACCTGATCCAGAGACAGGGGCCCATCTGTGCTCACTGCCCCAGAGCTCTGCTCAGGGGCCTGGGACAGATGGCCCTGGATGTTCCCCACACTACTGGAAGAGGTCTGAGCCTACACACCGACATCATCATGGGTGTGCAGGTCCTGCATGGCAATGCCAGCATTGCCTGTCCTGCTACAAGACTACACCTTGCAGTGCCCAGGACCTGGGCCCCTTGAAGCCCCTGGAGGTGCTGGCACTGCTTGATGACACTGTGCACCAGCACCCCAGCCCCCAGCAGCAGAAGCCACACCAGAAAGAGGAAATTAAAAGCAAAGATTCAGCTCCCTGCACAGCTCTGTCCTCTTCAGCATCAACCACGCCATCACCTTACCACATCACCTTACCACTTGGGCTCTGCACAGCTGCTGAGGGTGACAGTCACACCACAAAGGTCCCCAGGAGCCATCATGTGACACGTGGCTTCCACCCCATCCCCAGAAGAGCTCTGGTGCTCCCAGTACAGAAACACAGCTCAATTAAGACCTGTGGTGCCACAGAAATATTGGAGCATTAAATGTGTTAGATAAAACTTCTGGTATTAAAGAAGATCACGTACTGAAAACCTATGCAGTTAGCTGTGCAATTTTGCCCTGCAATAGGGCTGGATTAAGTTCTTCCCACAAAAGCCTCATATTGCACAAAAAAGACCATTAGCAACCTATGAAATCAATAGGAAGAGCAGCCCTGGTGCTGTAAAACACCAGAATTAGCAGCAGCACTGGCAGCAGTACCAATTAGGCTGGGGCCTTTCTCACAAACTCAGTGCTGGAATTGAAGGAGACTCTAAGACAGAGAAGCCCCTTCTCACCCTTCCTTCTCACCCTTCTTCCGAAGGCCTTTGGGGCTGTTCAGCTTTTTTCTTTTTTTTTTTTTTTTTTTTTGCTGCCAGTGGGGGGCTGGGAGCTTCACCCTCACTGCTTCAGACTCCTGCCTGCAAACTGCCAGAGTCAGCCCACACCCCCTGCCCCATGGCCCAGTGCCATCCTGGCAGGACCCACCCTGGCAGGGCCCATCCTGGCAGGACCCATTGGTGTTATCCAGCAGCAGAGGCAGCAGCACAAGTCACTGCTGATCTCCATTACCTTGCAAAGACATTGGATTTATTTTCCAGTTGCTGAGTCTTCGGCAGCATTGGGTGAAATGCATCAAAGTACCACAGAAAGCTGCAAACCTCATGATAGACTCTCAGAGTGGCCAAGGAAGGATTTCAGCTCCTGCTCCCTGGGGATGGAGATGCCTGCCCCAGAGCAGGGCTCCTGCTAAGGATAATTCACAGCCCCACAGCAAACTGGTGCAAGTACAGGATGGAGAAGGAAAAGTCCCTTGGATTTTTAAAACATTCAGCAACGGCAAGTGAGGGCAATATATTATTTATTTAAAAGCTCTTCTAAGGAAAGAAAATAATTTCAGCTTAGTTAGCTTTTTAGGACAGTGTAAGCAGGGAGAGCAGATCCATGAGCAGCAGCACCGGTCGTGGAGTGGGGAGATGCTGGGGAGGGAGGGGTCGGTCCAGCACGGGTCCAGACTCCGTCCAGGACAGGCAGGAGAGAAGGGGACACAGCACCCCGTGTCTCCAGGGTCCCCGTAGCAGGCTGAGTAGTCCCGGCGGTGGAGGAGAGCCAGGACCCAGGGACACTGCAGGAGCGCTGATGGATTGGGTGTCACCGGCTTTAATCCTGAGCCATTAGCGATGCGGAACACTCGCATATCATTTGCGAAACTAATGCATGGCTGGAGGTCATTCGGTAATCAGAAAGGGAGAGAAGGGTTATTAGTTTTTATCAGACATTAATTGGCAAAAATAGATTACTTATTTGTCACATGCGGTGTGTCCGGGGTGTTTCCCCCGGAACAGAGGGGCAGCACCGCGGCTCTCCTGGGGTGGGAGCTCGGGACAGACCCGTGGGGAGCAGCTCCCGGTGAGGGGTGACAGGGGACACCACGTGTCCCCACAGCCCCCCCGGGGCAGCCCAGGGCTCCCCTGACCCCAGCCCTGGCAGCAGCTCCTGCTTTCTACCCGATGGGCAGAAAGGATCTAGGAACAACTCAGGTGATACCACATTTATCTAACAAGCTTCTAAATGAAAACTAGCATTTGGACTTATTGCATTCTGGCTCAAAATTTGATTACATTTTTCTACAGCTGTAAATCTGCCTTCCTTTCTGAAACATTATTATTAAAGCCCGTATTGAATTGGTGGTGTGATACGTAAAATTTCAATCCTGGCTTTGACATTCCAGGAAGTTAAAAACCAATTACAGTGTGTGCTTTGCCTCGGGACAGAATGAATCATTGAACACAGCCACTTCACCAAGAGAAATTAAAGGTTGAAGTAGCAACATGGGGAAGGTATTAAGTTAAAAATCAAAGGTCAATTAAAGTAAAACTGAGTTTATTTTATTTTTAATACTTTGCTTACATTTTCATTCTTTTCTGATGAACAAGAAGGCAAAGTAAACCTGCACACCTATTTATTTGCCAGGTAACAAATCTGAGCTGAAGCTAGTTTCAGGAGCTAAGAGCAAACATGCAGGTGATAAAACTCCCAAGCCAATAAGCAGCATTAATCTCACCATAATGAAGCTGGCACAGCAATGGGGCAGCACCAGGGCCTCTCCACACCCACTGAGCCACCTCCTGCCACCACTGAACATGAGACCATCACTTCAAACCACCACCCACCACTCACCCAGCTCCCACAGCCCACCTGCAGTGAGACCCAGCATCCAGGGACATGTTCCCCCAACACCATCACCTTGGCCAAACTGGGATTGACATCACTGATTGATGACACAGGAAAGGGAAAAGTGGGCACTGGGACATGAGCACACACACACAAAATGCTCCCAGCACGAGAGGTCATACCCCTACACACCTGGGCAGGGACAGACCATGCAGCCCCCTCCAGCACCCCAAGCTCAGCCCCTACCAGCCCCACCCTGTGAATTCCCCTCACCAATAAATAATACAAATGCCTGTGGTGACCCTGGGAGCAGAGAGGATCCCACAGCCCATCAACCCCACAGCTACCTCTGTAGTTGTGGGATCTTCACCCAGCACACGGGGAACTCCATCTCCATGGGCCAAAGCTGTGCAGGGCAGGATGAGTGCTGCACACCCTGCAGTGAGTATTTACTGATGTTGTTAGAGTAGTGAGCACAAGGCCACTTATCTCCTGAGCTGTGGCAGAAGCTGTTGACCTCCTGTAAAACAAAGCTAAGTTGTACATTCCCTTCCCTGCAGCAGTATGTCATCTGCAGACACCTTTTATGCCTGGGCTGTAATAGATAATTCATACCCTTGAAGTGGAGTATATCATCTGCTTGTTACCAATGATAACTCATTTCCAAAATATTAAAATGCTTAAAGACCATCGTATGGGTTTCATGAATGGCTTTGCAACACACACACACTGCTGCCTATTAAAGGAGAAAATGTATTCACGGGGGAGCCAGGCAGAGCTATCAAACTCTGCTTTATTTACAGTCTGGAGTACAAAGCTATGGGAGAGGAGCAGAGCTGAAGGGAGAACTACCCCCTGGCCCCACCATTACCACTTTTGAGATAATCTGACCCCAGCTATGGAAACTCATTAAGGTCGTTAGGAAACGTGCCAGCTCTCCAGGGAACTGACTTCTTTTAGATTAAAAAGAGTGAGTGCCTGTGGGAGCACTGCTGTGCAGCTTATTCCCATCCATACAAGTGTGCTAACCACAGGGAAAGTGGAATCTAATGTAATCTCAGACAATTTAAACTCATTTCAGTAAAAAAAAAATAATTCGATGGAAGAAAATGGTATGGAGAATACATGTGGCAGGGCTTGTGACACCGGGCAAGACAAGCCAATAGCCCTCCCAGCAGCAGGCCTGCCCCTTCTCTCCATCCCTGTCCCTGTCTGCCAGCCCCCAGCTCCTTGTCATCTGCAGCCACCAGACCAAGTTCCAGGCAGGGGCATCCAGCTACAGGCACACTGGAGAGTCAAATTCTGTGGGATTTGGAGCCAGGACACCCCAGCCAGACAGCCACCATGGGAAGGGGTTAACCCCCCACCAGGGGCTCCTGCAAACGCTCCAGTTTGTTTGGTAAATAACAGCTTCCTTATAAATATTCCATAAGCCCAGGAACTGCAGTGCATTAAAAAATGATAAGGTCCCTGCTTCCCAAGCAGCCACTCCCCTGCACCGGGCCTGGAGAGGTGTTTAAAATCAGACGTCAGCGAGGGTCGACCGAGGAATTTGCCGTGGGGCTGACGAATAGGTTGAGAAATATTCAATACCTTAAGAAGGATCAATTTATCACAGTTTGGCTCAGACTGGGTGGAACATACAGCCATCCACACAGCATTCATTTATGAAGAAGTTCAGGTCATTATGTTAGACATGCACTTTCTTCTATTTTTTCCACTGAACGAAACTAACACAGAAAAGGGGGCCACACAGTGCCCTGATAAATGGCTCCACCAGCCAGTGTTGGGCTCGTTTCCCCAATTTAGACATCTCCCAAAAAGAGGCAGCAGGACCAGGACCAGCCAGGTGAGTGCTCACAGCCCAGCAAACCCAGAGGATGCAGCATCATTTGCTCTGTGGCAGGAGCCAGCCCTGCTCCCTAAGGCTGTGGCTGTCACCCCACACCACAGGGTAGCCCCAGTAACCTTTGGGTAAGAGCTGCCAGAGCCCACCAGCCAGGCAAGGTTCTGGGTGTGTTCTCAGGGCTACCTCTTGTACTCAAACCTTTCATTTATCTACATGTGTATTTATGAAATATTATGACAATTGAAAGCCTGTTAACAGTAGGAATCCCCATGTGCAAAACAACCGAGGCACTGGCATGGCCCTGGCTGCTAAATCCATCAGGTGATCAGGTTAGGCTGCCAGCAAGAGCCTGGTGTCAGCGTTTTTTATTAAAAGCTGGATTTTTGCTATAAGAGGTACTAGTTTTATGTTACCACAAATTTTCAACAGTTGGCCAGATTCCCACAGAGAAAGGATCGATACCCAGCAGGGGGAAAAAGTGCTGAGAAAGGAAAAGTGATACTCTAATTAGAGCAAAATTTAAGAGTCCAGGGGTAGGGATGACAGTGCCTAGTATGTTATAATTTATTGACGGCCTCCAAAGATTGGGTTTTGTTCTGGCTTTCAGTGGCAGGCAGGTGTTCATAAATATCCCACCAGGCAGCAGCTGCCTGTGGGCAGGGAGTGGGCAGCCCCTCACACATCCACCCTCCTGGCACGCTGAGCAGCTGCTGCCACTGGGTAGCATCCCCCAGCCAAACAAGAGGATTTCTTGGCTCCCCTGGTTTGCAGAGAGGCTAGGGGATCAGCAGGGTCCCCTCAGGCCAGCAGCAAACTGCCTCGCCCACCAGGACCAGGCAGACAGTGGGGTCCCCGCTCAGCACTCCCAGGATATCCCCAGGTCCTGGGGTGCCCCAAAGCTTTGACCTCGTTCAGCAGTGACCTGATCCTGGCTCAGCACAGCTGCAATCCCACCCAGCACCCAGACACCTCCAGAACCTTCCCTGCTCTACCCCCCAGCCCTGCCCTCCTCCCTCCATCCCACCGCACGCCGAGCACCCACCCGGCCCCATAAACAAGGAGGCAATAAAATTTAATCACTGGAAGATCAAAGTTCTCAAGTGTTTTCCAATCATCCTCTTGCCACCTCCCAGCGAGGTTAAGGGAACTGCAGCGAGCTCTCTGTTTAATAAGTGGCCATAAAAACCTGGCCGGATTGGAGAAATATTGCTAAATACAATCAACAAAAATATATTAACTCTAATTCTGCAAAGCCTTTGGCTATATTAATATCTCTTTAATGTAATCACCTATAAATAAGTGATGACCCCATGATTTAATATGACATCTGTCATCCCCATTTCCATACAAGACATCAAGTAATGACTCCCTGCTCTGCAAGGCGACGACAAGGCTCAGCCGTGAGCTTCCAGCGCAGCCACCAGCACCCAGCGCCCCTGGGCTCGGCTCGTCCCAGCGGAATGGACGGAACCGGGACCACAGCAGGACCCGGCGCCCCGCGGCTCGGCAGCTTCCGGCGCTGAGCCGTGACTCTAGCACTGGCTGCTGGATGAGCAAGGCAAGCACAGGCACCAGCGCTGGCAGAGCAGGAGCTCGGCAGGACCAGAACAGTCCCGGACCGGGCTGTGGTTCCTTTCACCCGCATCTCTGACACCAGCGGGTGCTGGGCTAAGTGGGCCCAGATGCCGGGTCTCAGCTCCACAATCCCCCCAGGCTGAGGTGACATATCTCCAGGGATGGTGCTTCTCCCACCTCCCCGGGCAGCCTGGTCTGGTGCTTCACAACTCTTTCAGTGAAGAAATTTAACATATATTTATAAATATATATTTATTTATTTTATATATATATATATACACACCCAATCTGAAACTCCCCTGGTGCAACTTGAACCCATTGCCTCCTGTCCTACCCTGACACGAGTGGCACCACGGGTGACACAGCCCCAGGAGGCAGCCACAGCCACAGCCCCAACCCTGCTCAGCTCCCGGGGCTGATACAAACCCAGGACAAGAACACTGGGGGTCCCCAAGTGATCCCCAGAGGTGCAGCTGCTGCCACCTTGTCTGGTGATGATGTAGACCTGGAAAAACACTCACTCAGGCAGGATGCCTAGTAATAAATTTATTGTATTTTATTACATATTCCCCTTTTTGCACTTAGTTCCAATTCCTCATATTCAAACTCTTCTTTCTGAAAGAAAATGATTTTTAACATAAAAATATAAATTCTGCATATTAAAAGTGCATACACCCTGAATAATAAAACATACAAATAAATAATAAAAGGCATTGACACAGTCTCATGCACTTGTCCTCAAATAATTTAAAATTTATGGTACAATGTTCACCCCCAAGTAAAGACAGCCTGCTTTCCAGATTACTGTACAGTTCAAAAACATTAAAATACAGAAGAGAATATCAAAGGTGTGGGCAAGCCCCACATCCCAGTACCAGTGTACAGTGATGTGACATGCAGTTTTCAGAACTGTAGATATTCCAGTGTAAAATCTGACATCGTGTCCAGAAGAGAAACTGCATTTGCAACAGGACTTAAAATTCAATTTTAACCAATGGTGAGGCACAGTTGGTGAGCAGATCTGTACAAATTAATACTTGGAAGGCCACAAGAAAATAATCTATCCACTTGTAGCCTGTATTCCCTTGTGTCATCCTACCCAAGGCAATGTAGCACCTAAAAATGTTTCCTTATTGCACTGCACAAATGCCATACAAACCTAATGCCTTTGTGCTGCAGGGCCCAGAGTGAAACAGAATTTGTGTCTATACTTAGTTTTAATCTGTGTCTTTTAAAAAACACTATTTGCAGATAAATGGAGTGCTATTGCCTATAAAAAAATAGAAGACTCCCTAAAACTTTAAACCTCATATAGATACTGTATCAGTTGTCAGGTGCTTTTACTTTACAAAATAAAGCTCCTAATAGTAAATGCTTCACGGTGCTTTTGTTAAGAAAACCAGGTACTACTTTCATCTCACCACAGATTAAAACTAAATTTCAGTTCCCTCCACAGATAACATTAGGTACTGCCAAATTATTTTTGGGTTAGTAGGCAAATGGCAATGATAAAAAAAAATAAACGAATGGAACAGTAAAATTATTTGGAATGTAATTTCCAAACCCTCTCTGTGCCTGCTGGCCGAGGGGGGGGGCACAGAGGGGCCTGACCCCAGCCCTGCTCCCACCAGCACCTCTGTCAAGCCAGGGGTACAGACAGGTGGCATCTTGGGGGTCCCAGGAGGAACCCCAGGACAGACACTTGTGGTTAACCCCACATGCTGCCCCTCTGCCCCATGTACCCCAACCCCAGGGGACCCTGGCACAGCCCAGGCAGCACACTGACACTGGACACTGCTCCTTCACTCAAACTGCTTTTTTTTTTTTCTTCTGAGTGCTCATATGGATACAGGTGACTGCCTCTCCTCACAACACAGAGCACATCACTGAGGTTACATGGAAAATGGCAGGCTACCTACAGAACTCTGAGCAGGAGTTCCCTGTTAAAAACAAAACAAAACAAACAAACAAACAACAAAAAACAACCAAAAAGAAATGAAAAAACCCAAGCAACAAAAAAATCCAAATGAAAACCACAATACAGAAAACCAGTTTGTTTTCATTTCAACATTTCAGATCCCTCTGAAGTTATGCTACACTCCAGCATTGTCAGTATATGCAGAATTCTGCAAAGAAAAGATTCAAGATGTGCAAACAAAGCAGGAACCCAGGGACATGCTCCTGTGTGCTGACACACAGCTGCACCCAGAAGCACAAGTGCAGACCCCAAGCAGAGCTCCAGAGCCTGCCTGGCAGCTTCTGACACCCCAAGCATGGTCTATGGTTCGTGTTAGATGCTTGCATAGTTAGTAGGTGCATGCATTTGGTACAGCAAGAGAAGTGCCATGCAGAACTGCCTCATTTCTGAGAAAAAAATGGTTGATCATGCTCAAGTTTCAGCTTTGGAAAGCAAACAACCCTGCAGCTAGATGGATGAGGGCACTTGCAGTGGAAGAAGTGTACTGTCAGTAAGCTGCTAATTTTCTATCCTAAGCAATGTTTTGGTTTTGTTTTTTTCTTTTTATTTAGCCGTATCTGATAAGTTTGAAAGGGTTAACAATTTATACACCCATAGTGAGACACTTACAAGTTACAGAGAACTGCAGGCACCAAATTGTCTATCAAATGTGATTAATACAAATAAAAGGTGCCTCTTTAATACACGTCATTGAAAATGTGCTTATAATTTGTATACTACTAAACACTATCCAAAAGACGCAGCCCAAAAAAAGGATAAAAATAATTTCTTTAGGTGACTCCAGCAGGAATCTAGCACTGCAATGAAGGTGCTGCTCTCCTGCACCTGGAGGGCTGATGCCAGGAGCAGGAATGAGTGTCAGACTGGGGATGTGGTGTGAAATGCAAGTTACACACAGCCCACCCGGGGGAGTTCAGCCACAGCTGGTGGGAAATGCATCACAAAACCTTCCCTGGGTTTGCACCCACTTGAACCCCCCAAGATGGGGATGGTGCTGGACCTGCCCCTGCCAAGGCCCCTCGTGCCACCAAGCACAAACATCTCGAGCTGGTGTCCAGCTAAAGCATCAATTTGGACGTGGCTCCCAATTTCCTTCAGTCCAGGCACCCAATACAGGAGTAAACCCACCCCAAAACCCACACAGCTTCCAGTTCCAACTTCTGCAGTGAAGGATGGCATGAAAAGAAAACATCATTTGATAAAAATAACCTTTCACACATGTCCCATGGTAAAACACACAGAAAACTAGGTTGGCTATTAAAAGATACCAAGGCAAGTTAGCACGAGCTACCAGAATTACATTCTTGCTAGAAGAGTTATTACAAGAAAAGAGCCAACACAGTGCAAGACCTTAATACAGAAAAAACCTTAAACAAATACTTCAACATCAACATTTCGGGGAGTAATTTAAGTACTACAATGTGAAGCAAGTCTTATCTGCTCTGCTGGATATAACAAAAAATAATTCAAGAATAATCCCAGTGGATTATAATAATAATAATAATAATCCCACTTAAGCAGCAAGCAATGCAATCTTTGCTCCTCATTGCTGCAATAAACAAGACTGAAACAATACCCTGGAGAAGAAATGCATCAAGAAGATGGTCATGTTCAGGTTCAAAAACATAGTCCAGGGCACAGAGTCCAGCATATTGTAAAAACATGCAGGCTACTGGCATTGCTTCTGGGTTCGGTGAAGCTCAGCACTGCAGAACGTCGAGGGTCACCCTGCAGCGAGCTCCCTGCTCAGCTCCACACACACCCTGCCTCCTGCCAGGGGCTCAGCTGCCCACCAAACCTCTCCAGAGATGGCTGGGGAGGGGTGCTGAGCCCAGCAGGACACTGACAGCAGCATCCTGCCCAGCAGACCTGGGGACAAGGCTTCTTGCAGGGTGATCAGCACAGAAGCTCAAGAGAGGGGCTCGCTGGAGGGCTGCTTGCTATGGAGACAGAAGATGCACCAATGTCTGCTCAGAAGCTCAGCCTGGAGAAGTTTTGCCAAACAGGACTGTCTGGCAGGCAAAGACCTCCTTCCCAAGACAAGTGTGCCCAGCACACTGCCCAGCTGCTCCACACCATGAGCCACACAGCAGACTACTGCTGTACCTAAAGGATATGCAGCACATTCATAAAACCCCAGGAAATTTTCAAAACAAAACAAAACGATGCCACATGTATATAAAAGGACTTGAGGAATCCACCTTTTAAGAGGAACCTTGAAGAACTTGAGGAATCTCCCTTTTAAGAAGGGCATGTAAACAAAGACATCACTAGATGGAGTGTTTTTACCCCTGACAGACTAACTCAAAGCAGAGCAGGGATGGCTGCAGTAGGGGATGGGGCAGCCAGCCCAAACAGGGAGGGGAGGAACACAGCAGCACTTTGGAGAAGGTGCAGAACTGCTTGGTGGTGTTGGGTACAGCCCCTCCAACCTGCACAAAGAGGCTTGTTCAAAGCATGCTCAGAGAAGGCAGAGAAGACAACACTTGGCTTATCTAAACATTTCTCCTATAGCTCTACATAGGATGCTGTACTCACACGACAGCAGCTGAGCATGGGAGCACATGAGGAAACATTTCTCAGGAGCTCAGACAGGGGTCCTACCAACAGCAGTGCCACTGGGTGCATCATGACAGCTCTCCTACAGCACTCTGAGGACCTCCCTCCACACTGCAACCTCCTCCCACCTTGCCCTTCCACAGGCCAGCTGGCCACCAGCTGCTGCTTGGTGATTTATTCTGTTGCTTAGTACAGTGTTTCAGAAGAAAGACAGCAATTCAAAGAGGACAGGGTACAGGCTGCCTTAGGTATGGGCAGAGTAAAACTCTTCATAGACATAGCAACAAAATTGGGGTACATTTTGTAAAAAAACAAAACAAAAAAAACAAACCACAACAAAACAACCCACTTTCTGCTGCTCGAATGCAAAAATGAAATCTATTCCAGACACACGTACATACAGATGCACAGGTACCTTTCTGTCCATCCACTAATGCTAGTCCCTCCTATACTGGCTGAGTATATACCTGAGAAACAACATTAGTGTTGAAATATTGCCCTTTAGAAAGCTTGAACAAATGGAGGGAAGTGGGAAGAGAAGGTTGAGAGAGAGCATAAAGAAGCATCAATCTCTCCAGTTTCCTTCACATCCTCCAGAGCTCAGAACAAGGCCACACACCAGTGTGGACACAGCCTGCTCAGGACAAGACCAAAGGAATATCAGTTCACAGCTCTATAAAGCACTCCAGTATCAGTACAGCCAGGTTTCAGATTTCAAACCTTGAACCTGAAGAAAGTTGTTGCATTTTCTACAACGAGACTCCTGCACAAGTGCTATGGGGCAGCTGCATTCATGTTAACAATGAATGACTCCAGCTGGACTGCTTGCATCAGTGCTGGCTGCCTGTGGCTATTTGGTTTGATGGCAGAATCAAAAGGCGCTTTAACAACTTGCAGTTAACTTCTCCTCAAAACATACATTAGGCACATGAACCAAAAAAAAAAAACCAAAACCAAAAACAAGAGCTCAGAATAAATTAGCTTCTCAGCAGAAGAAAAGACACTTGGACTGCAGCATTTCACTGAGGTTCCAGAGAAGGCCGTACAGACACCTGCATGCTGGAAGGTAATTTTTTCAGTGGCTTGTCAGCAGACTTTTTGCCACTGGAAGGAGGAGACTGGACTCCAGGATCTAGTTGGGAAGACTTAGACTTGCGACTGGACAGCAGAGAATGTTTGTTGGGTGTGGCATCTTTTGGGACAACCTTTTCTTTTGCAGAAATGTTGGCATTGGTTTGCGAAGCTGGTGGGACAACACCTTTCTCCGATTTGTCTTCCAGCACATTTTTACTGCCTGACTTGGAAGTGCCACTCACTGTCTTTTTGGAGAGCATCGTTGTCTTTCCCAGGTCTGCTGACCTCCGGGTCTCCTTCTGCCTCAAGGCTGATTTAAAGAAAGACAAACCCTTCTCTTCTGACTTGCTGTCCCTCTTCAAACCAGAGCGTGCACCAACGTTCGGAGACCGCAGGTTGGCCATGGAAGAACTCCGCACGTGCTTGCTGTCTGCTGCCCTGCTGTCACTCCTGGAGTGGCTTATCCGTGGTGAGCTTGTCCTTGAGCTGCTGGTAACACTCGTTTTATCTGACCCCAGACTTATCTTAGATCCCTCTCTGCTGAGGCTTCGATCTGCAGTCCGGCTCTTCCCACCAGAAGAACCCTTAGTCAATGAGCCTGATGGGGTTTTCTTGGCAGCTGTGGAGGATGGAGAGCCACCTGACCTTTGCTTCTGTTGTGCTGATGGGGTGGCCACCTCAAGGGGCTTCGTGCTGTGGTCCTTTCTAGCCTGAGTGGCAGCAGGAGACCCATGTCGCCCACTGGCCCTAGAGGAGTCGGTCTTGCTTCTAGATCGGGAAACCTTTTGGGAACTCTTTAGTGGAGGAGATGACTGAGAGACCTTGGTCTCTTGGGTAGATGAGACTGTCCTTCCCTTCCTCAAACATTTGTCTGGCTCAGAAACTCCCTTGGAGCTGTGGACCTTCCTAGGAGTGCCACCTGCCTTCTCTGCAACCAGCCCTGTCCCACTGGGGGTTTTCACCTCCTTGACCGGAGAGCCATCCACAGAATCACTCTGGTCAACAAAGGCAATCTGATTGTTGTTATCAAAAGGGTCCAGAGCAGGGCAACTCCTGTCTGGCTGCACAGAGCTTTTACCATACCCATCTGAAAGATCTGAGCTAGATGTCCTTATAACAGACTCCTCCCTGAATGCCCCTTCCATGACAGCCAAAGGAGCTCTGCGAGCCGTCCTGTGCTCTCGCCGAGTGCCATCACAGGGCTCCAAGTAGCTGCTAGAGAGATTCCTCAGGCTGCCAAAGCAGGAGGTGGAGACTTTATCATCAGCAGCCTCCCCGATCTTCTCCAGGGTGGAGGCAGACGTATGCACAGGGGAATCTCCAGAGAAGCGGGATGGAGAGTTGGAGCGGAACTGCAGCTTTGCAGAGAGCGACCAGGAGGGCCTGACACCATTCTCACTGACTGCCAGGGGGCTGGTGACAGAGGATCTAGATGACAAACTCTGGCGTTGGACACTCCTTACAAAGGGACGAGTGGAAAACCCTCCTGCAAAGAAAGAAAATGACACCCTCAGAGAGAAAGCCAAGTTTATCCCTCCCATCCACATACGTTACTTTCCTAAGAGAGTCGGACAGCCCACCCATGCCACATCATGCCTGTCTCCTCATGCCTTCATGTGTAAAAGCCAGATAAGGAATTCAACACCTGTTATTTGCCAGGTCACCCAGAAGTAACTCTCTATAGCTTAAAACTGAAAATCCAAATTTTCTTCTTACACCTGAGCAGCAGTAGACAAAACATGATATGCACCCTGTAAGCCCTTGAATGAGCAATGAGTTCACTGCACTCCCAGAAATACATCTTTATGAAAGAATATTTTCATACTGTCCTGTTAAAGGAAAAGCAGGACTCTGGCCTCTCCAGAGGAAGCAATGTATTTGTATTTACAGACATCAAGCACAATAAGCATTTCAGAAATGTGACTACCTGGGTAGACCTGACAGTTACCACAACACTGCTTCAGGGACACCTCTACCTACTTCAAAACACTCAGACTACTACACTCCACATGTACTAATGGTATAGGCACTGGGTGGAGGACACAGGAAAACCAGCAACTGAATGGTTCTTTTCCTGTCTTCTCACCTCACTGGGAGCACCCTGCAGCAAGCAGTCGGTACCTACCCTGAGCTGTCGTGATCCATCAGCCTCCCTGCAAAGGTGCTGTAGTGAAACCCAGAAAAAACACAAGCACAAAATGCTCCTGACTGAGAGGTTTTGTTAGCAGTATTTCCCTTCATTGAAAGGCTCCTTAAGGTTCCTGCCCTGCTCTCCTCCATCCTTTCACACCAAAGAACACCTCACCTGTGCCAGAACCCATCTGCTCCTACTGACAGCGCCCACCTCCCCCAGCTGCTAGAGCAACCGGCCCTCATAACTACGGATTTTGCAGCTATTTTAGTAGGGATCTTGTACCAGAAAGACTTGTGGCCCAGCACCCCCCATGCACAGCAGTGCTGATACTCACCATCATCTTCACTCCTCTCCCCAGCCAGCTCTACCGACTCTGAGAGTGAGGCCAGAGAAGTGCGGCGTGAGGAGGCTGCGGAGGCCACGCTGGGCTGCTTGCTGCCGGGCAGGCGGCTCACCCAGTGCTCACAGAGTGAGGAGCTCGTGGAGCCTGTGAGGAACCAGGGACAGGCATCAGGCTAGGAGCATGCAGCTGCACACCATGGGAAGCCTTGGGAGGCCATGGAAAGCCAGGGACCTGCTGCACCGCAGCGGCTGTGACAGATGCCGGGAAGCCAGGGCTGGGCACGCAGCATCCAGACACTGCTCAGGAAAAACCTGTGCTCTGATGGAGTAGTGAGGGCCACGACTGAGCAACAGAACTGCACTTGTCCCACTGTGCTGAGAATGAAAAGACTCAGTGCACAACTGCCCCCAGCAGAAGAGGTGGGGGTCGTTCCAGCACACAGCTGGGACCAGCCCTGCCGAGCCCTGGGACAGAGAGCAGAGGCTCAAGCAGGGCTGGGTAGAAAATTCTTCAGGAGGAGAAATGATCCATGAAAGACAAACTATAAACACTCCCTGACAATGCCAGAGGGACTTACCTGCCACAGAGCTGTTAGCAGACCACGACGGGATTGCTGTGCGTCTCTGGTAGAAAAGGATATAAGCTGTCTGTTTGCAGACCTCGTTTTCAGGAAGCTGCTGAACATCACTGTCATCAAAGCAGTACCACTGGCCATCCACTGAGTTTTTGCAGTATGCTGAGAGAAAACACATCACTATCAGACTTCCCTTACTTCCCATACAGTTTTGCTGTATGATAGCTTCCACCAGTGAATCTCCTCCTGACTGAGCCCACCAGAACAACACAGCCCAGAGATGTACATCAGGGGGAAAAACCTCACACTTATTTTACAGGCTGCTGTGTGAAGTCATAGACATCCCAAGAACCACCAAGCAACTTTGCCTGAGTGCCCTGGGAGCTGCTGGAACAAGCAAAGAGCAACATAAGCTGGCTGTGCACACAGTCAATGTGCAAACACCTCCTACATGTCACACCCTCTTGCAACTACAGTATTTCTGCACTGAGTGCCAGGAGCAGTGCTGAAACATGAAAGGCTGGCTGTATTACTCTGAAGGAAAAAAAAAAAAAAGCAGAGAAAGGAATGTACAGTATGACACTTGGGATCAACATTGCTCCATTCCTGAACATCCTAAAAGCTACCACTCCAGTATCATTACACAGTCAGCCCTTGTTGGGTGGGTTTAAGTCCCTTTGTCAAGAATAGTTATGGATACTCAATAGAAAATATAACCTCTTTCTTTCTGAAAGAAGACATTCACAGTATTGCAGGATACTTGCCTGTATAGTGTCCCCCTTGCATTGTGCCATGATGATTGCAGACAGCATACAGGTCATAGATGTAGTCCTCAGGATCTCTTCCAAGACCATAAGGTCGTCTCCAGGGTGACCAGTGAGATGGCAGACTCCAGCTGCTCTGACTGCGTTTAACAACATGAGGAGTCATGTCCAAACCACTCAGAGGGAATTTAACCATGTTCTGAAGTTTCATCCTTCGGTCTCCTTCCTGCATAAACAGAAAACACCACGAGATGCAGTGGTAGCAAGGCCACAACCAACACCTGGGAGAGGAACAGCTGCTTCAGGAGAGATGACCTAGTCAAGTCACTCCCCACTGAACGGAGCTTCTCCAGAATCACTGCAGACATCCTTACCTGTCTGAACCTTTTGAGATGTATTATGAGAACATCAGGTAAGGTCCAGAGGCTCAGTGTGATGCTCCCCTGCTGCAGCTGCTTGCAGTGTGGGCATCGCCACGCGTCATCTGGGGCAAGCTGCAGGGAAGAGCCACAAGTGCTTATTAGCTTCCAAATTCCAAGACAAATTCCCCCAAAGCCACGCTGTCCTAACTCTTTGCAATGTGTGGCAAAAAAAGGCATTGCTACTACAGGGAGGAAACTGCAGTACAGAAGAGTAGTTCCCATATCAACGCTGTTAAGAATGACTGAGACTCAATATTCTGTTAATGGTCTCCGCTCCACTCACACACACCCAGTGCTGTTTTGCTTACTGCAATTTCAATTTTATTAATTAAATTAAACCATTAACAGAATATTGAGTCTCGGTCATTTTTAACAACACCAAGGGGGCTAAAAGCCCAGAAGCAGTACACCCACAAAGTCCTCCCCACTGCAGAGAAACTGTTAGCAGCACTGGTAACTACTGCTGCGTTACAGGTTTATTCTCCTGTCTCAACAAATCTGTTTGCAGAAAACATCTGCTCTGCTGAGCATGGGAGTTCAGGCAGACCTTCTGAGCCTCATCCCTACCTGTTCCTCTTTGGTGTACAGTTGGAAACACTGAGATAAAGTGCAGGTCTGAGGTTGGTGATGAAGCTCTCTCTGCTGGCGGACACTTTCAGAATCTGGAATATACTCCTCTTCCATATTCACAAACAAGCTGCATCAGGGAGACAAAACATGTACCAGAAAAGCCACCTGCTCCCCAGGCTGTACAGGAGCTGTTCTGAAGGTACAACCAGCAGCTCTCTCCTGGAGTTGTCCTGCTGCACATGAGTGAGAGCTGACTGGCAGGAGATCCACACAGGGGGTCACAGCTCCAGTGAGTACCTGCTCCAGTTTATCTCAGACAGAAAAGGCAACTCACTGCCCAAGAACTTCCTCACACAAATGTGATTTGTAGGGCAAGGAGCCACCAGAGAGATGCCTGCTCCATACTGCAAATCCCAGATACAGGGAGCAGGACTCCAAGTCAGAGCAAGCCCTGTGCTGTCTAGCCTGTCCCTGAGGACAGGGTGTGGGACAGGGGGTGGATTTTGAGGGGTCTCATGTTTGCTGAAAGATGCACAACTCAGACAAGCAAGCTGCAAACATTGCTCTCAAGGTGAACAAGCTTTAAGGCTTTCTACTTCATACTTACTAATCTTTAGTCTCTTTGTCCCATTCTACCACTAATTTCACATGAGCCGTTCCCCCCTGTCCACATGACTTCAATGCCCTGGAGAGAGGAGCAGACAGAAGTTAGACCATCTTTCAACCTGAAGCCTATGCTACCTTTTACATGCATATAACTTCCCCCCCACTAGCCCTTCATCCTTCCTCCACTCCCATTGCAGCTCAAGTTTGCAGACAATTAAAGGGAATTCATGCAGCAAAGAACATGGCAAAGCTTGCAAATCTACATTGACCCAAGTACAGGTACCTACAAAAATTCCTGAAGAGTTAATAGTAGCCACTAAAAAACTACAAATGGAGGGAGTAATACTATCATTCCCTTCTCCCTTTCCAAGTAGGACAGACTGCAGCTGGCAGGACACACAACCTGGCAATCCTCACACAGCTTCTTGAGGACACTCAGTCATTGCCCTGCTCCTCAGGGCTGTGAAGTCCACTCCACACATCCACACCAGGGCTGTCCCTTTCTGCATGGCTACACACCGAGTTCCCTGCTGACAAACCTGGCTGCCCTCCTGGGAATGGTGACCAACTCACCTTTCCACTGTTGGGTGGCAGAGGGGTTGCTCCTCCTGAGGTAGCAAATAGGTTATGCCCACAACACTGACCACTCGCAAGCTGAACGGGCAAACCTGCAAAGACAGCAGCAGCCATCTCTGTGACTCAAACCCAACTTGGTGTGCAAACCTGCATTCAGCACCAGCTGACATGTACTTTATCCTAGAATGTCTGCTTTGCACGAGAAAGCAAATACACAAGGTCTGAAATATGCCTACACCAAGAAGCTAACAGAGGGGTGAGGTACAGAACAGAGGTTTTGTACCCAACAGCTCCTTTAGGGTGACCAGAGAAGATATCCAGAGATCCCTCCTCATTCACCCCTCTGCTCTCAGAAGGGGTTCTCATCAGAAATAGTCACTGAGCAAACATTTCAGCTTTTCTTTAAGGCAAATGTGACCAACCAGAGGATTTCCAGTGCAGACATCAGCACTAATCTCTCAAAAACCTCTCAGGGGCCAGGAAGGAAATGAAGCATGCAATTTCTTCACCCAAGCAGTCTAAGCTTACATGCAGTTTTCATAAACAGACAAAAGCACCAAAGAGGTGGAATGCCTGGCTTTGACATGATTGCGCAAGGAGACACTGGGAAGCCATCAGCTGAGCATGTGCTCAGCTCCTGAGCTGAGCTTCTGTCACTCCAAGTAACTGGCTGTCCCTTCAGTTCATGTATCATGGGGCTGGAGGTCTCAAAACAAACCATTTGCCTCACCTGCATGCAGGCTGCAGGCCGCAGGAAATACTGCATCTTCTCCAGAATTTCCTTCTGCAGAATATCCCAAGCAATTGTTTTTTCCAGATGCAATACAAAAGGCAAGCCAAACCTACAGGAAGGAGTATGAGAGAAATGAAAAGTTTATTCTGTTCAGCAACAGCAAGGCCCCTCACCTCCTCAGCTGGCACCTCAGAACTCCCCAGAAACCAGGCATTTAAAATTTTAAATCTCCAGAGGAGAGGGGCTTCATTTTGAGAAAAGAGTTATATCTGCCCAAGCAGAGGGCTCTTGTCACAGGGCTGCAGCCCTGCTCTGTGCTCAGGCAGTTTGCTCCAGGCTGCAGAGCTGTGCAACCCTCACCTGGATGGAATAACTTGTGAAACAAACTCCAGAGGCTGGGAGAGTTTTCAGCCCACAGCTGGTACAAACACCTTTGTGGTCTTTTTTCACTTCCCCTCACCCCCTGCTTACACTCCAATTTAAAATCTCCACACATCACAGGCTCTGGTCAGGCATGGTTGCTCTAAAACCAGACAGCTCCATAGAGAGCTGGTGTGTTCTTCCAACCAGTCTGCATCACCACCTCCCAGTAACACCGGATTATTAGAAGCTCACTATTAGAAACTCAAAATATTAGGAATATTTTGCTGCACCCATTAGTGTTTTTTTGATCAACATGTTCTTTACCACCTAACACTAGCTAGGAATGCAAGCTGTCACTCCTTCACTTTGTGTTTTCACTACATGGTGAGTAAAACCCAGGTCAATTAAGGAAGCAGCCAGAAGAGTAACTCTGCCTGTGAAGCTGCCAGTCACCTTTTGCTCTGCTGTCCAGTGCATGCTCTGTTACACACCAGCAAGACAATCTTGTCATTTGCTGCTGGTTTAGTAGAGGAGTGTTCCAGTTTTCCAGACTTCACTGTTCCTTGAGAGTAAGATATTGTTCTGGGGTGCTCAGTCCCACATTTCAAGTTATTCAGGTTATTGTTCACATGTATTCCTGAAAAATTAGGAGAAAGGAAACATTTTGTCATCTAATGTAGTGCCCCAATGCCCTCCTCCAGAAACCCTCCTTCAGTTGCAGGGGAGCAGGTCAGGATGGAAACAACACCAGATTTATTACTTGTAGGAAGGCTTCAAAGAACAATGACTTTTCATAGTGACTACTTCTTTCACAGAAAGAAATTATATGCAAGTGCTCACCTAACTGATTTTTCACAATAATTTGTACAAGTACTCATAGCTTTGTCTGCCCACAAGAAAAGCTAAAGTGACAGAAACCAGAGTTGTTACTTCCAATAATAAGATTTGCCTTTGATTACACTCTTTCTACTCAGGATACAATTATTCCCTTTCACAGAGAGGGAGAGGCAGAGAAGCTGAGGGGTTTGAGCTCTGAAAGAAAGTGTTTGCTCATTCCTGAGACTGTTTATTCATCATTGGCAATCTGATTTTAAATAACACAATTTCAGTGGCTTCATCTGGTCCCCAGCAGGTCTTTAAATTAAGTCTGACAAAAGGTTTCACATTAAGCCAGCCTGGCCTGCAGAATCAGCCTGGGGTAAAGGAGAAAAGGAATGTACATCACTTCTTGATAACCTCCCAGCTGACAACACCATTAAGTCTGCTGGAATGAGTCTGGACAAAGTCAGAGTTGAAATCAATACACCAAAGCATCAACTACTTGTGGGATTTTTATTCTAAAGTATCTCTTTTTTGAAACAAGCCTCCCTCACCTTCCCACCTGGGGAGGGCATTAAGCAGAGTTATGGACTTACCCCTCTGATTGCGGATGCCCTCAGGCCTAAATATCTCTGGGGTCTCAAAGGCAAAGATGCAGTCACTTTCATGAACAGTGTCCAGGTCATCACTATCACAGAAGGAACGATGGAACCCATCATAGTACATCTCAGTCAGCACGATCTAGGGTCAGCAAAAGCAAAGCAGAACGCATTGAGCTACCCATGCCTGGTCCAGCTGAGCTGCCCATTGCTTGACTGGGACTTTCCTGCTACATGGGACATTGCTCAGAACATCCTGACATCAGCCAGGAGCACAGAAGAGGGAAAAAGGACTGCCACAGAGGAGAAGCTGGAGTAAATACAGTATCAGAAGTGGTTTTGGTGGAATGGGAAAGCTTTCTTGAAGCTTTTCCTACAGAGGAATTCCCCAGCAGTGCCTGACTGGTCCCTCACTGGCAGCACACAGGCAGGAGTGACCAGGCAGAAGGTCTACACGCCCAGCTGGTGGCTGTCCCATTGCCACCAGTCTTCAAAAAGCCAACGCACAGAGAAAAGCAAGATCCATACAACCACTACCCTGCTCCCCTCATTCAATCATGGGCAGCAAATTTTAATTTGTAGACATCCAAAGGTTCCCACCCCTTCCTGCTCAGCAGAGGGCAGGCAGGTGACAGCCCCAACTCATTACCTGCTCTGTGGGTATCTTGGTCTCAGAGGAGACAGCCTCCCGCAGCCTGGCCACTGTTCCAGAGATGGGCACGGCCACCCCGATCCTCATGCAGTGGGAGCACTTCCCCTGGTAGACCACGGTGACATAGAGAGGCCTGGGCAGAGCAGGGGGCACTGCTGGGGTGGGCTCAGCACCCCAACAGCCACCACAACCCCGCTGCACCCCGGCTGGGTGACACCTCCAGGGTCACCCCACACTGCAGCCAGACAAACAGCTTGGATCCCAAAGACTCCTTTGTTACTGCATGGACTGGTGTCACAGGTCCCACAAAGTTAAAACTCCGACAGGGCGGTGGTCACTTTCCAACAAGGATCCTGCAGGGCAGCTCAGGACAGACTGAGGCAGCACCTTAAAGCACTCAGACCTGCTGCAGGATGAGCTGCTCCAGGTTGCCTCTGGGCAGCCAGAAGGACCAGCTCTGGCAGAGAAGAGCAGGGCAGCCACATGGCCAAGGACACCTTCCCTGAAAAGTCTGTGCAGCCTCCACCCAGCAGTGGAGCAGGGATTTCAGAACCCAATGTGACACCATCACACTTCTGATGTTCTCTCATCACTCTGCTCCACTGAATCTTGAATTTTCTGCAGCCAAAACATCAAGGTGTAGGAGCTGCACAGCAGAACTACCCATGGTACAAACAAGCATCCCTTTATCTTTGCTCTGAACTTTTCATATGGATTTTTTTTTCTCCCTGGAGCATTTTCTCTTTAATGGCAACAGCTGTCTTTCAAAAAAGTGAAACATTCTGCAGGAAAGCTTTTAACTTCACTTCTTGAAATTGGAGAAATTAGAGAGCATTCTAAAGAAAGTTTTAAAAAAGGAGGGTTTCATCTTTTTTCCCTTTTTCATTTGACAATGCTAAAATTAAGCCAAAAGCTTTAACCAAATACTTTGGTTATCTGAATCAAAAACTTTTTTTTTCCCCAAAAAATGAATTCTATAGGACATTAAGGGCAAGGGCAGAATGCCATTCCGAAACAACTAAAAGGCTCAATTTCCAAATTACCTGCAAAGCAAAGAATTTAAGCCTCATATGGTCCTATCTATCTTTTTTAAAGACTTAGCTGAGAGATTTTGCTGACATCTCTCTTCCTTCTGTAGCAAATTAAACAACACTATGTGCAGAGGAACAGCCGTGTTGAGTCCCAGGCAGTTACCTACCGTGTGTGAGGCAAAGGAATTGGCAGAGAGATGCAGAGAAAAGGGTCAAAAGTGTTGCTCTGCTTCTGGCAATGAGGGCACGTCAGAGAGGACCTGGTACAGATACCATTAAGAGACCAGAGTTAGTGCTCATCTCATCAGGAATCACCAAATCACAAACAGCAGCCTTCAAGTGTCAGCCTGGCTCTCCCTTCCTGCTCCTCTTGCTTCATCAGAGCAGCTCTGCAGAGGCTGCAAGGACAGAACTGCTGCAAACAAAGGGCTTCTCATTTCTAGATCCTTTTAAACTAATTAGTCCCAAAGTTCATTACACAGGGCATGCCAGGAAAAGACTTCACTCTGGTCACTGAGTTTAGCTTTCATTAAACATCATGGCAGGAGTTCAAAACCAGCTGTTAACACAGTGACCAGTCTCAACTGTACTGGGAGTTCACCTCAGGGTAAAATTATACTGAGGTCATCAATGCATGTAATAATGCCTCAAAATCTACAGAATACCATACCTGTACTGGGCTTGAAAGAGTTCCTGCACAAAAGTACTACTGATTGGAAAGGCTGGTCCCTCAAGCAGCACATCATCCTCCAGTGGTGGCTAGAAGAGAAGAATAAACCCTAGAAGCACACCCAGGCCTGAAGATGCACACCACCAGACAGCTCCAGTACTGCTGGTGGAATTTGTGCCCTCGCCCAAAAACACCAAAGAAATGTGTCACAAGATTTTTAAGTAAGCATGCTCTGCTCACAGAGATGGTTCTGCAGGAACGGGAGGCAGGTGGGGCAGCCAAAGGAAGAGCAGGGATCCCACAGCCCATGATGTGCCTGGCAGCCCCTCTCCTGTAATGCCTCCCAGCTCCCACAGAGCAGGATGTGACAGCCACAAATGATCCAGTTAAAGATCACTTGCCAGGATTAGTGAAATGGCTACTTACAGCCACAGAGCCAGGAACAAACAGTGTTAACACAAGCTTTTCGGAGCTGAGGAGCCAACAAGGAGATCTGATTTAAAAATGCAGACTGCATGCAAAGTTACAGCTGCTCTCCCATGCTGGCTCCCATCAAAACCCCCTACCTTGAGTGGTGGCACACTGCTGGAATTCACCACATTGTTCAGATCTTCGTGGACTCTGTCTAGCAGCCAAAGCAGGAACTCCTGTGCATCGTGCTGGGCATTCCCACGGTACTGCAGAGCATTCTTGGACACAATGTTCTGCAGGGAGACAGAGAGGGCACAGAGACAGCATGAGAACACAGCTCTTCCCTTTGCCGAGCCTGCGCAAGCAGGCAGGCAGCACTGACAGCACACTCCAAACCCAGGACTGCTACAGGTCTGGATGAGGCACTGCCTTCCCCTGCCACCTGGGGGCAGGCCAGGTCGTGCCACCACCAGCAGGACCCTCTGCACAACCCCTGGTGCCATGCCAGCAGTTTCTGAATGGAGCAGGCGGGTTACAGCAGTGGTTACAGAGAAACTGCAGCATCCTATAGAACAGGAGAGTTTAGAGCAAACTCGAGGCTCAATTCAGATGAGATGAACACCAGAACAATCTCGACCTGTACTGCCACACAGGTCACAAACAAGATAAGCTGCCTTCAGTCCACTGACAGTGACAGGCAGCAGTCCCATGAGAATACAGAGCTGAGGCCATTTTTAGTCACACCTACCCATGGACCACAGGGCCTGAAACTCTTCCATTAGTTGAAGCTGAAGCTAAACAGGTATTTAGTCTCCTCATGTCCACTCACCCAGTCTAGCTTATTCCTTTGCTTTGGGGATGTAACAGACTTCCCAAAACTTAGATGCAAGTGCTCAGTCTCAGGAATTAGCCAAGATCAGTACGTAACAACCACAGCTGGTCACGGGTCAGCCATCCCCATGCTCCCACCCCTCCAGGTTTTTACCACAAAGTCAACACCAGACTTTTCTGTGTAAGGAACAGGCTCAGCAGAGCTCACGTAGGTCACACAGGTATTCCCTGATGGGGATGTGCTGCGCATGCATCTCATGGGACACTTGTGGAGAGGCAGAAAGTGCTGACACAGGACACAACTGTTTGAGGAGGGTCCCCAAAAAGGGACAATGGCAGCAGCAGAGACCAGACTGTACCTTCAGGGTGAGGCTGTGGCAGAGCAGACCCTCTGAGAGGTCAGGCAGGCTACGCGCACACACGCACTATGAGAGGTCCTCTCTTTCTCTAATCAGACTTTGCAACAGATTTGAGAAGTGAGGTTGGGCTGCTGGCTTTATCCCCCTGGAAAATGGGGTCACCAGAGCTGGGGGGGTGGGGATGATGAAAAAGACAGGAAAGGACTGATAAACATGCACTCTCTATCCTCTATAATCCATCCACCTGCCTCAAGGCAGAAAAATAAGGGAAAACAGAAATAATCTGCTCTCATTACATATGTGCCAGACCTTCTGACAACAGATTTACCTCTTCAGGTATCAGCCTGATACATCTTGCCCTCCTCCAGCAAAAAGCTTTGTGAATTATTCGTGTTGCACTGATTTATGAAATTTAACACTGACTGTGAAAATACAGGGAACACATTTTCAGATTCTGATCTGAGAACTGAACACTCAACATACATCCAGCAGACATCAGGACAAGATAGCAATGACCCAGAGAAGCCTACTTTAGTTGTGCCACAAACCCAGTGACACTTAAGAGTAATCACCTGCCACCTGAAGATACAGCCTGCCATTCCAGCTGGTGTGCACTACCCTGGAACATAGATGTGTTCACAACCAGACCTCTCCTTCACATTTCTGAACATCCTTCAGCTGAGTACACAGGGTCCTACTCCACCAACTTAATACAATTCCCAGTCTTACACTTCTCCCCTTAGATCTATGGAATACCAGTTTCTTGATCAGAGCACCACATTCTTTTATTTTTAAGAAAACTCCAGACTGACCCATCATGAGGGCTCACAAGGCAGGCCCTTGCTGTTGGATGCCAGGGTCTTTGGTATTGCAGGGAGGAAGAGAGCCTGGTATTCCCTGTAAAAAGGGGACACAAGGGGGTTCTGTATGGAAACAGAACATCTGCCCTGGGCTGTGGCTGTGGCTCTCCTGGTCACAGAAGCAGCTCCACCAGAACTATTCTGGTCTCCTCACACTTTTGCAGCCTGAGTGGACCAAGAGCTGCCTGTGGAGACAGATCACAAGATGCTGGAAGCGATTCAGGAGGCACTACAGAACATCAGATGCAATTCCCTCACCAGAGGCTCTGCTACAAACACGCCCCAGCACCAGCAATGTGCTACTGGTGTTTCTCAGGCTTCCTGCCAGGGCTGCTACAAGTGGCTTTGTCACAACTCAAACCTCTGCATCTGCTGCTCTGGGAACTGCTCTGTGTCCTCCTCTGAGCTGCTGCGGCAAGGAGGATGGAGGAGGCAGGGCCACCCAGTGCCCAGCATCAGGAACACCATTAAACCCAAGCCACAGATAAAGGCTCTGACTCAAAGAAACAATTTAACTTTGAGTAAAATAGCAGGAATTCTTCAGGCCCAGCCTTCACTCCACCAGAACCCACTGCAGAAAAGCCACAGCGGCTGCAGCTGGCTGCAGGTTAAGAAGCTGTTATGTGGTTTAACATCCACCACATTCACCAACCCCCCATAGCCTTTAATCCCCTGCCCCTAATCCAAATCTGCTGCAAGTCTAGGTGGCACATCTGAACAGACTCTGTCCATCTCCAAGGGTATTAACAACAGGACAGGAAGAATTTTGGTGCAGCTGTTTCAGACATGAGGCACCAGGAGCTGTCTCCAAAGCTCCCTTCTCAAAACCCTTCCACAACCATACAGCCAGGCACTTCCAGCCCCTCTCCTCATCTCAGCCCCTAAGAGTCTGGGAGAAAGAATCAAATCTTCCCTTCCCCCAGATGTGGGAGCAGGGACACACAGGCACCCTGACTGAAGATGGCACTGTCACAAGAGATAAAAGGGGGAAATTCATGATTTAGTATCGATCAGATACACTTATCTAACCCCTTAATGCAAGCACCCTACAAACAAACACTCCCTGTCCAGCTATAAAGTAGCTTTACAGCAAAGACATATTACCATTTTTGTCACCCCACTGAAAATTTAATAATCATTCATCTATTGCTCTAAACAGATGCAATAAATAAAGTCAAACATAGCTGAACTACTGGCCTCTCCTTTGCTGCTGTTTTTGTTCCAAATCACAAAGACAAGTAGAGGGAAAACATCAGGCTGCTGTTTTCCAGTGTGTCCCTGGTAGGAAGCAGCTGTGGGAAGGTTTTTGTGCACAAGGGGATGACCTGGCACAGTGACACATGTGAGCAGGAAGGAGAGGCTGTTCTCCACCTTCCATTGAACATCATCACATTGTGCTCAGCCAGAGTATTAATTTTTTTTCTTGTTTAAATCCACCAATACAGCTCTGTGCCTGGGCAACTTCTGCAGCAGAGATGTCATGAGGAGTGTTTATGCGAGTGACTCTGAGGGAGTTCCAAAGGAAGAGCACCTCCTGAAGCAGCCAGGGTGGGACAGAATGCTCCTTGTCCTGCAAAGCAGACAGAAGGTGCTGGGGCCCTGGGGACAGCAGCTGCAGGACAACACGGTGGCTCCATGGACAGGCAGCCACCTCCAGGGCCAGCAGAGCCAGGCCCTTGCCTGCCACAGAGGGGGAAATAAGCACAGCCATTTATTAACCCACTCCAAAACAGTGAAAAGGAGAGGCACGGCAGAGCACAGCATGCCAGGACCAGAGGGGATTCTCCACCACGTTTAACAAGCCCAGACAAGAAGCCATGAGTTGGTGCTGACTGCTGGGAGAGTTCATCCTTGTAAAACAGCAGAAATCAGATTTTGTTCTACAAAAAGGCTTTGTTTCCTTGCTGTGCTAGCAGAGCAATCTGTGGGATTCATAAGAGAGAGGGATTACAGAATAGGGGAATGTCACAAGTGCAAAGCAGTTCTGTAAAGGAGAGTCAAGAAGGGGGGAGGTAGAGGACAGACCCAAAAACTGGGCTTGGGAGCTGGTGCTCCCAACCCCTGCCTCTCCTGCTCTCTCCAGGTTTGCCTCAGGTCTCAGGTTGGAGCACGGGGCTCTGAGATGGGGCTCTGACCATTCCTGCTCACATGAGCCTCCCTGTGTGCTTCAAGATGCTACAGAACAAACATTAATTTCACTGACATAACCCTATGCACAAGGGTTGGTCAAAGCCATGCACTCAGAGGGAAGCACAGGAGGGGCTTGCTCCCATTCAAGCCTTTATAAACCCCAGTGTGCAAAGCAGGGCAGGGAGCAACGCACAGACCCAACTCAGCTGCCCAAGAACAAGCATTTCCTCACCACTTCCACAAGTTGCCAGACATGGCATGGTTCTCATGCTGTCACCATTTGTACTGCTCTGGAGGCAGTGTGGAAACAAAGACCTCAGAGCTCAGAAGACAGAGAATGTGTTTTGGCAACCACCAGCCCCAGACTGGGCCCATCCAGACGTCAATAATGGACTTGCATCTTATTGATGATTAACATTAAAAAAAGAAAAGTCTAACCTTGAAAGACTGCCAAAGACCTTTGTGATCCATCCCACTGCAGAGAGAAAGATGTTCCCATGATGTCAAGAAATGCCACAATAACGATGTGGAATATATATAACTTGCTTTTTGTTTCAAGCACAGTCTGTCAATTCCACATCCCAGGGAAGCTTGAGAAGTCTCCCTATTGCAATGCTATCCCTGGGAGCATGAGGGATGATGATACAAAGGCCAGGGCTCCATGGTGATGCCAGGCTGAGGGTCCCCAAGCCCCCTCTGTCAATAAACACTCCTGAAAACACTGGAGACCCACACAGTCCCTACCCAGCACCCATGGGCTCCAGAGGCTCCCCAGGGAATACCCCTGAAATGGAAAAAGCACTTCAAGATCCCACATTACCAGGGCCCCACTCAAAGCCCTTTCAGATAAGCATGGGATCTGAAACACCAGGAACCAAGAGGGACCAGGAGAGAAAGGTGAAGGGTCTTGCATTTCTTCTTTCCTGTCCCATTCTTCCACCTCTTTCTCTAAAGGAAGGACAGTCTGCTCTCCAGAGAAATATTTCAGGAATAAGCAGTTGACACTGTCCAGAATAAACAACTGCTGTGGCAGGCAGAGAGCAAGATAATTAACACAATCCAGGGGATCCCATTTCACATGTAAGTGACCCCATCAGCAAAGCACCTGGGCTCTCCTGAGCAGGATTGCAGGCAACAGCTCCAGGGGCAGGACTGAAGGTTTCCAGCACCCAAACTGCACCAAGCAGCCCCACAGAGAACTGCAGTCATTTTATCTACAACAGGAGGTGAAGATACCCAGCAAGTCAATACCTTGCAGAAGTTCCTTCATCATCCAGAGAAGTTATTTATTCATTCACAAAGAAGTGACAAACACAGCAGCCTCTTTGCCCCAACTGTTCAGACAAAGTGCACGTCCACAAGATGAGCACTTTTAAATTTGTCAGTTGCACACAGCTACTATGAAATCTTATACTAAACACAGTCTTAACAAAAAAAAAATGGAAGCAGCACTATTAACCTGGCACAATAGCCCCTGCTCTACTTCTGTGGATTCATTCTGGGTTTAGATCTAATTATGACAATCCAGCTTAACCAAGTTACAATGATTTTGCTATACTTGCTGTACACACTGCAGGTTATAAAAATAAGGCAGTCTTTATCTTATAGGAAAAAAAACCAAAAAAACAAACAAAAAACCAACCCCATCTCTAGTGTACAAAGGGTCTTGTTAAAAGCCAACATGCTTCAGTGTGCAACTGGCTTTGCTGTGCAGACAGCCTCAAAAGAGAGCACAGCCTCATCATCCACAGGAGGCCAGAATTCCAAAGCAAAGGTAAGTAAGTACATCCAATTTTTCAAGCCCAATTAGTTTAAATAAAAATCCTCACTCAAGACCCCCATCATCTAGTCCAAGAGTCACCCTATTACAAAGGGTGCTCTGCCCTCCCTGTCTGACACTCCCAGGAACTTAGCAGGCAGAGAGGGACAGCTCCCTGGAAAAAAACAAGCCCAAAGCATAGCTACTGCTCATACAATAGATGTTTGTCACCATTGTCACACCATCACAAAGGGGAAAGAGGAAGCACAAGCTGCAATATTGGCCCTTGTTATGAAAGCAGCAGCCCTGTTTGGGCAGGAAAATAAAAACCACTGAACAATCGGAAGAAAATGATTGTTAAAACAACTGCAGATGAACACAAGAGCAAGAGGAAAAACACCCAAAGCAGAGGCAAAAATCAGCACCCAACACCTCCACCCTGCCCCATCTCCCTGGGAAGGGCTGCCCAGGTATGTGAGAGCACTTCACAGGTATCCACACTGCAGACCATGAAGGAAAAAGTATTCTAAAAAAAAAAAATCTCATGACAGAGAGAACTGTCAGGTTTAAAATGCAAAAACTGGCTCAGATCCTTGTGTTTCAAGTAATCTGAGCTGAGATGGGGTGCTAGCTGCTGGTCAGGTAAGGACCCCACCTCGCTCCCCACACAGGAGCTCTCTTGCAAGGCTCCCTCTCAGCCCTGCAATTACAAAACCACCATTTGATACAAACCACTTGTTTTAATTGCATTTTTCTTGTTTTCAGCAGCACGACTACATGATTCATGAACCCATGGGACAGGTTACTTCTTGAAGATTAACCAAGAAAGTAGGAAAATACTACCAAGGAAAAACATCTGAGGGTGAAGAGCATCTAGAAACTCAGCCCCCCCCTCAAAAGCCTCTGTACACAAAGGCTCAGAGAAATTCCCTGTCAGAAAAGATTTTCCATTGCTCCAAGAAAAAGCTTACAGGTATAAGAACAAGCAAAAGGATAAACGTTATCCTTTATCCCAATACATGCTTAACAGCTGCAGATACTAGGAATCAGAAAGCCTTTGCCCAGTTACATTCTGTGCCAAAAGAAGAAAAAAAAATATTCAACATGAGGCTAAGCATGCTGGCTGAAGAGCTTTTTGAGCACCAATAAATCTTATTATCAATAATTATCAATATGGGAGTGAAAATGCAAAACTACTCTTCTGAACATACTTTTCACCCTTAAAAATTAAAGCTAAGAAGCTAGGGAATGTTCCACCCTCCATTAAAAAAAAAAAAACCCACAAAAAAAATCCAAGCTCAGACTGACTTTTGTCTTCTTTTGGGTATAAGCAGCATTTTGCAGAGTGAAAACTCTTAACCTTCACCCTTCCCAAATCTAAGCCTGTTTTTTACATCCTTAAATTAACTGTGCAAATCTGCTGATGAAGAAAATTTTAATTAGGCATGCTGAATTGAATAGCAGGTTCAGGCTACTTAACTCTCTTTAGAGGCATGAATTTACTATTAAAAGTAATTGACCCCTGTAAGGAAACAGCTGAGTGCCTGACATAATGACAAAGTTGTTCCAAGCAAGACACAGGCTGCTGACATTGTGCAGTGCTGAGCAGGACCTACAGGGATGCAAGATGCTTTCTGAAACCCTCCAGGGGACCTGGCACTGGCAGGTAGATTGATGGGGTCCTACTACATCAACAATGAGTAGAAGAGCGTTCACTCACCGTTAGCAATGCCTGCAAATAAGCAAAGTTCCACTATAGAAAAAGAGGAAAACAAAACCACTAACCCTTGGAACAAGGCCTTAATTCAATCCACACACCTGTTCCTCTTCTTCCTTCTGCTGCTCTTATCTGAACCCCTCTGCTGCAGGCCTGCAGAAACAGCAGATCTTGGTCTGCCAAGTGGTCTGCTTTCCCTGCTGATTTGATCAGGTACACCAGCAAAAGATAATTCCACTCTCACAACCTTTTATTCCTGCTATTACTCAGGAGAAATCCACAATTCCTTCTGACAGAATGCCTCAGGAGAGGTGAAGGATGTTGATATAAAGGTCAGGGCTCCATGGTGATGCCAGGCTGAGGGTCCCCAAGCCCTCTCTGTCAATAAACACTCCTGAAAACACCGGAGACCCACACAGTCCCTACCCAGCACCCACGGGCTCTGAAGGCTCCCCAGGGAATACCCCAACATGGTGAGGATGGCAGAAACATCCAGGAGAAGCAAAGGGGGGAGGCAGTGGCCATGCAGTACAAATGACTGCAGGTGCCATAGATTGCTGACACCTCAGGAGTCTGCTGGACACCCCAACACCCGACAGACACTGCAGGAGAGCAGACACAGGTCCCTGCAGTCCCTGCCTGCTGCTCCATCCCACCTGAACCAAAGGCAGAGAGCCCAAGAACCCGCGAACCACATTCTTGGTGTATTTTCACGTATCTGTGCGTTCTCTCCCCAGATCACTCTGCAAGAAAAATTCCCCTAAATCAAAGTTCTTTCAGTTAATGCTGTGAAGGCCACCACATACCCTCTCATTCTTTCACACAAACGGTTTTATAGGCCAGAGAGTTGCTGCTACCATAAAACTTAATCTTGTTTCAAGAAGTAAGGTAAGCCTAGAGCACTTCTAAAGAATTGTATTTTACTGTACCCAAAAGCATTTTAAAGAGAGTTTTTAAACTCTAGGGTCCTAGGCCGTGCCCTCTGCTACAACTCCTGGGCAAGCAGAGTGCCCATGGAGGGGCACAGCACAGCAGGTCAGGGGATGGCACTGCCAGAGGTGTGAGGGCTGCAGCAGGGAGGAAACACGACTGAGTTACCGTCCCATTCTCCTGCAAATCATTCCCCAAACCAGCCCAAGCTCCCAGGTGTGTGGATGACGGGGAAGCCCACCTCAGCAGCCACCTGCTCCCCCATGCACGCTCACTGCTCCCGGCTCTGCAACGACAACTGTCGCGACTTTCTTACCGGCAGCACGACAGAGGTATGAAACAGCACAACGGGCCCTCCCACCAGGAAAAAGCAGCAGACCTGTTGGTTGGTGTTGGCACCCTCAGTAGTGACCATCGTGGCAGTGCCTCGACTGCAGGCACCTGCCCCGGGACAACCGGGGACCTCGGGGTGCCCAGCAGGGCCATGGGCACACGAGGCCGCGGACACCTGCGTGCAGCTGGGGCTCTGCTGCTGCTGCTGCAGGATGATGCCGGGAACCCGGAGCAGCTCTGCAGGGCCCCCGGCATGCACCCAGCCAGGCCGGAGAACTTCCGCAGTGCCGGGGTGCTTGGACCGGTGACAAGGCCCCATCGACGGCCGGAGCAGCCGGGCAGCCCGGGGAACCGGCGTCACACGGGGGACACCGGCTTGTGGAGCCAGCGCAGGCCTCTCCCCCCGGCCTCCGGAGCTCGGCACGGAGCGCGGCGGCCAGGCGAGGAGGGACGCTGGAGGGCCGGTTCCCCACTGTCCCCGGGCAGCCCGGTTCGGCCCTCCCGCCCGGCAGGGACGCGCTGGGCCGTGCCCCCCCCCCCCCGCCTGGGCTCCGCCAGGCCCGGCCGCCCACTCACCTTGAAGTCGCGGCTGTGCTGTGGGGTGTACTCCAGCGTCCAGAGCGCCCGCACCAGCTGAGCCAGCTGCTCCGTCACCTCCCCGGGCGCGGGCGGGGGTCCGTCGGCGGGGCCGGGGGCGGAGGGGGGCGGCTCTCCGCGGAACTGCTCCAGCGCCAGGAACTCGGCGAACAGCTCGGTGTTGCTGAGGCACTGCAGGATGGCGTTCATGAAGCAGGTGTTGCCGTGGTTGCGCAGCCCCGCCACGCCGGGCACGGCCTCGGGGCCGCCGGCGGGCCGCGGCGGGGGCTCGGGGCTGCGGGGCGGGCCCGGCGGGAAGCAGCTGCCCAGGCCGCCGGCCGCCTGCGGCGGGGGCAGGCGCGGGGCGTGCGGGCCGCGGGGCTCGGGCTCGCTGCTGTAGTGCGAGAGGGTGGAGAGGGTCTTCAGCACGCGGCTCATGAACCCACCGAGGGACCGCCCGGAGGGGGACGAGGCCGGGGAGGCGGCGGCGGCCGGGGCCGAGCCCGTGCCGCCGCCCGCTGCGCGCCCGCGGAAGAGCCGCTTGCTGAAGGAGCGCTTCTCCTTGGCGCTGCCAGCCGGCCCGGGGCCGCTCATCCGCGACATGACGGCGCGGCGCAGCGCGCATCCCCGCCCGGCCGCTCAGCCCGCCGGCCGCCGCATGCCGCCCCCCGCCCGCCGGGGCTCAGCCGCCTCACGGCGCCGCCATGCAGCGGGCGGGGCGGGGCAGGGCGCGCCCACACGTGACCGCGCCGCCGCCGCACAGCCGCCATCTTTGTTGCGGGCAGGGCGGGCGGGGGCTGCGGGATCCCCGCCCCGGCCCCGGGCCCTCCCCGGCCCCGCGGGGACAAGCGGGCTGGCAGCGCGACACCCGCGGGACACTGCCCGGGGGTACCCGCCTGGCCCCGGCGCTCCCGAGCTCCTGGCGACAGCCCCGACGGCCGCCGGAGGGCGGCGCTGCGCGGCCGCGGAGCGGGGCGGGCCCGAAGAGGTGGCGGAGCGGGGCGGGCCCGGGCGGGGCGGCCGCAGGGGTAGGTGCCGGGGCGGGAGCCACCCGAGCCATCGGCAGTAGCGCTGGGGCCGGGAGCAGAGCATGGCCCCGCCGGGCTCGGAGGGCGGCCGAGGTGAGACGGGGCAGGGGTCTCTCGGAGGGAGAAGGGTGTTTGAAACCCCCGGCCGGGCGGGGGATGCCGCAGTCGATAGCGGCGGGCGGGGCTGGGGCAGCAAGCGGGGCAGCACCGGGGGCCCGGGTCCCCCCCTCTGCCCCCACGGCTGAGGCGTCCGCTCCGTCTGTCCGCAGGTGCCGCCGGAGCCATGGCCCCCGGGAAGAAGATCACGGCCCGGATCAAGAGGACGCTGCCGGTGAAGGGCCCGCAGGCCCCGACGCTGAGCGAGCTGATGCGGTGGTACTGCCTCAACACCAACACCCACGGCTGCCGCCGCATCGTCGTGTCCCGCGGCCGCCTGCGCAGGTTCATCTGGATCCTGCTGACCCTCAGCGCCGTCGGGCTGATCCTCTGGCAGTGCGCGGAGCTCCTCATGAACTACTACAGCGCCTCGGTCTCCGTCACCGTCCAGTTCCAGAAGCTGCCCTTCCCCGCCGTCACCATCTGCAACATCAACCCCTACAAGTAAGGCGCGGCGTGCAGGGGGGGAGAGGGGTCCCCAGCCCCGGGGATCCCCGCGGGTTCATCGTCCCCTCACCAGCCCCGCACCAAGCCCCTTCCCAGGCTTCCCCAGCTGCTTTGCCGTGCTGCTCAGCAGCCTTTCTCAGCACTGGGTTTTCCCTATGCAGCACTCTCGGTGACATATCCACCTCTGATGCTCTTCAGACACACGTGTCAGACATACTTACCCTCCTCCGCTTGCTGCCTGCTGAGCTCGGGTTAATTTCACTTTCTGCACCATGGTTCTCTCAAAATTCCCTTTTTCCCAGGACCAAAGTTGTGGGGTTATTAACAATGCCAACTGAAGAATGGAAAGGGAACATCTGTCACTTGTCTCTTGCCTCTCTCTTTCCTTATAGGATGCTTTGACATCATCAATCCACAATACTTTTCCTCCAGCCAAATTACACTTCACGCTGTTGTCTGTTCCCCTGCCAGCTACCCACCCCAGTTCCTGCAGGCAATCCAACTCTGCTGTGTCTTCTGGCACAGATGCAGAATCTGTATTTCCATGTGCTTTGCCTCCTTGGGCTGACAACCCTCAGGGAGCTTGGGAATCTGTGAGTGGTTTCCCTGGGGTGCAGTCAGTCTGCTTTGCTCCTGCTGGCCCATGCTCTGAGATCTCTCCTCATAGTAATAAGAGAGATGGATGTGAGTCTGACAGAGAACTCTGTCCTGAGCAGGCAAGAGGCTGCAGTGAGGTGAGGTGGGATGTCACTTTCTGTTGCATTGTCTCCAATGCAGGTACAGTTCCATGAAAGACTATTTATCTGAATTGGACAAAGAGACCAAAAAAGCTTTGGAGACTTTCTATGGATTTTCCGAGGGCAAGTCCAAGGTACGCCGGTCAGTGGATGAGTGGAACAGCACAGGGAGTGACTTCTTCAAGCAGATCCCTCTGCTGAAGTTTGAAGACTTCTCTAGGACTGTGACTGACCTTCGCAGTGGCCAGAAGAGGAAAATAGAGGGCAGTGTCTTTCACAAGGACTCATCCATCGTGAACTCTGGAGATTCCAATGATATCATTGGATTTCAGTTGGTGAGTGCTACTTCTCCTTGGCTAGCAGGTTCCTTGTGGGGCAACGAAGAAGGGGTGGTGTGGGTTGGTATCCCTCCAGCCAGTTTTATTTCTTGCTTAGGTGGCTTTATAATGAATATGGCTCGCTCAGCTCTTTTTCCCACTCTGCCATGCCTCCATGGCTGCCCACAGATCCATCTCCAGATCTCTGGAAGAGAAGTGCCTTCTTGGAGTCTGCTTAAATAGACTTAGTGCCTTCTGTGAGCTGTCCTTTGGGCCTGAAACATTTGATTGCATTACTTAGCCCTGAATGAAATGTCTTTGCTGCCCCTATGTCCCATTGCTGCCACTCTAACTTCATACCTGGTTATTGCTGTGGAAGAGAAACAGAACCACACAGACCCTTTGGGATACATCGTTTCAGTCTTCTGAAACACTTTCTCCCCTTTGTAATTATCAGTGCGATGCAAACAACAGCAGTGAGTGTGCACTTTACACCTTCAGTTCTGGTGTTAATGCTATCCAAGAATGGTACAAGCTGCATTACATGAACATCATGGCACAAATTCCCTTGGAGACTAAAGAGAAATTGAGTTACTCTGCTGACGACCTTATACTGACTTGTTTCTTTGATGGCCTATCTTGTGACAAAAGGTGAGTGCACAGCAAATACCTCCCAGCTTCACAGCTTATTTCCAGGCACCTAAATCAAAGGAATTGAATGTTTGGTGTTGGTGTTTTGCTGCCCACATGTCAGATAACCTCATGTCTTTTGGCACAATCACCCTACCTGCTTAGGGTTGTGTCAGTGTGATTCTTGTGTCCTGGTAGCAGAAGACTCTTCCCCTCACCCTGGGGACAGCAGCAGTGTTCCTGTGCAGGATGGGGCTGCACGTGCAGATAGGTTGAGCAGTTTCTCACTGCTGCACTGTGAGTCCCCTTACTGAAGGCATTTTGCTTGTGCCTCTGATTGTGTGAATGCCTCACATCTCAGAATGAAGGTGTTTGCTTGAGCAGGAGGGGATGTTCCCAGAGAAGACATGAACATGCTTGAATCACAAGGGTGTGTCCTCAGCTCCCCTGCATGGCAATGGCTGTGACACCTCTTCTGAAAAATGAAGATTCATGTTCCTTTAGACACCTGGCTGTCAAGTGACAGAGGACTATCCCCACAACTTTACACAGTTCTGTAAATCTGCTTCCCTTGCCCCTTCTGCCCCCATTCCTGCATGAAAACTTTCTAAACTTTTACTCTCCAGATGCTATTAAACCTGATCAAATTTCCATGCAGATTCAGGATATTAAGAAAAATATCCTTTTTGCAAGCACGCTTTGCAAGCAAAATCAATTGCTTGCCAGAAAAAAAAAAAAAAAAAAAAGTCTTATCCAGCCTTGTTGTGTCCCTGCCAAAACAAGCCCAAGTCTGCTGATGCTTTCCCACAGACAGATGAAACCACAGAGGTCAACATAACAATATTGGGTTTCTTTCAGGCACTTCACCCGTTTCCATCACCCCCTCCATGGCAATTGCTACACCTTCAACAGCGGGGAGAACGGGACCGTCCTGAGCACCTCAACCGGAGGCAGCGAGTACGGTGAGGGGCAGGGCTGCAGAGGAGCCCTCAGATAAGAAGTGGTTCAGTGAACTGGATCCTGCTGGAGAGTGATTGATGTGTTGGCTCTAGATGTGCAAGCTGATTGGGGAAGTGCTTGTTTGAACTAGTGCAAACTATTGACAGAGAATACAAAGATAATATCATTGCATCACTTATGTTCTCCATCTGAAATCACAGCTTCCCAGTTATATAACTATGTCAGTTTCAGCCACGCTCCACTGGGACATTATTTGTTTGCTACACTTGGGGCTGTGGAGGGACGTCACTTGCTGCAAGTGTCTCAGTCTAGCACTGCAGAGGCTTTGCTTGGCTGTTGTTACAATTCTGCTTGAGACCAGATAACATTAAACAAACTGTGCTACCCTTTCTGACCAGCAAAAATGGGTCTGGCTTCTGGTGTAAATCTGCTCCTGCCTTGTCTCTGCTCCTCAGGATTGCAGGTTGTTCTGTATATAGACGAAGCAGACTACAACCCCTTCCTGGTGACATCAACAGGAGCCAAGATCATTGTCCATGACCAGAATGAATATCCCTTCATCGAAGACATCGGCACGGAAATTGAGACGGCAGCCGCCACCTCCATAGGGATGCACTTTGTGAGTGACAGCTCTCCTTTCCAGGTGCACAGCACCATTTCCTTTAAATAGCTGTAAATATGAACTAATACGATGCTTGAAGGTAGCCAGCAGCTGGAAGGCATCTCATACCTCACACGTGAGCAGCTCAAGTGCCTCTGATAGCACTTTTCTCAACAAAGTTTTCCGTTGCGCAGAGGCTGTTGTAAAATCAGGTCCTTATAAACAGCTACTGGGATTTTGTTTGTTCTCCTGTTTTTTCTGAACCCTTGGCTTTCCAGGGGATTTTTTTTGTTCTGTTTTCACAGCAAAATCCACAACTGCAGAAATGTGTTATCAAGTGTCCCCTTTTGCTTAAGCAATAAGCAGATAGGTTTGTATCCCACGCAGGTTCCAGGGGTAGAAGAGAACAAGCTCACGCTGTGGGTAACCCATGGTAGGGTCAGGTCTGAGAGATGACTGCAGCACAACCCACTTAGCTGTTCCATGGGTGTAAATCTTGTTTTTTCTGTGTTTCTTGCTATCCCAGCTATAAAGAAAACCTTCTGGGCAGCAAGTCTGTCTTTCCCAGCTTCTTGAAGCATCTGGTCGCTGCTGTCAGCAAGGGCAGGGAGGGCTGAATCTCCAAATTTCCCCAATTAGAGTAGTGCAGACAAGGCATTTGAGCCAGAGGGCTTCTTTCTGCAGTAGAGCAGTGAAAGCACTGCCATCAGGCAGGCCAGACTTTCCCCTTTCATCTGGATGGGCTGTTAAGGGAGCATTTTAATTCTGCCTTGTGTTCATTGATGGTTGGGTCAAAACATCAGCCATCAGGCTTATCTGTCCCCTGCCCTGGCTGGGTGTGCCAGATCTAGATAGTGCCTGCATTAGAAAAGACATTAAAAAACAGGGTTTTAAAATGTGCAAATAGTTAACTGTCTGGAAAACTGTGGCAGCAACAGCTTGGTCTAACCAGCGGGGATACACACTAACTGCAGAAAGTCAATAGAAGGTATCGGAACCCAGGCAGCATGCAGGAGGCAAAGTCTCACACCATTATTTCCTTTAAAGCTATTACACCATACAGGAGAAAATCACTGCAGCCTCAGTATTTAATGTAACATTTTCCTGGCACCGTAGATTTGGAGTGTTATATATAGTATAAAACTCAGGACTGAACGTATTTTGGTGGCAATGTTTAAAAGGTTTGGCACAAGGAAATGATCTGATTACCTCCTAACGTAAACGCTGAAACAGAAGCTGGACACAATGCCTGGACTCAGAACAAAAGCTGCTGATCACTGTACTGCCAGCAAAAGACTCCTTAGTGGCTGCTGAGAGGAAGTGGCAACTGTCTGGACAGGTCAGCACCCCCAGGGTGCTGGTGGTCCTTGTACTGACATCCAAATCCATTGAGGAGGACACATGTGCCATACTCGGCACTGCTTGCTGCACACCCAAGCGTGGCAATTCCTGCTTTCCAAATGGTTTTGGTGTCCAGGTTATGGCTCATGTATTTCTGCTGTGTACTGAAACCCCCCCCTCCAAAAATATTCCAAGATGTTTGGAATGCAAACAAGGTATTGCTTGGTAGGAGTTTCAGTGCTTTAGTTAAATATTTAGTTTGGAAATTATTTCACTACCTGAATGAACAAGTAAGCTTTTGTAGGAGTATAAGCCATGACAAAAAAAAATTTCGTGGAAAGGATCCACAAAGATACAGCAGCAGATTGAGGCAGGTGTCCTGGTATTAGATTGTCTGCAGAAGTTACAAGCATATTAAAAGCTGGTTTAATTCAGTTTTCAGAAGTCATCCGTCTCCGATATTGTAATCACATACTTGTGTTCCCTCCAAAGAGAGAGTCCAGCATCTCTCAAAGAGCTGACTTGCACTATAGATCCCTGCAGCGTTGTGCTGGTGCAGACAAAAATGGCAACACTATCAGGTCTGACCTGGTAATCTGGAGATCTGCAGGCAGTGCCTTAAGAGTCAGCAGGCGTTTATCAGGTTCCCACTAAAATGATCTTTTGTTGGATCAGCCCCTAATTTTAAACTCTGGAGAGAAGGATGGGTGGGTGGATTCTTAAACGAGTGAAGTTTCTTGTGGTTTCAGGCCACTTTCTTTGTTACAAAGTGGATAATTGCTGCACCATGAGAGCAAGAGTTGAGGACTGAGTGGGGCAGGGCAGTCTGCAGGAAGCAGGTGGTGGAGCCTGAGTCAGCTCTGGTGAACTGGAGGGCTCCCAGCAGAGCTTACAGGCAGAGCACTTGGCATTTCAGAGCCCTTTTCTCTGGACAGCAATTACAGAACAGGAAAAGGTGTTAGCACTCGTTGGAGAGGAAGGGTCAAAGCAGCACCTGGAAAAAGTCCCGAAGGAGATATAAACATTTAATCTAGAGTGATTTTAGAGAGGTGCTGTTGAGCACTACCATGGCGTGAAGTGCTGTTTTACTCACAAAACAGGAGCAGCCAGTGCAACAGCTGAGGGAGGTGTGGGTCCTCACAGAAACAAAACCAACCAACAACCCCCTTCCCTCAGAACACAAACACAGCCAGGATGCATAGCCTCCAGGACTTTGCAAAGAGAGAAGACATCCATATGAATTGCTCTGTCTTGAAAAATCCTTACTGTTACCACTGTGACATCTCTGCATTGCTGCAGAGGTTTTCAAAGACAGCAAATCCAACCAAAGCAGTGTTTTAGGAGAGGGATCCTACAAACAAACAAACAAAAAAAGTCAAACCCACCTTGTTTTGACAAGTGTTTGACAAATAATTCAAAATAAACATGCTGCTTGAACCTGCCCCATCACTTAGAGTTTTAGAATCCTGATGAATTGCCACTGCATCTTTTTGTTTCTCTGTGAACTCCAAAAAACAAGACTTGTTCTTTTCTGGTTCTCAGACTCGGTCTCGCAAGCTGAGCAAACCCTACAGTGACTGTACAGAGACTGGTGCTGACATACCAGTAGAAAACCTCTACAACAAGAGCTATTCACTCCAGGTAAATATATTTGATTTTATCAGTTGCTTGAAAACCACCCTCCTAAAAAGCTTTACAATATTCTGTAGTTTGGGATCTGAGATTGTGAACAGTCCTGGTGTAGGGTCTCTGCTTTTACTTACTGATGTAAAATACCACAGCACTTCTTAAAATCCAAGTTTTATTCCTAAGTGGCTGGTGTTTGAAGTTCCCTTAGGCACCCTGTTAGATAAAGAGAGAACATGAGCTCATTAGGCAACTTCCAAGCAATGCTAGACTGGAAAATATTGGCCAAGTAAATGTTGCAGCTTAGTAACCCTTGAAGCCAGAAATTGTGACCTTTAGGACTCCAAGAATAACAGATACCATCTAATCAGCATCCAGATAGCAGGATGTTTGTTTACAGAGTAAGTTTCCACTAATTTTGTATGGTTTCTGTAATTGGGTCCTCTTGGAGAGTGTCAGCTGTTCCGGCACACTCCTCTTGAAGACTCATAATTAGCTACTGCCTACTGCAAAGCCTGTGTCTAGGTTTGGTTTTTATTTTATGGGGTATTATACCTGAAACCTGCTGTGATGTATTGCCAGGAAGTTCACACAGACATTAGCTCAGGTTTTTAATAACAGAACTTCACTGAAAGTCAAGGCTCAGGAAGGCTGGGAGTGGGACCAAAAGGCTTGACGACTGGGATTTCAAAAAGGGAAGTTTAGTTCCTGCTTGTTCCAACTAGTTAAGTCTTTTAGCACAAAACACTGACTCTACTGCCCTATTAATCCTGACAGCTTCAGGTCTCCAAGCATGTACTGAGACAATTTGGTCAAAGCTGTGAACACTTTCACTAGTGAGTCACTTCCCACACCTAGTTGTTGATTCATGGACCACGTGCCACAGCAGGCTGAAAACCTCCTTGGCTGTGGAAAGAGCAATGGCAACACTGAAGTTGTCAGTGGCTTTAGGAGAAGTGGGGGAACTCACAGAATCCCCCCTCAGAGATGATTTTTTTTTTTTATTTCTTGCAGTAGAACCTAAACCCTCCACAGCACTTTCTGCCCATGTTTGTGTTCACTAGCAACAGAACCTGGAGGCCCAGGGCAGTGGGTTTCTGTCCTCTTGCTGCTGCCATACCCGGGGTGTTTTCAGTGCACACCAGCTGCAGCAGAGCAGCACCCTGTGCTTAGTAGACTCCAGCTCTTGTTTTGTCTCCCCCAGATCTGCCTGCACTCCTGCTTTCAGAAGGCCATGGTGGATTCCTGTGGCTGTGCCCAGTACGCCCAGCCCTTGCCTGCTGGGGCAGAGTACTGCAACTACAAGAAGAATCCCAACTGGAGTAAGTGTTCAGACACCTTCTGCATTACCCCAGCCATGCAGCTCGCTGGGGAGAGGCAAATCTGCCTCAGCCCACTTACCACAGAGCCAAAATCCACCCCTACTTTAGCTTGACTTGTCTCTGACAGTTGTCCTAATTGCTTGTCATTTGCATGCACCACAGAAGTGTGAGCAGAGGACTTGACAAGCTGAGGCAATTGCTCACAATTGTAGCAAGTGACAGCTTCTCATGGTGTTTTGCAATATTTCTAGAGTAAATCTTTTAATACCCACACCACGTAGGAGATGGTCACAAAGGACACCTGCACCCCAGTACAAGTAGCAAAAGATGGGTGCTGCTTTTTTTTCTCTCTGGCTTCTCATCCCCACATCCCTCTCCCTTTTTGCAGTGTATTGCTACTACAGACTGCACGAGAAGTTTGTGAAAGAGCAGCTGGGCTGCCAGCAAATCTGCAAAGATGCCTGCAGGTAAGTCCTGCCCACAGCCAGAGGTAAAACACTGTGTGTGGGGGAGATGGAGCTCACAACTGACTGACTGCCTCTCTCTCCAGCTTCAAGGAGTGGGCACTCACCACCAGCATTGCCCAGTGGCCCTCCACTGCATCTGAGGTGAGTTTCTGACTGCTCCAGCATGACAGCAGCACAGCACAACCACCTGCTGAATAAACCCAGGGGTCAGCTCAGGAGGAGGTGGCCCTGGGGTATCTGTTGGCACTTCAGTGCAGCTCCTCCCAGAGTCTGTAGTGTCCAGGTCACAGCTTCCCTCCAGGGGTTCACCATTAAACTAAAATTTAGCTTGTGGGCTGCAAAATTCCCCAGGGACAGCTGGCCCGTGACACACACTGAGTTCTGGCACCCACACTGGTCTGTGGAACACAAGCTCCCTTTCCAGGGGGTTTCTACACAAGCACACAGAGCTCTAACAGTATTTTCTGCCTTTTTCCCAGGACTGGATGCTTCGAGTTCTCTCCTGGGACAAAGGGCAGAAACTCAACAAGAAGCTGAACAAGTAAGTTTCCATGTCTGTGTTTCTTGCTTGCACCTCAAGCTCAGATATAATCTCAGCAACCCTAATGATGGCAATTGGGGAAAAAGCTCCCTTAGAGTGGCCCAGCCCTACTGGTCCAACTGGTTATTTGCATAGTTTTTCAGTTTGTTTCATGTTATTGTTTTACTAAACCCTCAGCCTGCCTTCTCTTTCTCCTCTCAGGACAGACCTTGCAAACCTCATGGTGTTCTACAAAGACCTGAACGAGAGATTCATTTCAGAGAATCCTGCCAACACTGTAAGTGAGCATGCTGGTTCCCAGCTCTTCCTCCCAGCCAGACTGGGGGTTTCCTCCTGGCCAGGGCACCAGACCTATCCAGGCAGGGCTGGGAAGCAACCCATAGATTCTGCACCCTGGGACACCTGGTCCTGCCCTTTGAAAAGTGAACCCAGATGAAAGGGCTGCAATCTGTCCAGTCCGCAGCCCTGCACTCAGGTCACCCGGGGGCTGCCAGCAGTGAGAGGACAGTGTGGGCAGCAGGGACAGGGCCACCGGATCTGGCAGCACTCACAGCAAATCCTGAGTGCCTCAGCTTGGCACAGCTCCCTGCAGGCTGCAGCGGTGCCACGGACACACATCCAGTGCCTGCAGGAGCAGATAACGCTCTGCTTTCTCTTTTTTTCCAGCTTGTCATTCTTCTTTCCAACTTCGGAGGCCAGCTGGGCCTGTGGATGAGCTGCTCCGTTGTCTGTGTCATCGAGATCGTCGAGGTCTTCTTCATCGATTCCCTTTCCATCGTGATGCGGCGCCAGTGGCAAAAGGCAAAGAAATGGTGGAGCAACCGCAAAGTGGAGCGGTCGGGGAAGGCACCGCGGGCTGGCGACCCGGAGAGGAGGGGCCACGACAACCCTGTCTGCATCGATGAGGATCTGCCCACCTTCAACACCGCCCTCCGCCTGCCGCTGCCCCAGGACAGCCCCCTGCCCAGGACTCCCCCCCCCAATTACAGCACTTTGCGCCTAGAGACTGCCTTCACCGAACAGCTGCCTGACACACTGGAGCCGGGGCAGCACTGACCCTTGCTCAGACACCCACCCAGGTGCCAAAATAAGAGGTGGGTGCTGGACCACAGCGTCCAGGGTGAAAGGCACATGTCCAAATGAGCACTGAGGGGCTGTGGGGTCAGACCCTAATTCAGGGAATTGAACTTGCAAAGCTTCTCCGAGCAAAGCTCAAACACAAAAGCCAAGGGCTCAGAGACACTGGGGACTTCAGGCAGCACCAACTCTCAAGTTAATCATCACAGGATGTGGCCCTGAGCTGGGATGTCTTGTCTGACAGAGGCATACATTAGCAACCAGCTGCACACACCCAATTGTATGTGGGCAGGAGTTACTCCACAGCAGAAGATTGGTGCCACATGGAGTATTAACACTAATTGCTCTCTGCTGTGTGGCTTGACTTGTGGGGAAAACCCAGGAATGCAGCATGACATTGGCAAGAAGGGACATGACAGAGGTTGGGAAGAGCACAGAAAGGATGAAAGGAAAGCTCTCAAGATGAACATTAATTCTAAAGGTGGCCTGAGGACCTCTTTATTCTAAGACTTGAAGTTAGGATAGCCAGACGTGCCTTGTAGAGCAAGATATTACACAGGGTGAGCAGGAGAACCTAAGTCCTCCCAAAAGAATAATCTGAAAAGGGCACAAAATCTAATTCAGATGGCAGTAATGAGCTGTGTACTCTGCAAGCTTGTTTCATCTCACGTGGCTCAAGCTGGCCATTAAAGGTAACCTCAGAGGAGCTCCTCAAGCTGTGCCTGGCCTTGGCCACATAAGACTTTCCAGAAGCTTCAGAAGGAGCTTACTGTTCTTCTCCTGCTCAGCCCTGGGCAAGGATGCCCTCCTGCAGCTGACCCCCCCCTCTTCCTGCCTCCCCCAGAGCTGGTGGTGACCAGGAGGGGAACCCACCATGCACCCAAATGCCTGGGGTCACAGAGACCCTCAGGGCACCCAGCCCAGGGACACCACCCTTCCTGTGCCCCAGCCCTGCACCCCACTCTTTCTGCTGTAGCTTTTTTCTTTCTGCTGAGGCCATGGCCTGCACCAGGCTGACTGCTGGGTAGAGCCCAAGTGAGTGAGTGAGAGTGTGTGCCAGAAAGCCTCTCTTCTCATTTCTCTGTATAAGCTTATTTTATATAGGACAGTGAGAATCCAGAAAGGTTCTTCAATGTGCAATAAAACGTATTTTAACTGGATTATTTAAATAGCTGATACACTGAAAAAAAAATAAAGATATATTTTTGAATAACTGTTTTGTTTAGTGTTGGGGTTTTTTTTAATTGTCTACGTGCAAATTACTTCCATGCAGGCATCCCAGAAGGTGATAGGAAGTGCCTACTCCGGGGCTGCTCAGCTCTGCTGAGCTCTCCACCAGGCACTGGAGGAAAGAAACCACGATTTGCTCTGCTTTGAGGCCACACAGAAAGGCAAAGTGCTCAGAGCAAACTCCTGCTTGTCCCATCACCTCCCCACACAGCAGCACTCACTACACCAGACCTGCCCCATTTGCAACAGAGGCAAAACAGACCCAGAGACAAATGCTGGGGCAGCCCAGGCCGGGACCACCACTGCCTCTGCACTACAGGTGTGAGCTGGCACAATTGCAGCAGTGCTGGGGATAACAGAACACTCAGAGCCAGATAATGTCACACAAGAAGCTCCTTCCTTGCCAGCTTGTTGCTCCTTTACAAAGGAACTGGTTTGGCTCAGTAACACCCAGATAAGGACCTTCTTCCAGAGAGCTGCTGGGAGCAGCTGTGACCCCAACTCTTGCACAGCACAGCTTGCTCTGGGAGGGGGGGGTGAAAACCCCTCCCCCAGGAAGAGCAAGCAAAGAGCACAGAGTGGAACACAGCACAACCCCCTGCTCCTCATCAATACCTGTGTGGTACCCTGCAGACCACAGCTCCCCACAAGGACCTCAAGGTTTGCTCCCAGGCTGGGACAGGGCAGCCCACCAGCTTCCTCACTGCTCACACAGGGACACCTCTTCCTCCCAGGCTGCTCCAGCACCTCTCCCAGCAGCCCCTCAGCACCAGGGCTGGCTTAAATCAGCAGCCACTAATCCTGGGGAGGGAGGAAGGAAGGACACGACCCCCCTGCAGCTGAGTCCCCAGCTGGGAACAGCCCGAGGGGACACAGCTACTGATGTGTGGCCGTGTCCCCACCTCGGTAGCCATGATCCCCACAGGCAGGCGCTGTGTCACAGGGACACACAGCTGCCACCACCTGCTTCCCAGCTCTTTCTCCAGGATATTTGGGAAGTGACACAGGCATAACCCCACGGTAAAGCATTAGAGCAAAGCCAGCCCCCGGGGAGGGCTGATGATACTGACACCAGTGGTTACTCTACAGACCATTTTGTGTTTTGAAAGGTTTCCCAGAGCAGAACAACACTGTTTTAAAATAGACAAAGTCGTGCTGATTCTGCTGGTGTGTCCAGTGGTCAAACTGTGCACCTGGAAGCTATGGTTCTCATGAGGAAAATCCCATCTGGCTGGGAGCAAGGCTGGGGCAGTGCAGCATTCCCTGCCCTAGACAAGTGTTCTGCCCGGTACTCCTGGCCTGAACACTCATCTTAAACTCCTGCAGGTTTTCTCTAGGTGCTTTTTGCATTTACTTCTCAGCAGGCAGGCTCAGCACCTTTTCTCCTGGTGTGCATAATCCTCAGGAGGCAGAACGCCACAGAGCAGCTACAGAAAGAGATTACTTCATCCTGAATGAAATCATGAACTCTGCCAAACACCTGAGTCATCTTAAATGCAAAAAACTGCCTGGGACAGCACGAGAATCAGGTCTGACACACACTGAACACCATAAACTCAAAACGTTTGAGAAACTCGGATTGGAGTTTACAGGAACAACAGGCAGTAAAACTGGAGCCTGGAAGATATCTCATCCTTCACCACTGCTCTGAGGCTCGGGTGGGAACACACTCCCCATGGGGACAGCATCCATGGGGGGGTCAGGCCAGCCCAGGTAGGGCTGGGAACAGGCAGACCCCACTCACTGGCACTGCAGGGGAGAAGCTGTGGCACCCAAAAATACAGCAAAGGCTCTGGCAGCATGGCAGGCACAGTGCTGCTAGGCCCAGGACAGGGCTGGGGAGAGGTGTTGAAACAACCCAGCAGTGGGCAGGTGCTGTTGACTCATGGGAACAGGCTGCCCAGAGGCCAGGACCAGCCCCTCAGAGCCCAGGAGAACCTCACTTGGCTCTTCCCAGCACCCAGCAGCAGCAGCTGCTGCCAGCAGGAGAAAGCTGTGGGTGATGAAGGAACTGCTGGGAAGCAGGAGGAGGAGGAAAATCTGACTGCAAAGAGGTTTGCAGGATGGCAGGAACCCACCAAGTGGTGACCTGCAGAAACAGGGTTTGAAAACACAGAGAGGCTGCTGGCCATGCACAGACCTGGTGCTGTCTCACTTCAGACACAATTGTCCCACAACAGCCTGCAGGGGCATGGAGCAAATCTGTGTTTTTCAGCAGAACCTTCCCAACCAACCCTAACCCAAGGGCTCAGGCGTTTTGCTCCTGGGTGCCTGACTGCTGGGGCTCTCCTGACCTGCTGCCAGAGGAGCACTGCAAAGGCCAAGGGCTCTCCTGCCCCGGGAGAGGGGAGAGCTGTGCAGACGCAAACCCCAGCTGCAGCAGTGGGATTTGCTGCTTAAGGATTTTTGAGAATCAAAACTGGGCAAAGGCTTTTCCCGGGTGGAAAATGAGGCTCTTCCCCTGACTCTGCCTGTTTCCCTGCTGGGCAGGAACATCCAGCACAAACGTGACTCAGAGACAGGAGAGCCAGGGGCAGGAAGGATGCGTGGGTCCCTGCCAGGGAATTTCACCCGGTAATTGGGAGAAAAACGGGAGCATCCAACCTCCCAGCCAAGAGGGATGAAAGACTTGCCCAGGATGTGACAATGAACACGAACCCACAGATTTCTTGAAAAACATATGCGAGGCTCAGCCGAGACCCCTCTGGATCCCAGCACCTCTGCCCCCAGCGCTATGGTTGCGGCCGCCGGGTGTGGTAGCCCGGGGGGTGCTCGCGGAGGTTCGGCTGCTCCGGGCTGCTGGGAGCTGTTGCCAGCGGATGCAGGAGGGAGGCACCGATGGGGTTAAAGGCTGCCCGGGCCCCTTCCAGGTTGGATGACATTGCAGTGGTCTACAAACAGGTTTGGGAGTTAAATGCCTCATTAATGTAAATGGGTCTGGGCCGGGGAAAGGCATCTCCAGTACATGCCTATGGAAAAGCCTCTCAGGCTCCGAGCCCCGACTTGTGCCCTGGAAAAGGCGCAGTTCTGGGGTGGCCGGACAGGGCTGGAGATGGCGGCTGATTCAGTTTTACTCTCTCACCTCCCGGACAGGGAGAACCAGCCCCGTAACCACCGGCACCGGGAGGCTTCTCCTCCACACGCCCCGGAGGGGGCGGGGGGCAGTGGCAGCTCCGCTGCCGCCCGGTTCTCCAGTCGGGCCCCGGGGAGGGCGGACGAAAACAGATTTATCCCGGGAGAGCTGCCGTAGCATCCCCATCCCGGGTTGTGCCGGAGCGGTTTCAGGCACGGCGGTGGCAGCGGGTGTACTTCGCGGTGACAAGCCCTGTCACGGCCCCACGGTAACCCCTACGCTGGCATCTCCCTGCGAACAGGACTGACCGGGAGGAGCGGAGTCCTCACCGGTGCCCCGGAGCACGGGGTCTGGGCAGACGGCACCAGGGACCAACCCCGGGAAGAGGGAGCCAGGGCTGAGCGTGCCCAGGAGGGGAAGGAGAGAAGAAATCCCAAGCCAGGCTGAGCAGTCCCACCCGAGAAACCAAACTTCCCTCCAGTGGATATGAGCTAGCACAGCCGGCCCGGCCCCGCCAGTCCTCGCACACCGGCCTCTGATGGGCCGCTCACCTGCGAGGGCTACTGCGCATCAGGAGGCACTTGCCACGTGGCTGCTCCCAAACGAGTGCCCACCTGCAGCTCTGGGCACTGCACACACAGGGTGCTCTGTGGAGCACCAACACCGTCATCCAACCACCTCACTTCCGAACAGCTTTTCCTTCTGGCAGCAAGGGCACCCCAGTCTCTTGAGGCTGTTAATTAAATGTCTTTCTCCATCTGCCCCTCTTCTTCCCAAAAGGAGTCTCTTCTCCCACAGACTTCTCATCCCATTCATCCCACTCGTTCCTCTCCAGCCCCAGCATGCTGGTGATGATGGTGGCAGTGGTGGGAGGGCAGAATGCTGCCTGCTGGCCTGCAGCCACATCTTCCCTTCAGTGAGAGCTGCCTTGGGCTCAGGCCACTGACCCACAGCTGCTACTGCTCCCCAGCACCCCAAGGTACGAATAGGGCATCACACCCACCCACGGAGCTGCAGACAACAAATTCCTGTGTTTTGTCCTCTCTGGTACCATCACTCATGCTTTGCCACCTTTCTCTGACTCCTGCATACAGTCTGAGCAGGAGGAGACACGTCTATGACACCAAGTGACACGACTCAGTGTCATCCCCCAACCAGGATGCTGTCTGCCCACCACGGAGCAAACCTGTGGGGTCACCAACACAAGAGCAGCCCCAGCCAGCATGTGGGGACAGGGTCACCTCTGTCACCCACTCGTGTACTTTGTCCCTGTATGTTTCCAGCAGTGGAGGAACGTGTGTGTTCCCTGGATGTGTTCCCCTGCCCAGATGTGATCTCGGTGCCATGGCTGTGGGCAGACTGTGTGAATCACCCTGTTCCACAATGCCCCTTGCTCTGTGTTTCCTCCCTGAGGTTTTAAGACCTTCTCACCCAGGTTTACATAACAAATCCTGAAAGGTACAAGCTGTTCCCCCAGGTAATCACAAGAGGTGATCAGCCCTAGCTCTTGTTCTTATTAAAAAGTCATCAGCCACAAAATATTTCACATTTCCCCTGGAACATGAGAAAGGACCATAAAGCACCAGCCCACAGGGCTCTTCAAGCTGCTCCATCGTGGCCGGCTCCTTGCTGGCACTCCTGGCCTGTGCCAGGGCGGTGGCACCTCCCAGAGCCACTGCAGCCATGGCATCCCTGGAGAGCGGAGCCATGGAGGGCTCCTTATCTCGTCCAGTAAATGGAAATGAGCAAATGAGCACAACTAATTCCCTGTCACACCAATTAGCTACGGTGCAGACCTGGAGAAACCCCCCGGTGACACAGTGCTGACCGGTCCTGTGCGAGAGCGGCCCAGGGGCCAGCCGAGGCTCATTAACAATGTCATTAATTAACGCTTAGGCTGACCTGTGCCTGCTCTGGGTTCTGCCCCATCCCTCCCGGCCCAGGTGGCACCGTGCATGGTGGCGGTACCGGCAGCCCTGCGGTACCCATGTCCCGGTGGTACCGGCGGTCCTGGCACGGACCCAGCTCCTCTCCCAGCCCCACAGCCCTGACCATGCCGTGCCGGGCACGCTGGAGCCGGCCTGGGGGCGGGGGGGGCACTTCCTTCCCCTCTTCTGCTGCTTGTAAAACAAAACCAGCCTCAGTTTTACTGCCTGATCTTTGTAACGCAAACAGAGGTCAGGTAAAAAGGTTTTATACACAGTGGTTACCGGTGTAGGTTGGCTGGTGAGATGGTCCTTGTCATTTCACTGTGATTTTACTGGTCACAACTGAATTGCTCTGTACTGGTTGGTGACGGTGTCTCTGAACATGCACCCAATGAAACAAGCAATTAAAGTGCAGGACGAGCCTGTTTGCACCCTGCATGGCAGAGGGTGATGGGGCAGGAGCAGCCACCCTGCTGCCAGAGCTGCAGCACTGCACCACCAGCAAGAGGAATGGGGATGGGGACTGGGGTGAAGGACAGAGATGGGGACCAGTGACAGGGACCAGTGATGAGGACTGGTGATGGGGATGGGCATGCTCCTCCTGGGCAGGATGCTGCCTGCACACCCCAGAGCTGCCCTCCTGGAAGCCAGGCTGCAGAGGTGAGTAATGCTTAGCACATACATCTCCCAGCTCTGGATAAATGGTGATTAATTTGGAGGTGTGGGCACCGGCAGTGCGTGTGTCAGCCATAGGCAGGGCTGGCCACACTGTCCCAGCACCCGGCTGGAGAAGGGACACCCACGGAGGCCAGGCAGGGAATGCAGGACAGCAAACCACAATACTGTCCCCATTTTGGGAGGTTCAAGAGCTTTTCCAAATCTACATGAAATCCCTGAATACCAGGGAGTGACCTTGGCTCTGAGAACTGCCACCACAGCAGTGCCAGGCCCGAACCTCACACCAGGACCAAACCTCCCACTGTGCCAGTGGGCACCATCCAGCCAAAAGCAAGGTAGATCCACACAGAACCATCCTTGAACAAGTCATATGTTTTTTCTTCAGTGACCTGGACTCAGTCCTGCCAACTGGGCTGTAATTTTGGGGTGATTTCCTCCCTACAGAGATATCAGTAGGTCCCCATGTTGGGCTCTAGCACAAACACCTCCACTGTCTTTACAAACAGGCCTAAAAATGTACCCAGGAACTTTTTCAGCCTTCTTTGTGTCCACTCCAGTCACCATTACAGCATTCTCCCTTTATCAGATTAATTTAGGACTGGCTGGTATTTTCAAACCATGACAGATGAGAGGGTTGGTGCTGTTTTGGGGGCCGATTTGCCCTGTGTATCTGGTTTCTCAGCTGTATTTAGCTGCTGTCAGCAGTGCATCACACCAGCACAATGCCCCAGCTCCCAGAACAATGCCTGGGGACCAGAAGAGCTTTCCATGGTGTTTTTTCAGCTGTATTTTTAGCAGGAGGTTTTTGCTTATGAAATAAACTTTCTCGTGAAGGAAGCAAAGGAGACAACACAAAGTCAAGACAAATTCAAGGTCATTTGGCTTCACAGCTGATGTTTCAAACCACTGAACAAATGTAGCCTGCTCTATTTTCAGCCTTCGAGCTGCCAGTGCCACTAACAGATATTGTTCTCTGGGGAAACAAGCAGTGATAGAGGGGCAATTATTTTGACAGGAAGGAGGTTAGGAACTGGGTAAGTCCTGGTACTCCCTGCTGAACCTGTTGGCTCCAGCTTCACTTGGAAGCAGTGTTTAAACACAATCCCACATTCCACTTCTGACACGATGGCAGGAGGTACACTCGTGCAATTTAAAAATAAAAATCCCTTTTATTCCCAAACAACAAAACACGGGGACATTTGGGAAGGTCTGACCAAGTCCTGATTGAACAAGAACCTGTGATTGCTTCTCCTAGCAAGAGGCAGTCGTTACCTTTTACAATGCTGTGCAGTGATTTATGGTTCCGAGGAGGTTTCTACGAGTTTACTGTTCTGTTGTGAGGATTTAACGTCTCCCACAGTCACTCAAGAAGTTCAGGGTTTTACTTCCAAGCAGTGTTTGTGCAGCAGTGTTGGGATCCCATCCCACAGCACCAGTGTGCTGGCCCCAGCCTTGGAAAATGTGAGAAATAAATGAGGGGAGGCCTGTGTCTCTCCTGCCCTTTTCCCCCCGAGGAATAATTATGATAACAACTGGAATCAGTGTGCAGGACACATCAGGTTGAGATCAAGTCATAAAGAGCACAAGTGTGTGCTGAGCACGGTGACAATGGCAGCCAGCTGGGCTGGCAGTGTGTGGCCAGGGTACCAGGTCCTGGCCAAGCCACTCCCCTGCCACCAACAGGACCAAACAGACAAGTGGTTGTCACTTCATGGAAGCAGAGCTTGTAGCTCCCAGCAAGAGATTGTCACTGCCCAGCCTCAGCCCCAGGGTGCTGCCCAGAATGAGCTCTGCCCCTTCTATCATCAACAGTTTCTGCTGTCAGTGCTTGGAAAGTGAGTGGTGTACAAAACACTGCTTGGAAGTAAACACAGCTGCTCTGGGAGGGCTTCTTTAGGGAAAAAAAAAATTATAAGATCCTAGAGTTCTTAAAAAAACTATTGTAGTTCTTTAAAAAAAAACAAATCATAAGATCTTTTGAAAAAAAAGATTCTAAAACTGTTTTGAACTACTAGTGCATCTCAACTGCAGTCATTTAACAACATCACAGGCCTGTCCCGGGGGACAGCTGGCCCAAGGGAAGCTGCAGCAGAGGGAGGATGTCCCGATGCTTGGGACATTTCAGACCATGTTGAAACACACTGTGCATTGCTGCAGGGCCACAAGACCTGGTCCTGCACCTTCCAAGTGACCCAAGTGCTCCTTCCCCCACCCCTGACACTCGAATAGGATTTTTCCTTCATTTTTTGGGAAAAAACCCAAGGACAGGTGCCCATCTCTTAGCAGGGGGATGAAGGCAGAGCTCCTTCAGTATCTTGTGAAGTGCTCAGTGGGTTTGCAGGACCGCGGGGTAGGAGCAGCAGAAGCAGCTGCAATTCCTGGGAGAAAAGACAAGAAAGGTCTCAAGGCAGCCTGAAGGAGCCTAGGTCGAACTGGGAGCGACTCCAGGAGGGAGGGTTTGGGTGCTCCCTGCTGCAATGAGACGGGGCGGGATGGGGCGGGCCGGGGGCGGGGGAGGCGGCGGGGCCGCTCCCGCTCTCACCGGGCAGCGCGGCCGGAGCCGGGCGGGAGGCAGGTACGGGGGGACCGGGAGACGACGGGGGGAGCACAGGGAGGGCGAGCGGAGCCGGGGCTGTCCGGTCCCTCCGGCCCCAGGTGGCCACTGGGAGATACCCACGGGCGAGCGCCCGGCGGGGCCGGCGCGGTGGGGCTGGAAATGAAGCAAAAATGTCAGCGTTGGAGTGTTCCTGCTACTTCCCTCTGCTTCTTGCAGTGGAGGGTGTGGGCTTAAGGTATAATGTTGTTTATAGAGGGAGAAAAGTACGGAGGGTCCTTTGTTGACTTTTGTTTTGGGGAGTGTGGAATGAAACCCCATCATTCCTGCGCTGCTCCAGAGATGGAGTCATCTGTCCTTTGTGGTGGGCAAAGGGCCATCCAGCCCGGGCTGCAGAGGATGCTCCCTCTCCGGGACAGCAGCCTTACTGCAGAGGAATCTGGGAGCGGGGAGGGAGCTGCTGGGAGTTTTGCTCCTCTTGCGTTCCAAGATTCCCGTTGTTCGTTGCCCCAGCAGCAGAGTTAACCCTCAGCAATGTGGCCGTGAGGAGTAAGGCTCCTTCTCCTCCTAGGGACAGCACAGGGAACCCCCATGGTGTTAGGCAGCCGGGGGAGAGGGATGGAGCTCCAGGGATTGGTCTGGCACATGCTGCCTGAACCTCCAGGCTGCAAATACTCTCTGAGTGCTGCCGGAGAGATCAGAGACCTGGAGGCGCCTGCGTGGATCGGGGCGGCCGCGGGTGGCTGAGCCGGCGGCTGCGTGTGGTGCCCACTGTCCCTCCACACCCAACCTCGAGGTGAAGCATCTTCTGGCCCCTGGGTGACCCTGGGCTCAGGGAGGGCTTTCAGTGATCCCTGACACGTTACTGCCCTTCTTCCCCCCAGCTGCCAACCTGTAAACTGGTGATGGAAAAAAGCCCTTCCCTCCAGCTTGCAAAAATACCACTACATAGCATAAATGCCTTCTCCAGGGAAAAAAAATCTTTCCAGCAGGCTCTGGAGAAGGTGGCAGAGGAGCAGCTGGTGAGCAAAAGAAGGACTGGTGTGTGTCCCAGAAGAGAAAGTCCTGAGTAATTGCAGGTTCAGGCCCGGTAGCATTGGAGCGGTTTTGCAGCCGAGGTGCCACCCTGGAGCTTCCAGGAGTGTGCTGAGTTTTGCTTATATCTTTATGTCCTTTAAGTGCCAATTGCCTCAGGAAAACCCCAGCAGAGGTTGGACACAGTCAACACCCCCATTTCGTAAGGCAAGAGTCTGATCTCACCCATGAGGTGGAGGAGTTTCACCCAGATGATGCTGGGGTGATGCAGGGCTGGGCTGGCAGCTGCTGGGGGAGGCAAGGACACCTCCTGAGCACCACAAAGCACCACCTTAGGCAGGAGCAGGTGGCTTTTAGGACAGCTGTGGCCATCACAGGGACATGGGCACTGCCAGGAAAGGGGCACATGGCACCCTGTGTACCCACTGTGGGGGGCTGGTGGCTCTGGGGTCAGCTCTTGATGGTTATTTCAGAGACCAGGTTGCTGGCAGTGGGGAGGTGGTGAGGGGACAGAGCCCCCCACAGTGGGGACAGAGTCAGTTCTTGTCTGCACTTCTCATTTGTCGCTTCCCTACTCCAGGGACAACCCTGATGGGGGAGAGCAGGACCAGCTCCATGCTGGCATCAAACCTGGTACCAAATCCCAGTCCAAGAGCTCCACCATCCTAGAACTGAGTCTGTGCCTGGGGGCAAGGAGCCCCCCATAACAGGGCTTTCTGATCAGACAAGGCACCTCACACAGAACAGCTTTCTGCAGGGAGAAACAAACAGCCTGGCTGGAAACACCCTGGAAATAAAGGTAAGGAGAAAATACGGATCAAAGGGTCACAGTGATCCCCCCGAGTTCCTTAACAGTCCTGCCCAAAAGCCAGCAGGCACCTGGTGCCATGTGAGCTCCGTCTGTGAAATGTGTTGTGGGTCCAGGGAGGTCCAGGTCTCAGGACTCATGTTCCTTAAAAAAAAAAATGCTTCTACAAGAAAGCAGAGCCTGCCCTCAAATCCTGGAGGAAGCAGCTGGAGTTTCTTCTTTCCAAAGAAGAAACTCTCCTATCAGAACCTCATGGTGTTGGGCTGGGTCTAACAGCCCATGTAATAGGGTGTGCAGTGAACATCATCATCTCTCCTTGCATCAAAGAGTGAGACATGATAAAGTCTATTGGGTTTATTCACCCATCAGACGCTGTATATACTAGTAAGGAGATTTCACAGGTTTGGCCAGTAAGACAACGAATTGGTATTATCTTTTTTTTGTTTGGGACCAGTAAGGACACAGTTGGTCCCACTCCCTGAGGGGCCTGTGCACCCTTCAACTTCCTTTTATACCTTTGATATTCTATCTAGAAATAACTTCATATTAATCTAGTTTCTGCATTGCTGAGCATTGCTCATTATTGAACCATTGCTGCATTACTTCAGGACACTTTCCTCTAGGATGCTGAGTTATACGCAGCATTAATCTTTAATTCTGTTCTCCTACAGCTTAAATCTGAAAAATGTTCTAAGCAGCTGCCTCAGTTTTGTGTTGAAATCCTGCCTCAGGATATTAAGATTTAGTAACACAAATTCTCGCCTTAAAATAGCAGCACAAAATGTTCTATTTACTCATAATGTGAATGCTAAATATGCTGCGTCCCTCACATGATCAAGTGGGAGCACACTGATAGTATCTGAAAGACAAAGGAATCTGGTGGAAAACCCCACGGGTTGTCCTTGCTCTGATGGGCAGCAGCACTGGATGGTGTTCCAGGTCCCCACCTCCCATCCCTCCTCACTGCAGCCTGGGGCTCTGCAATGCTGCTTATTTTGAAGAAAATCTGCCTGAAGCCCTGCAGTGCCTGAACACCAGACACTGTCAGTCTGATCCCTGCCTGGAAGCACCTCGTGTGTGTACTGCTTGGTCCACCTAGTGTTGGCAAAGGTTCCAGCTCAGCCTGTCTGCACGCCCAGCACCTGCCTGGGCAGTTATTGCAGCATCAGCAGGGCTGGGGCCAGGGCTCAGCACAGCCAGCACAGCACAGCACAGCCAGGGCCCCGGGGCACAGCCGTGTCCAGCAGGTCTGGGGCACTTCACCTCCTGTGGCCAGCAGGGACGTGACAAAAATATTCACCACTTCTGGAAGTGCAAAACACAAACCTCCCCCTTGAGCCAGCTCAGGAAGCTGAGGGGATCGGGCTGGACGAGATGACCTCTAAAGGTCCCTTCCAACCCAAACTGTTCTCTGATTCTTCTGTTTTGCTGCCAAGGTGTGACCCAGCAGAACATCTGCTCTGAGTTGGTGGTTATAAAACCACAGTGGTGCCATCACAGAACTATCCCAGTGCTCCTTTGCTGACAACAGAAGCACCTTTAGGGCAGAGCAAACCCTCGACGATTCTTTTCCTCCCCCCTGCAGACACAGGATGAACCTGAGGAAGTACCTGATCCGGGCACTGCACCGCCTGCAGAAGGGCCCTGGCTACACCTACAAGGAGCTGCTGGTCTGGTACTGTGACAACACCAACACCCATGGCCCCAAGCGCATCATCAAAGAGGGCCCAAAGAAGAAATTAATCTGGTTCTTCCTAACGCTGCTCTTCGCATCTCTGGTCTTCTGGCAGTGGGGAATCCTCATCAACACCTACCTGTCCTACAACGTCACCTCCTCTCTCTCCATTGGCTTTAAGACCATGAAGTTCCCCGCAGTCACAGTCTGCAATGCCAATCCTTTCAAGTAAGTTTTTCTCTGCTTAATTTAACCCCAATTTACCCCTCAGTTCCATGGCTCCTGGAAGGTGCTGTGGGTCTGTGCCCATCTCAGACACCACGCTGGGAGCAGTGATGGAAATGATCCATGGAAATGAGCTGCTGCACATCCTGGTGCCTTGACAGCACCTGGTAACTTCTCCTTGTCCTGCAGGTACTCAGAGGTGAAACACTTGCTGAAGGAGCTGGACAGGCTCATCGAGGCAGCACTGGAGAGGATCCTGCAGCCCACGCCAGGGAACAGCAGTGAGAAGGTCTCCCCACCACTCAACCTGGAGCTCTGGCACCAGATACCCCTGGTCCTCATTGACGAACATGACAAAGACAACCCTGTCATCCTGGACATTTTTGAGAGCAACCAGACCTCTGCAATCAACCAAACCTTTGCTGACAACGCAACGGCTGATGGTAACCAAACCTCCATGGACAACCAAATGGATGGCAACCAAACAGCTGAGGGCAACTGGACTTCTGTGACCAATGAAACAGCTGCTCCAGCTGCCCCAGCCAACACCACATCAGAAGAAAAGAAGTACAAGCTGGCAGTGAAGCTGGTGAGTGGGTGCTGGGGGAGGGAGGTGGGTGCTAGGCAGCAATGCAGCCTGAAGATTGGCATCTCTTCCCCACCAGCTGCCCGTGGCCACTCTGCCTTGGGGCTCTGGTCCCCTGGGTACAGGGCACATGGAGCCCATGGGCAGTTTCCCAGATATTTCTAGACTCCTGGGAAGCAGGCTCTGTGCAGGCTCCTGCCACCATCCCCTCTTCCTTGAGGGTCCCCCCCCACGTTCCTGGGGAGCAGCAGGCAGGGCTGGCACTGGGAGAGGCCATTTGTCCCCCCATGGGCTGGGGTCACAACTTCTCTCTGTCTCCAGTGTAGCCACCAGGGCTCTGACAACTGCACCTACAGGAACTTCACCAGCGCAGCGCAGGCGGTGACCGAGTGGTACATCCTGCAGTCCACCAGCATCCTCTCCAAGGTCCCACTGCAGGAGAAGATCAGGATGGGATACCAGGCTGAGGATATGATACTGGCATGTCTCTATGGGGCTGAACCCTGCAACTACAAGTAGGTGGTGACCTGTTCAGTGCTGAGTGAGGGTACCCTGGCACAGCAGGGCAGCCCCAGCTGCAGCTCCCTCCTTTCACACAGGGCTCTGGGAAATGTGGTTCTGCCATCACTGATTCTCTTTAGCACCAAATTTCTGTTTCCAGTTTTGAGAACGGGAAGCAGCAGCCTGGCTGTAAGGAGTCCTGACCCTTCAGCAAAGGGGGCAACAAGAGTAATTATCAAAGAATGAGCTGTAACACCAGCCAGAGCTGTTGCCATAGCTCAGATCAAGTAATTATTTCTCTCATCTGCATGACAGACTATTCCTTTCCATGCTGACAAGTGTAATCCCCAGTGGCTGGGTCTCTGTACACACCAGTACCTCACTTTGCTGCTTTTTTCAACAGCAGATTGATTGAAATTAAATCAGCTAAAATTCCTATGCAGGCATTCAGCACAGCAAGCAATATAAAGTGAATCCTGGATGCAGCTGGCCCCACCAGATGCATTATTTTATAACCTGTTAGTTGTCCCTGAGAGTCAGTGTTCTGTGCTTGATTCTTCCAGAAATTTCACCCAAATCTATCACCCAGACCACGGTAACTGCTACATCTTTAACTGGGGCATGGACGAAGAGGCTCTGAACTCCTCCAACCCCGGAGCAGAGTTTGGTAAGAGAGAGCTCTGCTCAGGGAGCACACGAGGGACAGCCATTCCCCAGGGAATGGAGATGTCTGTGCACAGACACAAAAAAACAAACTGGGTTTTTTTTCCCCAAAAGCCTCACATTTGGATGCAATTCTTGATCTGAGTGGGGTTTTTTTGGTTTGTTTTTTGTTTTTTTTTTTTTGATGCCCCAGGGCTGAAGTTAATTCTGGACATCAGCCAGCAAGACTACATCCCTTACCTGTCATCAGCTGCCGGGGCCCGGCTGATGCTGCACCAGCAGAAGAGCTTCCCCTTCCTCAAGGATCAGGGCATCTACGCCATGGCTGGGACAGAAACCTCCATTGGGGTGCTGGTGGTATGTGTGGCATTCCTCTAGAGCAGATTGTCTGAGCAGAATGTTATCTGATGGGACTGCAACCAAGTTTGTTTAAAGTCTTGGCTGAACTGGCTCAAACCAAAAGAGTCAAGGTATATGCTGGTTGCGGCCCGAACAGTTTATGGAGACTTTTATGTAACTGTCCTGGCAAAGTGCTTTATTGAAACCAAAATATTGAGCTCAGGTCATTGTTCCCTCTTCCTTTAGCATGTCAGGGGGTGCCTTGATAAAACATGCTGCCCCCGAACATCCTCCCCAGCCTCGACCCACCCAGGGGAACAGGAAGCATCTCCTCCTGCTCTGACTCCTGACAGTCTTTGGGGTTTTATCAAAACCATCAGGGGATCCAGGAATCAAGTCTCTAGAATAATGGGCACCTGGGGAGAAGTGAGGATTGCTGAAGTTTGAAGTTTCTGTTGTCTTCTAGGATGAACTGGAGCGGATGGGCTACCCCTACAGTGACTGCACCATCAACGGCTCTGATGTCCCTGTGAAAAACCTCTACAGCCAATACAACACTTCCTATTCCATACAGGTAAAACACACTTTCAAATCAAACAAGCCTGATTAGGAATAATCAACACAACAGCCAAAATCTTTGACCAGTGTGAAGGATTACTGGAGCACCAGCAAGGCTAAAGCACAAAATCAAAACTTAAAACCTGGGAACCTTCTCCTCTGGTGACAAACCAGCACTGGGGACTGAGCACTCCATAGCACCAGATTTGGGAATGAATCCAGTGGAGATGTCTGTGTTGCAGGAACAAGACCTAATGATGCAGGCATTAAAACTTGCATCAGAAGCTAAGGAGCATGGCTCCGGGAGGGATTCCTCTCCTGAGGAAGCTGCTCTGACTCTTTCATCCTTTTCTCTTTAAGGGAATCCAGTAATTTTTCATCCTAAGAGCGCCTGCTTGTTTTGTGTAGGACATGAGGACAGTCCTTTGCTTTTGCTCCACACTCAAATTGGGATGAGAAAGTTGAGTGTAAACCTTCAATCTGTAGAAAAATACAGTGTAAGCATTAAGCACTGGTTAATTTGTAACAGGCTATAGCATACAGGAGAAGCATTTCTGGAGGGTGAGATCTGGCAATAAGGAAAACAACCAAACTGTTTGGGGGTTATTTACAAAAGCCTGAAGATACACCCAGAGAAGTGGGAGGGCTTTGGTCTGCAGGTGTTTTGATATTTCTGCCTTTATGTAATAATAACAATTGGACCACTCCACTGTACACTTTCAGGCACTCGTATAAGGTTTAAGCAAATACTTGAAATGATTGCACTATAACTTAAAAGTTGCTGAATGCTGACAGGGGTTCTGTGTCCACATAACTGACGTCACTTCAGAGACCTCTCAGCAAACCCAAGGCTTTTCCATCACCCCAACTGCAGTGAACTCTGCAGGCGTTTTGTGGCCCACAGAAACCCTCTGGTTGTTCTAGCTAGCTGGAGCTGTTAAATTTAATTATCTGTTCATATACTTCATTATTGCTCTGTGCACTGTTTCATCCAGAATCCCACTCCAGTCTGGGGTGATTAACTTCATGCCTCACCAAGCTAATGGCAGTGCTGCAGCCCAGCTCACTGCTGCTGGGGCTGCACTTCAGTCCTCCCCAGGAGAGCAACAGATGTACAATGAGATAATTCTGATTTCTAAAACCTGCTCTTTATGTTGAAGTATTTTTAGAGTCACGGCTTTAAAGTGGAAACCAGCCCCGTGTCAGGGTGTCCAAAAAGCCTGGAGACAACAGCAGTGTCTGGGGGGTAGTGGAACATAGTTACTCCTTTTTGGAAACTACTACTTAAGTAAAGCCCTGAACTGTTAGGGAATGAGCAGTTCCTGGTGCAGCTGGTAGCAGACACCAGGTCCCCTTCTGCTCCTGGGAGGGGATTCACCCCCGGGCAGCTCACAGCTGGGACGTGCCCTGCAATCTGCTGGAGCTGCAGTGAAAATGGATGCTGAGGAAAAGGGCACCTGCAGCCCTGCAGACACAGCTCCTTGCAGACTGGTGTCACACCACACCTAGACTTCCCTCTGCAGCCCCAAAATCAGCTAAAGAGAGAAAAAAATCCCCAGAGCCAGGTACTCGTGGGCAGCAGAGGCTCCATCAGGGAGGCAGAAGGGGCTCAGCCCCCTCTGAGCATCTCCTCCTCCCTCCCTTCAGGCCTGCCTGCGCTCCTGCTTCCAGAACCACATGATGGAGACCTGTGGATGTGGGCATTACATGTTCCCTCTGCCTGCAGGGATCAGCTACTGCAATAACGAAGCCAACCCAGGCTGGGGTGAGAACACAGACACTGCAAAAATGGCACGGGAGATTTCAGACACAAACTGCTGCCATGGGCCACACTGACTCTGCAGAAACTCTGCATAAAATTACTAATTTTAAAAAATTCTATTATTAAATTTCTCCTACTAGTATTTAAATTTAGTTTATTATTAAATTGTCTGACCCTCTGCCAAGCTTCTTACGGAAAAGCAGCTTGGAGGGGAAGACAGCAAACTTGTGCAGCAGGCTCAGACTGAAATAGTTATTTTTTTAGATGAAAGGGATATAATCCAGGAAGTGGGGTCCTTATCTAACAGATGCTTTGAATGTTTGTTTTCACCATACAGCCTATTGCTATTCATCACTGAGATCCAGCATAAAGCACAGACAGATTTGCATTGACTCTTGTAAGGAAACGTGCAAGTGAGTACCCACACCACTGTGGCTGGAGGGGTGGTGGGATTCTGCATTTCATCTCCCATCAGTTCTGACCTCTCAAAGTGGCAAAAAAATCCCATGGGGCTGCTGCTCTGCACCAGAACTGAAGTTCAGTTACTTCAGAGGAGGGGAAGCTTCAGTCCCCACGTTCTCCTTTCCTCTCTCCAGTGACACACAGTACAAGATGACCATCTCCATGGCAGACTGGCCATCAGAGGCTTCGGAGGTAACACTGATTCCTTGTTTTGAAATATTCCTTAATAATTACCTGCTCTTAGCCACATGAATCACTCAGCAGTTCCAGAGCTAATGTCCTGGTAGCAAGTGCCTCTTTGCTAAATTACACATATTCAGCATGCAAACAAAGACTGGTGCCAGAGCATGGGGCAGGAGGAGGGACACCCCCTTGGCAGCACCTCCTCCCCAGGTCCTGGGGGTTCCTGCCCAGCAGATGCCAGAGAAGATGCTTCTGCTCACTTTTGAATAAATGTTGCTTTCCTAGGATTGGATTTTCCATATTTTGTCTTATGAAAGGGACATGTCAACAAATGTGACTCTGGACAGGTAAGTGAAAGGAACAAGTACGTCACCTCTGTTGAACCTGTTCACATTAGATAAACATGAACATGGGCCAGAGCACACATGTGCTAACACAAGGGGACAGCAAGATTTGGTGCACCTTAGCCTGCAATAAAACAAATCCACACTGCACTTTGTGCGTCACCTCTGCTCTCCACGGTGATGAACTGGGTCACACAAATGTGGAGTTATGGTGGGAATCAGCTGCAGCACCACAGTTGCCACCTGCAGAAGGTTGGGAGCTCGGAGGCTGCAAGCCCCAGGGTCCAGCCCTGACCAGAACTTTCCTCCCTTCACACTCCATCTGCCAACAGCAGCAGCATCAAAACTGGGTAACTGTTAGGTACCCTTGGGGAACCTAAACCCTGGGGAAAGAGGAGGGTTTTTCCCCCAAGGAAGAAGAGCTAAAGAAGCAGGGAAAGGTTTTACAGGTGTTGGCTGACCTGAACATATTAAAGCCACTGTCAGGTGGGCAGGTGCTGGAGCAAAGGTGAGGGATGGCCACAGCTCTACACTGAGCTGCTGTCTCCCTTACAGGAACGGGATCATCAAGCTGAACATTTACTTCCAGGAGTACAACTACCGCACCATCTCAGAGTCAGCTGCCACCACGGTGAGTGCCCCCCTGCCCCCGGACACAGCCTGCACGTTCCCATCGAACAAATGCCAAAACAAATCCCCCTGAGCACCAGGCAGGGCTCAGCAATTCGGGACCCCCCAGCCCTGCCTGGAGATGCCCCTCACTTGAGCCCCGGGTGCAACACGGGGGGGTTCGGGGGGGTCTGACCGGGGTCTGCAGCCTCGGGGCTCACTCTGCTCCCCTCCCCACAGATTGTTTGGCTGCTGTCGAGCCTGGGGGGTCAATTTGGGTTCTGGATGGGGGGCTCGGTGCTGTGCCTCATCGAGTTTGGGGAAATCATCATCGATTCGCTGTGGATCACCGTGATCAACCTCATCAGCTGGTGCAAGGGGCTGAAGCAAAGGCGGGCGCAGGCGCGGTACCCAGACATCCCCCCCACGGTGTCGGAGCTGGTGGAGGCTCACACCAACCTGGGCTTCCAGCACGAGGACCTGGGGGCTCTCCCCAGGGAAGAGGGGCTGCCCCCGAGCCCGGAACCCCCCCACCCAACTACGACTCCCTGCGGTCCAGCCCCCCCCACGTCCTCGGTCCCGACAGCGACGCGGAACCCGAGTGAGCAGCGAGTGTCCCCTCCCCAGGGGGCAGGGCCTGGCACTGCTGAGGCATCCCTGCTCTCCATCCATCCCCGGAAAGAATGAACAGCCCTTCCCGTCCGTGCTGCCCCCCCATGAACGTCTTCACTGTGAAGGTGCTCTGCTTAATAAACCCTGTGATGAACAGAGTCAGTGCCAGGCTCGGGCTTTGGATACAGACCTCACACAAATCACCACTTTCATTTCACAAGGGGTTTGCTCACACCTGGGTGGGAAACTTCTGAGTGAGGAGAGAAGGGTGGAGGCAGCTGTGGGCACTGTGGCCATCCCAGGCCAGCAAGGAACAGGAGGACACGGGAGGCCCCTGGGGCAGATGGTGGTGGGTGTGTGGCCATGACCTGGTGGGTGCTGAGACACAGCACAGCATTTCCACCCCTAAGTGACTACAATGGAAACAGAGGGAAAGGAAGTCATCCCCTTGCTCCTGGAGCCTCCTGTCTGTGTTCCCTGCTTGGGGTTTGTCAGTGCTCACACCGCATGGACACGGCTGCTGGAGGGAAACACTCCACAAAGATTGGGGAGCAGGGGGGAAGTGCTGGCACCAGTTGGAAACAAATAAATTAGTTTAAAAGTTGCCTTCAAGTTCCCTTCTGGCAGCGGGTGCAGGTCAGTGCTGGCAGGAGGGTGAGGGCTGTGGCTTGCAGGAAGGGGAGGCACAGTGCTCACCCCGATGTGAGGGGGGCCAAGGGGGTTGGTGGTCCCCAGGGCACTGGGCTGACTGACACAGTGAGCTTACCCGGCCTCTGGCTTTCCCAGGAGACCATCACAACCCAGCTAGACCTCCCTTACTGAAGTGCTTTTGCAAACCTTCAAGAGGAAACAATCGTGTGGTTGAATCACGCGAGCAGAACGTGATGTTCTGGCAGGGCGCCCAGCAGGGCAGTGAGGGGCTCCCTGTTCCCTCTCCTCCTGGGGTTCCCTGAGTGTGGGGGCTCAGGAGTGGGGCTGGGGGGCACAGAGTGCCCAGGGTCCCTCCATCTCCCCTCAGTGGTGGTGGAAGTGGTGGGTCCACCAGGAGCAGGGCCAAGGAACCAGGGGATGATCTGCCAGGTGAGGTACTGACATGTCCCTGTGGGGGGGAATGTCTGAGCTGAGAATTCACTGAAACAGTCAAACCCTTAATTACTGGTACACAGCTTCCGTAACACTGCTGCAGCAGTAATGCACAAGTAACTACAAGATAGTCATGCACACAATATCTGCAGCTTCAATTTTCTAAGCAGTTTCATTTGCAGAACTCCCTACTCCACCCACTGGAACCAACCAATGCTGTACAGGCTTTTTAGCATCTGGAACAATTAGTTACTCCAGAATCTTTGCCTCAGAAACAATGTACGATTTTCTTTTATCCATGAAGCAAACACACCTGCTACACTACACTGGGAGAAAGAGATAACTTCATCCTTCAACACCAGAATTCTTATAGCAGGAGACAAAGAACTGCCTCAAGAATCCTCAGCTTCCAGTGACAGGGCAGAAGAGGATGGGAGAGGCACAAACAGCAGGATTCACCTGTTTCACACCAAGGGTAAATGGAACAGCATGTTCTTTGGCAGGACACAGACAGTTTACTGCTCCAGTTACTGCTGGTTTATAGAGGGCGTCTGACAACTCATAAAAAAGTAGAAAGTGTCTCAGGTACTTGACTTCAGCTCGTTACCAGCTTGGCGCTCTCACCAAACCATCTGATTGCAGACAAACCTGTGTGCACCAGGGGGTTGTGTTCCCACTGCCCCAGCAGTGCAGGGCTGGAGGACTCAGCTGGAGGACCAGGCACAGAGATGGGCACGGAGCTCTCCACGGAAAGGCATCACCAAACACAGAGAAGTCTTAGTACAGTACCAAACTCCCCATTCATTTAGGGGTTTTAATAAACTTTTCCTACTCTGGAAAAAAGGTCAAACATCTAACTGAAATCCTTGCCAAGAAAAAAAATGCTGCTCCAAAATTTTTTTAGGTGCCAAAACCTGCAAACCCAGTAGCTGCTCATAAAGCACCTCTGCTCTCCTCACCTCCCCAGACTGCAGTTTTGGCAGCAAAATGTCAACAAAATCCATCTGAGAACAGAAAAAGAATCCAATTTCACCCCAAAAATCTTACCCCTGGTAAAATATAAGCCTATATCAGCATGTTATACATGTGCCATGAAACACAGAGATGTCAGTGCAACAAAAAAAGATGTGGGACCACCCAGAAGATGGGCAGATTTGGCAGTGAAGCACAAAGTCACCCAGGGGAGAACACAGCAGACTAATGAGTCCTGGAAGGAGCACAAGAAATGACAGCTGCCCAAAAGACAGAGGCTGCCAGGGGAAAACAAAAAACAGCCAAAAAGCAAAGACAGCAGGAAGATTTGTGGAGTGGGCTGAGCACTGATTAGAGCAGCCTGGACCAAGTTAAAGAAGGAAGAGGCAAAGACATGGAAACTGGGAAAAGAATTACTCCCCCAAGGCATCTGGTGGTAAAAAAGAAAAACTGCACAAGTAGATACAGATTAGGGTAAGAAAGACATGTTAGCCCTCTAAAACAGAAGAGTTTGCAGGCGAGGTTTTACTCAATACCATCTTCTTCCAGTTTTCAGCTTTGTATTCTGTCCAGTTTCCCCCTAAGAAAAAAAGTTGTGGGCATGCTGGAAGCATGCTTAGGCTGGATGAGGTTTTTTTATGAAGGTCTATATATCAGGCTTTTATAAATTTTACAGCAAAACAACACTTTCCTTACATTTCTCATAAACTTCATGGCTTTCAGTAGAACATATTAATCACACAAGCAACAACCTACAAAACTGGTTTTATTCTCAGGGCTGAGCTTCATCATGCCTCATCTACTAACTGATGAGACCATCTTCTTGACTTTGTGAATAATGACAGACTTGAGCAATGACGATTGCCTCCAGACAGAAGAGCTTCCAATCAGCTGATCTTTGTGGCACTTACCCCATAATTTTAGATTCAGAATTGATTAAATTTTCTGAAAAAGCCAGTCATCTCACCACCAGGAAGTGTGAACTCTCCTGCAACCAGCAGAACACTACTAGTCAGAAGCCAGCACTGCTCAGCCTACTCACTCAAGGTAATCCTGATAATTTTGGGGAAATCTGGCTGTAGGACACATCACCTCATTTCCGATGATGTAAAAACGGAGCACGCTTTTTCTAGACAAAAGACATTTATTAGAAGTTGCTTAGAAATAATTTCATCCAATCCCCAGAGAACCTTTCACTGTCCTTGCAAAGATGATAGGGAAATAAAATCAAGCCAAAGAGTGAAGCCCTTGAGCAGTGTCCATCATGAGGGGTGTTGCAGCTAAGCCTCCAGGCCCCTGATGGCAGCGATGCTGGTGGCCATCCTGCGGGGCGTGCTCCTGGCAGCCTGACGGAAATCCTCTGGCTTGGCCTTCAGCAGACTCACAATATTTTGCAGTGTTCTTGATGGCTGAAGGCCAAGGGCATCCATCACGTTTATTAGATAATCTGTAAGATGAAGGATGAGTATGCATTTGATAAGCAAGGCACTGGGGAAATGAAAGGTACTCTTCACTGCAAGCTCAGAAATAGGCACTGTGAGTGGGGCTGGACTCTGACTGTGTGGACTGGTGTGGATTTCAGACCTCCTGTACACCATTTCAGACAAGCAACTGTTTTGTTCAGAGGGCTAAGACACATTCTGCCACCTATGACACACCCTTGGGGTGGTCAGCCAGATAAAGGATCACAGTCACACTGCCAAAGGCAAAGAGCTTGCAGCAAAGCTGGGAAGTTCTGCAGGGGTGAAGGGCTGTCGGGGCAGGATGGAGTTCCAGCTCACTGATTCAAAGTCAGTTGGGAAATCAGGGATGGCAGGGAGGATGCTGAGCACTCAGCCTCTAATCCACTTGTTTGTTTTTAAGCAATGCCAAAAAAAAAAAAAAAATTCAGTCCACTGGCATTCAAGCACTTTCAGGTGAGCTAACCAGGAAATACTGTCTGTATCCTCATTTTTTGAGCTTGGCCATGAGGAAGTCAGGATCCATGATTTACAGCAGGCAAAGGACCACCTGCCATTCACAGTAGCTATAGACACCTTGTGGTGACACTTCCATCAACTTTGGATGAAAAAATCCCATCTCATCCACATCCTCCAGAAACACCTTCCCCAGCAGCTGCCATCAGCTCTCTCCCAGTCACCCTGCATGGCATGGAAGAAGGCAGGGATGAACAGCATGTGCCAACTATCTCCCACTCTGCTGCTGACAATTTGCTCATCTTAAAAGCAACCCTTGAAGGGGGGTGTGACAGAACACTCTGCAAAAGAGAAGCTGTGAACCATCTGGGTATCAGCTCAACACGCTCATGATTAAAGGAGGAACCCAGGCTGCTGTTACTGAAATCTGATGTAAGGACAGAGCAGCCTGTGTTACAGCAACAGAACTGAGGACAATGTGTGCACTGAGCTTACCAATGTCTGTGGCAAGCTGCTTTGTGGAGTGTACTGTCAGCTCTGGTATCTGCAGGATGACTTCACAGTAAGTCTGCATGGTAGCTCTGGCGATGGAGCCCAGCCAGTAGTCAGCCATGTTGTCAAGCTCAGGGAGTTCATCTCCTGGACAGAAAATTCTCTTAGCTGTCAGCAATCTCACTAACCTGCATTTGCTGGTTTTGTAACAAAACATCATTCATAAATGGTTAACTGCTTTTTCTCAACAGATATTTCAGTATTCATTAGGATTTGGAGTTTATCAGCTGGTTTTGGAGCAGTCAAAGCAGTCATGTACCCTCCCTGGCACTGCACAACACTGAGAGTTAGCTCAGCACCCAAAACAATTGATGCTCTTCTATGACTTCTCCAGGTAAGTCATCTGCAAAGGGCTGGGGCCAGAGGCACTGGCTGGTATATTCTATAGGATCATCTTCCAGGTGTAGTTCACAAACTATTGCAGTAACAAGGATTCACAGGGGCTTTTTCAATCTCTAAAGGCATTCTTTGTTCATGAGTGTTTTGGAAATTAACAGAAGCCATAAAAGGGAACTTGAAAAGTTGCTTCAAATCCTGCACCCAAACTACAGTTTTAATGAACACTGAACTTGAACAGACCAAGCTAAAGTTTCTGGTTTGAATGAAACTGAAAAAGTTTTACTTGTTATCTAGAGTCTCTTCCTGGATATTACCAAGAGAATCTTGGAAGAAACAGCATGACTAGAGGACAGGAGACGGATCTCAAAGAGCTGTGTTTCCATAACACATCACACGCCTGTAATACCAAACTGTGAAAGCTTTCCCTCAGACACTTCAAGTCTTTGGTTTCATCCTACCTTGTTCTGGGGGGTATGGCAGTTTTCCAGCATGTAATGCCAGTTCCAAAGCAGAATCCTCTTGAGTGACAAATGGCTCAAGGTGGAGAGGAAGCGACATAATATACTGCCCAATCTAGAATAAAAGCACAGTCACTGAACAAATGTGAAGCAAATACTTCTCTGGAAGAAAAAAAATCAGCTGCAGTAATCCACAACTGAAAGCAGAAAGCTGAGCTTGGCAACAACTCACTAACCCACATTTGTTTGAAATAAATTGTCTCTTGCCCATCATATTTTGTACACGAAAACTGTTCAGGAGGCAGAGAAACAGCCATTGAAACAATCATGTTAAGAAAAACCTGAAAGAGAACTGTTATTCCAAGCAAATCTTTGACCTCTGGAGTGTCCCTGGCAATTTGTTTTCTAGAACAGAGTCTAAGAGACTGAACCAAATGAAACCACAGAAGAGGAAACTCCAATTCGAGTGACAAGGTAAACATGAATTACAGAAACGTATCACTCCCAAACAGCAAAAATAATTCCCCTGTGCCATGCTTGGGATGATAGTAACAAAAAAACTTGCATAACAAAATATACTTTTTATTGAGAAAATAATAGCAGCTAGGATTAGTATCTGAACTGTATATCCAGCAGCAACTTGAAACACCAACCAGCAGAAGGGGAGAGCAACCTGAGTGCTGCTCAGCAGCAGCAGAGCGAGGAGTCTGGTCAGAAGGAATGAACTGCTCACTCTCCTGTTCCACTCAGACACTCCCTGCCAGAAAGGTCTCATTGTTATTCCACCAGAAAGAGAATCCAGGGTGTCACATGGGGATTAGAAGGGTAAGAGCTCAAGACTTTAACTTCACAGTATGATTAAATTGCAGGAAATTCTGGGCTACATGGGCTGTGTGGTGAGGATACACTCAGTGTTCACCCCTACAAACAACAGGCAGCATTTCGCACCCCACTACCAGAGCCAACTGTACACACTGCAGCTCTACAGGGAAGAACCTCTCCCTGTGCTCCCAACATCTTATTGCTGCTCCAGCACTTGAGAGAGCACTTTACAAAAGCCACCAAAAAATGGCACACCCTAACTTATTAAGTGCTAGACCACTGAGAGCATCTATCACCATCATCTACTAAAGTTAGGAAACACTACAATTTTACAAAAACCTGAGGAAACACAGAAGAGATTCCCACAGCTCCGGGCTTCCCATAGCTAGCCTTGTGTTCTTACATTGCTGATGTATTCCAGAGGAGTCAGGCTGAAGTTTGGCAGGTCATCTGTCAAGGTCTCACCAATGCCACTGGAGTTCCAGCTCTGTAAGGCAAGAAGTGCAGAATGAACACTGACTTCCCAGAGCACAAAGTCTGCTGGTGTTTTAGGAAGGGGTCACCCAGCTGCATGACCTGTGACTACCCCAGGGCTTCTAGAAAGTAGAACACTGATGGCAAGAAAACTGCTACTCTAGTCCTCCCTCAGGCCCAAAACATCCACACCCTTTCCACACAGCTCCCCGAGGGAAATACATCCTCAGACAGGTTAGAAAAGCAACACCTCAGACACACATCAGAGCGGGCAAACACCATGGGGTCTGCTGCCAGTGCTGCCCGTGGATCAAGACAGGGAAACTTTCCCACCCCCAGCTGCTCCTGAAAGAAAGGCAATCCCAGAGGGAAACATTCTGAAAAGGACAAAGGTAAGAAAGGCTAAGCTGTACGACACCCTAGAGGATGCCATGGGTAAACCCTGGCAGTTCAGATCAGGTCACTGTGCTCATTACTCACCTCCATTTTGGGAACGAGTAAGAGTTGTTGTTTGATGCGAAGGAAAACAGAATCAAAAGCCAAGTGGTGTGCCAGCTGGTTGAGGCGGCTCAGGGCAGACCGGGAGGAAGACAACAGGTTGTGGTTGCTTGTACCTTTCTCCTAACACAGGGAAAAATGTTTTCATACAGAAGGCATTCAAGTGACCACAGAGAAGCTGTATGAACATTCTTGACGAGGTCTTCATTAAACCACCCTAACACCAAAGAGCCTTCCCTGCAATTGCACAGCTCGTTCCCTTTGGTGCCCTGCTCCAACCAGCTCTCAGACAGAAACTGCACACTGCTCCCTCAAATATAAAACAAAGAATCAGCAGCACATTCCAGCCACACCAGGCACCCTGTGGCTGGGTACTGAGAAGCATGCAGAGAAGATGGAAGGCACAAGTGCCTTTCACTCCAAGTGCACAACTAACCAACTCCTGGAGTGGAATTCAGCTGAAGTTCTGTGGAACTTGACTATTTTGCAAAGGTTTACAGTCAGACCTATTAGCACTATTAACCACAGAGCTGCACAAGCTGCAGGTCAATTAACTGCAAAAGAAATCAAAACATTCTGAGGAAATAAGAGACAGAACTCATAACCTTGACTTCTCTACTACACGTGACCAACAATGGCAAACGTAACTTAGATCCATAAGCAGATAACTGGAGTCATTTTACACTGTTCACAGACACATGCATGGATGATCTTGCAGAATTATATTTCAGAATGGATATGGCAGCAGAGCATTAGTGGCAAAGAAAGTCTTCAGCAGCCAGCATGCGGGCTCTGGAATTTGCGATGGCTCCAATAGATTCTTCCCAATGCTTTCTGTGACAAAATCTCCCTCACCTGAACTGATAAGGGCACGTTCACAAAACACAGCCAGAATCCAGGGAGAGATGGAATGAGCTCAGATTTCTAGTTTTGTACATTTCATCTCTCAGTGGATCAACTGATACTTCTGTGGAAGGTTTGGAACAGCCCATCAAAAGGCTGCAGCTGAGGATGAAATGTAATTAGGCTGGAGGGGGAATCATAGAATCATAGAATTGGCTGGGTTGGAAGGGACCTCAGAGATCATCAAGTCCAACCCTTGAACCACCATTGCGGTTGCCAGACTATGGCACTGAGTGCCACATCCAGTCTCCTTTTAAATATCTCCAGGGACAGAGAATCCACTACTTCCCTGGGCAGCCCATTCCAATGCCTGATCACTCTCTCCGTAAAGAAATTCTTTCTAATATCTAACCTAAACTTCCCCTGGCACAACTTAAGACCATGCCCTCTTGTCTTGTTGAAAGTCGTCTGGCAAAAGAGACCAACCCCCCTGGCTACAACCTCCTTTCAGGGAGTTGGAGAAAGTGATGAGGTCTCCCCTGAGCCGCCTCTTCTTTAGGCTGAACAGCCCCAGCTCCCTCAGCCTCTCCTCATAGGGTCTGTGCTCGAGTCCCTTCACCAGCCTGGTTGCCCTCCTTTGGACCTGCTCCAGGACCTCGATATCCTTCCTGAGCTGAGGGGCCCAGAACTGGACACAGGACTCAAGCTGTGGCCTCACCAGGGCTGAGTACAGGGGCAGAATCACTTCCTTGGACCTGCTGGCCACACTGTTCCTGATACAGGCCAGGATGCCATTGGCCTTCTTGGCCACCTGGGCACACTGCTGGCTCATGTTCAGCTTCCTGTCAATCCAGACTCCCAGGTCCCTTTCTGCCTGGCTGCTCTCCAGTCACTCTGTCCCCAGCCTGTAGCGCTGCATGGGGTTGTTGTGGCCAAAGTGCAGGACCGGCACTTGGCCGTGTTGAACCTCATCCCGTTGGAATCAGCCCAACTCTCCAGTCTGTCCAGGTCCCTCTGCAGAGCCCTCCTGCCTTCCAGCTGATCCACACTTCCCCCCAGCTTAGTGCTGTCTGCGAATTTGCTGATGATGGACTCAATCCCCTCATCTAAATCATCAATGAAGATATTGAACAGAACTGGGCCCAACACTGATCCCTGGGGGACACCACTAGTGACCATCCGCCAACTGGATGCAGCCCCGTTCAGCACCACTCTCTGGGCCCGGCCCTCCAGCCAGTTCCTAACCCAGCACAGGGTGCTCCTGTCCAAGCGGCGGCCTGATAGTTTTTTCAGGAGGATGCTGTGGGAGACGGTGTCAAAGGCCTTGCTGAAGTCCAGGTAGACCACATCCACAGCCTTCCCCTCATCCACCAGTCGTGTCACCTGATCATAAAAGGAGATCAGGTTGGTCAGACAGGACCTGCCCTTCCTAAACCCGTGCTGGCTGGGTCTGATCCCTTGCCCATCCTGCAGGTGCTGTGTGATTGCACTGAGGATGATCTGTTCCATAACCCTGCCAGGCACTGAGGTCAGGCTGACGGGCCTGTAGTTTCTGTGTCCCCTTTCCAGCCCTTTTTATGGATTGGCGTGACATTCGCCAACTTCCAATCATCTGGGATGTCCCCAGTGATCCAGGACTGTTGGTAGATGATAGAGAGAGGCTTGGCAAGCTCTTCTGCCATCTCCCTCATCACCCTTGGGTGGATCCCATCCGGTCCCATAGACTTGTGGGGATCCAAGCATCTCAGTAGGTCACTGACAGTGTCCTTCAGGATTACAGGGGGGCTGTTTAGATTCTTGTCACCTTCTATGAGCTCCAGAAGCCATCTGTCCTCAGGGTAACCTGTCTTTCTGTTGAAAACTGAGGTAAAGAAGGTGTTAAATACCTCAGCCTTTTCTTCATCTTTGACAACTATATTCCCACCCGTGTCCAGTAAAGAATGGATGCTTTCCTTGCCTCTTCTTTTGCTGCTGATGTATCTGTAGAAGGACTTTTTGTTATCCTTCAGAGAGGTGGCGAGATTCTGTTCATATTGTGCCTTTGTCTCTCTAATTTTCTTTCTACATGGCTTAACTATATTCCTAAATTCCTCCTGAGTAGTTAGCCCTTTTTTCCATAATTGGTAGGCCCTCTTCTTAACCCTAATTTCTTTCAGAGTCTCCCAATTCAGCCAGAATCCAGGTCTGATCTACCAAAGGTGGGCCCAACAGCATCCTGTGACTGAGACAGACTCTCCCTCACACCAAAGATACCTTTAGTGTATAAAGTGTCTCCATAAGGCTGGCATACTCTGATGGATTCTCTTTCAACAGATAATTGTATTCCTGCCAGGGATTCTTTACAGAGCTCTTCTTTTCTGCAGAGCTGGTATCTTGAAAGCCAGAAAAACTACAAGGGCTGTAGGAGTCTGAGAGATACTTGCCAGCAGTTGATAAAATCCTGAAAAAAGTACACAAAACTTAATCAGCACTGTTGCTCTCATTGCTCCAAGGACCCACACTACTTTTCTGTTACTTCCAAGCAGAGAGTGTTCATTGGTGGCAGGCACTAATTACAGCCAGCTCTCATGTCTACTGTGTAACTCAAAAACTGCACAAGTACTGAGATGAAAAAGAGAGGATTGTTGTCTCTGAACACCTAGCAAAGCCAGAACAAACCCATCCTCCTGTGCTGCACAGGCCGTGGTGTCCTCTACAAAGCACTCAAGTCAGACTAAAGCAGTTCAGTGTACAAGAGGCTGAACAGTGCAGTGCTTACAGGCAACAAAAGATCTGTGTGCTGCCTGTGCTGGACGTTCCTCAGGTTACAAGGAATCGATCAGTTAAGGCACACCTAGGTTCAATTCAGCAAATGATTCATGCCCCATCTCACAAGGGGGGTGAGAATCTTGCCAATTTGATCTGGTGGAAAATTCCTTCCTGACCCCAATCTGTCAGTCCATTTAATGCCTAGCCAGGTAGCCAAGGAAAAGGATTCTGCAGACTGTCAAGAGCACACGGGTGAGTGGAATACTCTGTGACCCATCTCTGACATTTCAAAAGCTGGGGAGGGGCAGTGGGGTGAAATCACAGCAGTTCTGCTTTTCCTCCACAGTCTACACAACTGAAGTACCTTAGGGTTTGTTTTCTTTCAACCTGGTACCTATGCTGACAGCTCGTGAATTAAGTTCAGCACAACTTACCTGTTGGCCAGCTGCTGCTCAAAGTCTCCACACTGACGAAGGAGCTCCCCACAAGTAGCAATTATCCTGGGAGAGAACAAGACAAAAACACTTGTGAGATCTGAGGCAGATAATGCCAGACCCCCTCCAGACAGCCCATCTCAGGCATGTGCCAGCTAATTATAAAATGCAGCAACTAAACCACAGCCCACAGGGGACACATCTGTCAGGAGCTACTTTGGTTATTAACTCTGCATCCATTTGACAATACACTGATATTTTTCTTTGCCCAACAGCCTCATCCACATGAGACTTCTTATCACCATGGCTGTGGCCAGCTCAGTGTCTCTGGGAAGAACTCTAAGAGCTGCTGCTCTTTCCAGTGACAGCAGTCTTGCTCCCAACAGGGTGGGGAACCTCCGAGCACTTACTGTGCCAGCAGCAACCTGAAACCCAGCAACACTGCAGCTAAGTGGGCATGGCCCTGCATTCTGCATGAAGAACTTGTGTAAACTGACCCCAGGTAATTCCCTTCCAACATCAAGACAAAAATTAGTTCTGTGCACAAAAAAATCCCCTTTACCGGACAGAGTTCTGGAAGGCAGTCCAATCCTCCTGGAAAAGGGAATCTGAGGGGACATCATCCAGGTTACATTTCTTCCGTATAGACTGCAATGTATTTGTGAAGTCAGATGTGTACCTGCAATGAGAGATGGGGAAGAGAGAGGCACATGCATAAGGGAACAGTTTGGAGACCAGTGTAACTGCATGTCCTGCAATTTGCTTGTTCAGTCCTCATGGGCCAAACCAAAACAAGAAAGTCTTAAAGGAGTTCAGAAGAGACACTGTAGTTCCAGTCCAAACACATGGATGTGAAGAGCTGCTCAGCCACAGCCCTCTCAAGCCTCCACTAGAAGATGGAGAACTTTAGAGTAACAATATACTGTGTGACACCCCTTCGTTTTGTTGCTGAAGGGTTCCTAGGAAGCCTCCACTGCCATAAGAAGGGATGAGTAAGACATTTTGTTACCACTATACCAACCAGATCTCCCAGCACAGACCAGAAAAAGTTCATAAGGCAACTGCAACTTCATCACTTGGCCCTTACTCCAGGAACAAGAGTGACAACAATCTCATGAATTTGTTTTCTCAGCTACTCCCCAGATGAGAACATGGATAAAAAAGAGAACATTTTGTTTTACACACACACCCTTTTTTTTTTTTTTAAATAATGCCCATACGCTGGAGACAGGCACACTGCTGTGTAATTGCCCCTATAAAGAAGGTGAAATCAGAGAAGTGTGCTTTCCTCTTCCCTCTTCCTCACAGGGCAGCACAGTAACAGTTTGATTTATACCTTGTGAGCAGCTTTTTTGATATTAGGAAAGAATAAGGAGGTAGTCAGTACTGCAATATGAACCAAGCAGGATGACACTGATACTTTAGGACCAGAACTTAGAGTGAACTTCATTCACCAGGGCACCTCACACTTGCAGGTAGGTTCTGAACGTGAGGTCACTTGTCCCAGAAAGCACACACTTTCTCACCAAGTTCTACATTCAGTTGCCTCATTTGTCTTCATCTTAATCTGTTTTGAGAAACATTTTTCCTTCCAAAAGTGTTTATTAAAAATGAAGACTCAGTCCAACCAGAATAGAGACAGGAAAAATCTTCCACTGAGCCCTATCAAGCTTCCATTTTCCCCCTGTGAAAGTCACTGCCTGAGCAAAGTGGCCGGAGGGGATGTCACAGTCACAGACACTTTCTGCTCTCAGATATTTTCCACAAACTACAAAGTCCTTGGCCACAAACAGAACACTTGCTGCTCCCCTGGCATGCGTAAAGCAGTGACACAAGCAGCACTTACTTTGTGAACAGAGCTTTCAGGGCCCTGAGGAGCCCACACACCCCCAGCCCATCCGTCAGTTTCACGCAGTTGTCGATGGCTCCAGAGGCCAAAGTGAAGAGTTTGTTGACTGAATGGTTCAACTCCTGGACACAGTCAATTACTTCCCAGTGCTCCTAAATAACAGCAAAACAAAGAAGTTGAGCCCAAGTCTTTCAGTGCATGTCCAGGCACTAAAAAAAATTTTAAAAAGACACCTTGTAAAGCACATTGCTCTCTTATATCCCCCAACCTTGTGCCTCTGCAGAGAGAACACTTAACAGAACTCAGGTTGTCAGATCCTGCATTTACCAGGTCTTCAGGGAATAATATTTCTGCCAACAACAAATAGCTCTGCCAATACCATAAAAAGGACTTTCCTTCCCCAATCTTTCACTTAATTAATTCTATTTAACCTGAAGCAGGTTCTTGGTTGGCTGTCATATTTTGGTCAAGTCTTTCTCCAGCAGACCCAAAGAGTGCTGGGTACTGGCTGAAGCAGCAGAAGAAAGGAGTTACACCTCAACTTTATTTCTTAAACAATATTTAATTAACAATAGCAAAATATACAGCAAACAGGAAAAACTGCCAAAATAACACTGGGGAGAAAAGAGAGCAGTAACTATGGCAAAGCCACTTGTACTTAGGAGAGGCCTCAAGCCTCTCCCTGTGTGGCAGAACAAAAACTGCTACATTACCAAGGGCACTGCACTGATCTGGATGAGGAGGTCTTCTTCTTCCAGGTCCCCATACTCGAGTTGATAGGGCTTGTATGGACCATACACTGCTTCCACCAGTTCCATCATTTTTACCAGGTTCTGCTCCCCTACAAAGAATCAGATGTTTAGTCTACAAATAGATGAACATGCTACTAAAAATCCTGTTTGAAGCAACATGCAGTAGTTCTTCAGTTAGAGCATGCTGCCTACACAGGCTTGGAATGTTGCCCAACAGCTTTAAGTCTCAACAACACAGATTTCTTTTTTTCCATGTTTTTGTTTTTTTTTTTTTAAAAAAGGTTATTATCTCTATCTGCTTCCTAAACCCAAGATGTTCTGCCTCAACAAGTACCTTGAGAAAATTATCACTGACTACTCCAAAAACAAACCTCGGTGACAAAAAACAATTAAGCATTTCAACCTACAGAAAGGAAGGTACTGAAACCATTTAAGAAGTGAAACACATTACACCCACAACTTAAAACAGAGCTAATCCTCATTTATCAGAAAGCCTGGTTCATACTTAAAATAACTGATGCTAACTCAATTCACTTAGCACTATTGTTTCATAATGTTCACCAACCAGAGCTGAATGTGAACCATGAACCTAAGTTCATCTCAGTGCTGTTTTGGAGAGCAGGGAGCTGCAAACCCAAACAAAACCCAGGTCTGAATGATTATTTCTCCAGTCAGAACTGGACACTAGCTGTCATTGGGAAGTTTTGCCAAACTCAAACTAGCAGCAAAAAAGAATTACTTGGATCCTGGATATAAGAAAAAGTTTTTACCACCCTATGGAATGGAGCAGCTTGCCCAAAGCCTGTGCCATCTCCATGCTTGAGCATTTTTGAGGTCAGACTGGACAATACCCTGAGTGACATGGTCTGAACTCAGAGCAGACCTTGCTTGGAGCAGGAGGTTGGACCAGATCATCTCCCCAAGTCCCTTCCAACCCAAATTATCCTGTGAATCACAACTGAACCCTCCCCTCACATAAATACACATGGGAACTGGTTTGGGCCTGTTCTGCTGAGTCACACAGCCTTCCCATTCTTGAGATACTTCTCCTCCCAAACACCTTACACCTCAGCAAAAGAGAAGAAAACAAACACCTCTTTTTTTAATGTTTTCAGATAACAGTTCAGCAGCTGTCTGTCTATTCCACCATTTCCTAGAATTTTACATCATTTTTCCAAGTTCTCTTTAGTCATTTCTATTACGGACCATAAAGGAAGCTAAACCAAGGATTGAAGATGACTGACAAGGGTACACGATGGCAAAGACAACACAACCAGACACAGTGACAGTCATACTCCCTGAAATTGCCCAGTAATCATGATTTACATGATCAAGTAGGAATCTGGGTTTAAATAGCTCAAGACAATGTTATGAGGAACCAAGCACAGGAAACATAGCATTAGGAATGCTCCATTAGCTTTAATTTAGGATTTTCCCATGCCCTGTCTTTGAAGGGGCCCTACCAGATTAAAAAAGGACTATAAATAGCCAACATGTCAAGTCAGGCATAATCTTAAGTAAACACAGCACCTCACTGCATTGTGGTTTGTGGGAATTATTAATCAAGTCATGACCAAAATGGGATGACAAACACCACAAGGTAAGGAAACAAAGGTTAGGATTTGAATCAAACATTAAGGATGCTGCCTGGGAATCAGCTACCAATGGTCAGAAATAATATTTGGTACTGCATTTTAACCTGGTTAAAAATATGCCAGGAGCGACACAAAAACTACAAAATAAAATTTAAGCATCCAATTGATGGAGCTTTCAAACAGGTTTTCTCTTGTTCAGCAAGGTGTGACTTAACTCCAGGAAACTCCATGACATTTATGCTTTGTGCAATGGGTTTCACAGGTAGCTTCCCTAGAGATATTTCCTCATCTGTTTGACAGAAGAAATACTAACGCTTGTAAAAGAAAAAGCACCAAGTATTATTTACCCAAGTCAGTAAACATGCTCAGCACAGGTCTGATTCAATAAACTCATTCAGTACTGTGTCAATACCTTTAGTGTAAGATACAGACATGTGTACACACACAAAGGTGCAAATGCCACGGAACTGGTCAATACTATAAAGGAGATAATCCCTCCCTCCATGTAAAGCTAAACAAAATCCTACAATGGAACTTGACAAAGGAGCTGGCAGAGCAGAATGACAAAATTCAGTGCCCAAGCCTTACTCATGTTTGGCAGCATGGCCACCTCCAGCCCCTTGGCAAAGTGGATGGTGGCATTGTAGAGCTCCAGCAGTTTGCTCAGCTTGGTTTCTTGTCCTGTCCTCTCCATGGCAGTGCCGAGGCAGACAGGGATGGAAGGCACCAATGCTCCCAGAGTTTGAATCAACAGCACAGTCACGACTTCATGGGGGTTCTTGAAAACCTGTGGTCACAGGACAGCTATCAGCAAAGACACTTATCTCTGAGGAAGAGGAGAGGTAGCAGTGAGAAGCTGATAGCCCCACACACCATGTGCCACCACTTCCCAGGGCAATCATGCTCAGAGCCTTCCTTATGCCTTTGCCCGAGACCTGGGATCCTTAAACAGAGGGACAGAAGAGGCAGAACAAATTGTCAGCAGAGAGGCAGGATGCCAGAACTAAGGAGTAAAGAGATGGGAGAGAAAGCAGGAGCAGCCTGACCTGGACTTTTTCACTCAGCACAGAAAACTGGGCTGGCCACGTGCTTCCTTCTATTGAAGGATTAATAAAAAATTACCTGTTGATGAAAGATGATGATACACAGATCAAGACGACATTTTGTGCACTAAAAGATCTTAAGATCCTCAAACGATGTGAGCTCCCAACCAAAAGTGAAAAAAAAATTGAAAAACCTCACAAGGGGTAAAAAAACCCAAGGGAAGTCTGCTGCAGCTGCAAGAACCTCACTGGTCTAGCACACAGGACAGCCTGATTACAAAAGTCTAGGTCAGTATGTACAAAACTGTTGAAACTTCTTTGAATACAGCAATCAAGACATTAGAAGATGGGTATTATAATTGAAGAACTGAATTCAGAAGAACACAGACACTGTAGTAATTCGAAAAAACACCTGGCAGAAAAGGGCATTTGAAGACAAGAGCACTTGGTTTACACAAGTGTGTTGGCAAAAAATAATTATATCAACACAATATGAACAGTACTGTATCACACACCAAATTACTGGTCAGATAGGCAGCAGTCCATGCTGGAAAGGCCAGAATGACTGTCATCAGCTCAGAACTTTCATTTACATGCACCACCACTAGCATAAAATGCATTATTGACTTTTGTTGTGACAATTGCCAGCTATTCTCACTCATCTTCTTTAAAAATTGCCTTAAAAGCAAAGTCACCACAGATACTCAATAGCATAAAAAAGGTCCAAGAATTCTTCAGACACAGCTCTGTCCCACGTGCCACTTCTTTCTCACAATCAAAGAGTGTCTGTGAAAATGTAAGCTGTCATCTGACCTGTAATTCATACTGAATCCTTAGGCAGAGGAAATACACTTCAAGGAAACACTGAGCTCCTTTGCAGTACAAATGGAGCACTTGCACCAGGCTTCATGACATGAAGATAAGAATCTCTTACCCTTCATGGATGAAAAACTCTTAAAGGCTCAACAATATGAACTTTTATTATCCTTCAGTGAAATGAGGACATCTTTTTGGGGGATCCTTGGCAGGAAAAACAAGCACACAGACTCCAATGGGTGATAGCAGAGGCCCTCAGTGTCTTACAGAGTGACATGAATCAGGCCCATCTGACCTTGAGGGCCTCCTCCAGGCCAAGTGATAAAGCAATTCAGGCATTTCAAATGTCTTGCAACATTTGCAACACCAAGAAGTTAGATTTAACTTAAGATGCAGATGAAGGTGATAGAGCAGCTTTAATGCAAATAACACAGCAACCTTGCTGCCAGTAGAACCCCAGAAATCAACTCTGGACATGAAACAAAAAGCAGGTTGCAGGCCCTGTCTCGCACTGATAAGGCACAGAGTGTAACTCAAAGAGTGAGCACCAGTGAACTATTCTGAGCTTTCTGAGGATGAGGAGTGTGTGCTCAGTGCCAACCCCTCCCATAGGTGACAGCAGCCCTGTGCAGTGCCCACACCTGAGCTGCCCACTGCAGCTGTGAGTGCCAGATCCCCAGGAGTGTGTCGTACAGCTCTGCCAGCTGCCGGGCTAAGCTCAGGTCACTTTGGCAGAGATCCTGCCACACTGCCACCAGCTGCACCTGCAGGGGCAAGGAGAATTGCAGTTAGAGGAGAGCTGACTGTCCATAGGTTTTGTGATTTCAAATCAAGAACTTCCTTTACAAGCCACTTGTGCTAAAACACAATGTCTCCCCTTGCTGCTCTCTCCAGGTTTCAGCATAACACTTTGCTATAATTCAGTGCTGCAGAAGGAAAAGACATTCAGCGTCAAGCTAGGGGCTTCTTAGTTGAGTCAAAGATTTAATTAACATTGGCATTTTACTCATAAAACGAGACTGTAACTGATATCTCTATATAATAGTTGAAATATTTGGCAAGCCCCAGCCTTGAACTTAATCCCCAAAAATCACAGTCACAAGAGAATTTTGAGGATCAGGTTATGCCTACAGAACTCTCTGGAATTCCAACTCTTAATCTTACCTGAAAAGAGTCTACAGAAGTCAGCAGTAGGCAAGGAGCATCAATAAAGTTGCTGCTGACACAGCCAAGAAAAAGCAAAGAAAAACATAAGGCACAGAGAAACCAAGCAGAACACACATATCCCCCATGGAGAATTACTGCTGAAACATGGGGAGCAACCAGAGCTGTTCAGAGACAGGAAAGAAAAGTCTTAGAATGAAACATGGAAAAGAACAGGTTGCATCCTCCCAGGAGCAGGAAAAGTAAAATACGTGAGAGAGCAGCTCCCCCTGCAGCCCACGCCGAGCAATTCAAATCTTTATTCCAATGTATCAAAACATTACCAAAATACTTACCTTGTGACATTTGTAATAGTAAGCAAGAAGCTGGGGCATCCGATCAATTTCAGTGAAGACTTTAACAAAGGTTTTTGCTTGATCTAAACAAAACAAAACAACAGTCAGCAGTCTGGAAGATGAGGGTGAGTCCTTAATCTAACTGAGCAGGAGAGATGCTTCCAATAGGGTACTTTCAGCTTTTGTTTGCTTATCCTCTCAAACAGCAGTAGAACTGCCTAAAACCCACATTTAAACAAGAACAGGTGGTAGATTGGAGGAATGAATTTAACTTCTTAAATTTAAACTTCTTAATCAGCAGATAAAACCAGAGCCTAGAAGGAAAACATTCTTTTCCAGAAAGAAGCTGCTATCTGCAAAACCAGAACACGGCTCAACTTTGCTCTCAGAACTCCTCAGACCAATAGCTAACAGACTGGCCAACAGCACAGGCAGCTCTTCTACAAACCTTCAAAATCCAAGTTCCTCAAAGGTCTGTTTTGCACTGTAAGGGGGGTGACTGTAGTACTGTCCACAAAATACAGAGAAATTAGCTAGAAATAAGCCTTGTTTTTTAAACAAGGCCCAGAAGGCAGATAAACTAGAAGTGCTGTGACAGTAAGAGAGGGGAGGATGAGCACAAAGAACAGTCAAAAGAAACAAATCAGCTTTAAAAGGTACTAAGGAGTCAGAATGTTCCCACATTTCCTTCTTGATTGCAACATCAAGAAGGAAACAAGATGCCCAGTAGCACTCTGATAATGCACAACCAGAAGCCTTTTGCTCACTTGTGCAGCACTTGGAAGATACCTATGCACAACTCAGCTGTGTCCCAGGGCAGCCCTGCCCCAGCACCTCCATTTCACACCCCCATGCTGCCTGTAAAGCAGCTCACAGTGCCCACAGGTGCACCAGATGCAGGAGGATCAAAGATATTCTGCACTGCAGGCAGCTCCAGAGCCCAGGACATCTCCTGGCACCTGTCTCCACCAGAAAAAGCCAGTGCTAGGAGCCTCCTGGACATCAAACTTCCCACCCAAATATTTGACTTTTTAAAGAAAACAAACTCTGCACTGACAGTGAATGGCACAGAGCCTTACTGACCTACAGACTGGGAGTTAAAAGCAGTGACAATCTGTGGGCTGGTCATGGCCTCCAGCCTGTTCTTCAGAGCCTCCAGATGCACACACTTCTCAGAGTAATCTGGAGTATCCACCAGCATGGCCAGACTGCTCTGCATGCTTGTGAGTTTGGCTGAAATCACAGTCACATCCTGCCAGCAGAGAAGGACAACCTGGTTACTGAAAGTGACCTCAAAAAGCACTCACACCAATTTCACAAGGGCATTCTACAAACAGGTATGTGTTCTAAAGTCACATCAAAAACCTACTTTTAAACACAGTTTCCCTGGATTGCTGAAGGTGCAAAGAACAAAAAGAACAATGGGGCAACTACCTGTGTCTTAAGAGTCTCCTCAATGTCTGCACTTAATGTACTCCACTTGTCTGCTTCCTGAAGGGATTCAGCAGCCAACTGCATTCGAGATTTCACTCGGTCAATCTCTACCAGGACCTAAAGGAAAACAAGTAAGATGTTGGCCACTGGAACAAAAGATGGGTGCCACAGATACTTACATTATGGGAGTTATTGATGGTTTGGATTTTAACAATTGGGTGAAACAATCTTGCCCATTACAAGAAGGAAGGAGCTGGCTAAAAGAGCTAGAGATGTTAAATCAACTTCCAAAGTCAAACAACAGAAAGTTAGTTTGAATCCTGGACTTGTAATTTTAGTATCCACTTTGCCTGAAAAATGCTACACAACCCAGGTAATAACAGGCAGAAATTAGTGTCCCCAGTCAGGTAACTCTGTACTGAAACATCATCAGCATAGCCAAAGGAAATGCAGACTGCAGTGGTCTGTGTCACACCCACTTTTCTACTAGTGGAAACTTTAAAACTTCACAAATTGCAGGCAAACACCAAGACAAGAACCCACTTGCATTGACTGAGCTGTGTCTTCTTCAAATTTCTTGATATCTTCTTTAACAAGGATCATTTGCTCCTTCAGGAATGTTGCCTCTTGTTTCAAAACCTCCACTTCCCGGAGGACTCTGGGCATGTTCTGCAGAGCCTGGTGGCTTGTTTCTACAGAGAAAAGCAGCAGAGTGAGGGGGGCTGCAAACCCTTGCAGGAGAGAGGGAGTTTTCCGATAATCTTATAGAATCCCAGAGTGGCTTGGGTTGGAGGGACCTTAAAGATGATGGGCAGGGACCTCTCCCACCAGCCCCATTCAACCTAAGCTTCAACACTGCCAGGGATGGGGCAGCCACAGCTTCTCTGGGCCAAGGCCTCACAACCCTTACACCAAAGAATTTCCTCCTAATGTGTAATGTAAATCAACCCAACCAGAAATACATTAAAAAACAACAACAAAAAAACCTCCCAAACAAAGCACCACAACCCAGACAACAACAAAGCAAAACCCCAAACAAACCCAACAAAACTTCAGATCTAACTTTATGTACTTTGTCACAGAATCACGGAGCTGTTTTGGTTGGAGAATACTTTGAAGAGCATCAAGTCCAAGGGGTAACGCAGCGCCGCGTCCCTCAGTGCCACGTCCGCACCCTCTGCCCCCCGGTGCTGGGCAGGTGACCGCAGCCCTGCCCGGGCTGACCCCCCCGAGAGACCCCAATGTCCCCAGTGTCCCCCCAGCCCCAGCGCTCTGCCCCTCACGGAGCGCCGGGGCTGCTGCCGACCCAACCCCACAGGGGTCCCGGTGACCAGAGGGACCCCCCCCGGGCTCCCCTCACCCTCCACGGCGTTGTTGACCTCCTGGATGAAGAGCTGCAGCTTCATCACCAGGGTGGCGGCGTGGGCATCCACCTTCCCGGGGGCCTCCTGCTGCACGGCGCGGAAAGCCGCGTTCACCCAGCCCTTCACCTCGAAATCATCCGACAGGAACCGCGAGAAATCCATAGCGAGAGCGGTCGGGACGCGGCGCCGGACCCGCAGCAACAATCCCGGGCAGGCCCTGCCGGCCGCCGTCCGAGGGGCGGGACCGGACCGGTCCGGTGGGCGGTTCCGGAACAAGGAAGCGGTGACGGTGAAGGGGAGGCCCGGACGGACCCCGAGCCGGAACGGGAGTTCCGAGTGTGGCAGCCGCTGGAAGCCGAGACCCCTCGGTGCACCCCAGCACCGCCGGAGGGTCCGGACGGGATCCCCGGAACCCTGCGGTCCTCCAGAACCCCCGCTGGCCCGGCCACCCCGGGACACAGAGCCGCCGGTTCCGAGCCCAGAGGAAGGAGCCGGCGCGGGAGGAACCGTGGGCCTGGGGCTGGGCAGTGGTTCCTCCCAGGCCCCGTCCCTCTTCACTCCATGTTTGTGCCTTTATAAACCGAACCCACCCGAGCCCGGACGGCCCAATTCGCCGTTCCCCACGCTCCTGCCCGCGCATCAGCTCGGGGGTCCTCGGGTAGAGCCCCTGCCCCGGGTCCAAGAAGTCTGTCAGGAGAGCTGGGCCTTGGTACCGGTTTGCTTTTTAATTCAAAAATTAAAAGGGAAGGGGAGAGAAGAAAAATTGTCTCAGAAAAAGCAGTGGGAAAGACGGGGCTGGAAGAAGCATTAAAGGTCTGCAGGGTCAGCTAGAGAAGGCCATGGCAGAGCTGATGCTTTACACTGCTCCTGCCAGACACCCGCACAAAAACCAGAAGGAAGGAGGAGCCATTCCAGAGTCCAGAGCAGCACTGCTGGCACAGTCCCTCCCCATCCTTGGGGACTCCTGGCACTGCCCCAGCCCGCTGAGCTTCAGCTCCTGCCCCAGAGCTCTGCCTCTGGGAATCCCATCACCTCTCCTGCCTCGCAGAAGGGCTGCACGCCCTGGGTGAAGGCCAGTTTGTACCTCAGTCTGATGGGATCCTGGGAGAGAAAGGAACAGAGAGAGGGACATTGTCATGGCTGCAGCCTCCCTGCTGCAGTGAATCACTGTAGGGCACAGCAAAGATGCAGCCTTCAGGAGCTCTGCACAGAACAAGTCCTGGAACTTCAGTACATAAGGAGTGACTGGGAGAGCTGTGCAAGCACCCAAGGGCATGCCTGGCAATCCAGGTCTGAACAACCTTCTCACTGACAGTGTAAGGAGTCCTCACTCCTTACACCAATCTCTCATAATTATTCAATTATCAATGCAACCAGTACCACCCATTGCCTGTGCCTTGGGTGGCCTCGTGTTCCACCAGTTGCAAACACCTGCACAGGGTCTGCCAGGAGCAGGCAGACTGGGCAGAACTGCACAGGCCCCTGCAGCAACTGCCCACTCAGCCCTTAGGATTATACTTCTGGGAAACTGCCAGTGGGAAAACTGTTCAGCACAGGCCAGACTGCTGTGTCTCTCCCCTGCATATCCCAGTTTTTCATACAAATACCCCTCCCACTACAGAGACATTCCAAGCACTCCAGCAGCAGACCCCATCACTACACATACCTTGTGTGGATTGGCAAGCAGCAGGACCTGGGACACCACAATGGGGGGCAGGAGAGGGCTGAAAGCAGGCAGCTCAGAGCCAGATGCTGGCTGTAACTTTATTTTCATGGTCTGAAAGAGCAAACAAAAGGAAAGGTCCATGCTGAAAGAGGGTTGGGAGTATTACCAAGTCACAGAGGTGGTTAAAGATACATCAGCCAACTACTGTCATGCAATGAAAAGCACACCTTCCCACAGCCTGCATCTAAAGGCAGATCTTCCAAAACAGACAATTGTGTGCTGGACCTACCAGGCAGGAGGAGCTCCTTACCCTAGTGGCTGAACCAATATGTCTGGAGCCCTGTCTGGTTGCCTCAAGGCCAGGGATATCTCTTTAAAACAGGCACTGGGGCCACTGGCACCACCAGACAACAGGTCCACCATTGAAAGATAGTGAGCCATGCCATTTCTGATGAGGAAGGCAAATCCTGAGCAAGAAATGGCAAACCTTCTCCTCAGTACATTCCTGAGTAGTCCTGCTCTGCTACTCATCACAGGCTTCTCACCTTTGGGACTGCAGCCTGGAATGCTATGTCCTTAATTGGCTGAGCTGATGTGCTCAGCATGGAAAGCACCATCACCAGCACATCTGGTCGTCCAGGAGCTGGGTCTCTGGAGAAGTGGAGCATAGCCTTGAAACCATTCCTGTCATACACTGTGAGTGGACAGATACTGCCTGCCAGAGGCAAAAGGAGAATCAGACACAGAGTGAGAATTCCCTTCTGGGCAGAACAGCCAAGATGGGGTAAGGAACAGCAACAAGGAAACATGCATAGAAACTTTTACTTCCTCCAGCAAACCCAGTATTGAATTAAACAAAGGTGGAAAGAACAACTCTGCTTTAGGAAGCGAGTAGCTCCCACCCATAGATAACTTTTGAGCCTCTGGAGAAGAACTGCTGGAAGCTTGATTACAGGTGCTAAGGGCAAACAGTTTAGAAGCAGATCACAGAGGTTAGCCAGGGCAGGAAACTCCTGAGTGGGGAGGCCAAGGACATTTCCATGGTATGATCCCTAGCACTTTCTCAGATACATTAAGTCCTTCATAGAACAGCCATTCCTTTTCTCCAGCCAGCCCAGACAGCACACAGCTACTTTGACAGAAGAGCTCAAGTAAACCTCTAGTAAGCAGAGCTGGGACACAGAAATCATTGCACTTACTCGGTGTAACTGAAATTAAAGGGACAAAAGGTTTTCTAGAGAAGCATCATGGGAAGCTGGATGCAAAGAGGCAGCAGGCTTCAGCTCACAGCCTAGGCTGGAGAGTGCAGTATCTGCCATTGAGCTATTTGGAAGATCTGGAAAGGGCAATTTCATTGGTGATAAATCTCTGGAAAGAAAAGCAGGTAAGAAAGGTTTTATCAACTGGGGAGGCTACCTGGTACAGACCATCTTCTGCTGTGCCCATTTGTGCTCCCAGTCCCTCATCTCTTTTAGTTATAAAGTACAAGCCTTCACTCGCTGAGTTCTTGACAAACTTGAAAACTATTTTATACAGAAGCAGCTTCTGATTTGTATCCCTGAGCTTCTGACCCTTAGAAAGTCCTAGTGTGCAATTACACAAGGTGCAATTAACAGGTGCACTAACTGCTGCTTAAGAGCCAATGTGTGGGTGGGCAGCTTCCCACCACTGCCCAGCTCTAGCTGAAAGGCTTTCCTAAACCTCACTGCTGTGAAACAGTTTTGCTCATCTCCAAAGCCAGACTGTACTGGGTTCAGTTTGCTTACAAGGATGATGTCTTTGTCCTGGATGGTGCAGAGAGCTGACCAACCAGGCCCTGAAATTCCCTCTCCTCTGGACAGCTCTCTTCCCAGCTCTCCTGCAGTCCCAGGGTTTGAACAGCACTCACGATTTCACCATGTCCATTGTGTACAGCAGGCTGAAAAATACGGCACTTCTGGTTCACACTATAGAACATCAGCAAAAATCAGACCTGTTCCACTGAAAAGAACCTCATTGTTAATAACACTAATTAAAGCAGAAATAAAGACTGAGTAATCTGGTTACAAACTGCAACTGAGGAATTCATTGCAGAACAAGGGGATTCCAGTTTCCCTTCAGAGCGGTGTTGTTTATAAAAAAAAAAGGCTGCTAGAGACTGCTAGGTCAAGAATCATGTCTGGGTTTTGTCCTTTGTACCTTATGGACAAAAGCATCTTAGTGTCACTCACCTCTGCTAAGCCAAAATCAGGTGGTGACTTCTGTGCAACAGGAGAGCTGCTGAGACCTAAGAGAGATGCCAAAATGCCACTGATCAATTACAGGACACAAGGGGTTTCCACAGGTTCTTCCTTTGTTGTCTAACAGCAGTTTAACCACAGTCTAACACCACCAGAGAATCCCCATTATTGAAAACTCATGTCACTGGCTGAAAGGGTCTCCTTACCCAACATTAAAATCAAAGTTCTCCCATCTTCATGAAACACCACGAGCCCCAGTAACAAGGGTAACATTGTAAGGAACTGCACACACAAACCTAGTGACTTCAACTCCTCCTCGAGCAGGCAGGTAGAGGTTGTGCTGCCATGCCTGGAGGCAGTGGTCACATCTGGAAATTGATCAGGGGGAGACTGGGATGTCAGCTCCAGCTCAGAGAAGTCAATCAGGGTGTAGCTCTTCATGCGCCTCGGGGCTAGCTGGCATGCTGGGGAAACAGCAGAAAGAGTTAAAGAGGAACCTCCTGAAAGAAGCAGTGTCAGTGAGAGTACAGATGTGCCAGAAAGGGCTCTCAAAAGTGAAGAACTTCAGGAATATTTTCTATCAACCATATGCAAAAGCAAACACTGGTTACTCAGAAGCTTCCCTGTGTTAGGGGGTCTCTCCCCATTCCTTCTTCGCTTCCAAACTGCCCTGGCACACAAGATGCAGAGGCAGAGCTGTCATGGGATGCTGCAGGATGCTCTGTACCTGGTGCATCAGCAGGGCTGGTGACTGAGCCTCCTTCACCACCATTTTCATGTCTGGCTACCACCTGCCTGTACTGTCCCAGCACCTGGGTGAGCTTGTCATTGGCCTGCAGGATCTCAGCTGAAAAACAAGAGAAACGAACTATTAGTGCTCTAACAGAAGGGCTGTGGTTTAAAGGGGAAGGTGGCTAGCATTGCAGCAGGGTAGCAGGTACCTGAGCATTCCTCCTCCCAGAGGAAGGACACACCTCACTTGTCAAAGCAAAGGTAAAGAAACCTAAGAGCAAAGCAGCCAAGGACAGTGTTGGCTCTTACCCAAAGCCTCATCCTCATCGACTGTCTCACTGGCGAGGCGAAAGAGCAGTGGCCTGAGCTTCTCACAACGTTGGAACAGACTCTGTGGAAGGAAAAGCTTCAGGTCATTGCTCAGGAGGATCCCAACATTCTCCCACTGCTCTGTCCCATCTGTAAGTGATGCTGCCTCTAGAAGAGAAAGATGCACTTTCTTCCCAGGTCCAGACAAAGGGTATCAATGCTTCATGTTGCTGCACTCTTAAAATCCACAGTGGCCTGGAGGAACAGGCACTGGAACAAGGAGGCTTTGCTGATACCTCCTCAGCTTTCTTCTCCATGTCTTAGGAAGTGAGGAGGTGGGGAGGCAGCCACTTGTTCAGACTGAAAGCAGACTCTCCTCCAGCAGCAGCCAACTCCAAACTGCTGTCACACACAGCCACAGGAGTTCTCACCTACAGACATTTACTTGTCTAAAATTTAAAAAAATTGGAGGGTCTGATAGGCATCCTAGAGGAGTTTCAGGTTTCTGGATGCCATAAAGCTATTCTGACAGCCCTGTTAGTGACATCAAGCATTTCCTCAGTTCACTGACACTTATGAGCAGCAGCAGACCAGGAACTGGCCCTCCCTGCCATTACCAGACGAAAGAACCTCTGATGCAGGAAAAAGAGCACTTACCTGTAGGGTGTCCTGGTCAGATTTGGATAATTCTTGTCTCTTGTAGTTTTCCAGTAATTCATCCATACGTTTAGCATTCTCAGAAACCTCACTGATGGTATTCACTCTTCTGGACACCTTAGCTGACTTTTCTTGTTCCTTTGATGAAAAATGAAATAGAAGCACATGATGATTGGGCTGTAACTTGGGAATAACAAATACTGAAAACCATCCCTCCTTGGGGACAGCGTTACAGAGATCAGTTTTTAAGAGCTCACTTTCCAAAACTGAACTGCTAAGTCCCCTCCCAATCTCCTGGCTGCAAACCCAGCTTCTGGCCCAGGAGCTGCCTACCTCCTTGAGGATGCTCTTGATCAGGCGGTTGGCAGCCTGCAGGTCCTCGGAGTGGCTGCTCCTGAGAAGCCTTGCTAAGAGCTGTGGAGGGGAGAGCATGGGGCAGCCCTGAGCACCAGCCTCTAGGCACTGTGCTGCAGGCACCCCCCACCCAGAAGCAGACATTAAGAGACACCCAGTATCTAAGTAAAAACTCCTGACAAAGCATCAAAGAATTCCCTAGCTGTTGCACAGCAAGGATTAGCATTGTTCTGCAGTCTGTGTCAAGCAGCAAAAACCCCTAGAATATAACTGAACCTGTTTTCTCATCAGTACAAAGAAGCAGGAACTCAGTCATGAAAACCTTGAGATTTACCTTTGATTTCTCTTCATCTGTGTCAAAAATTGAATTCTGAGGTCTCGGAGAAGGGGGAGGTAGAATTTTGTCTTCTGGCACTTTGGGATCTTCTTTTACAATGCCTGGAATGGGTGACAGCATTTCATAGAACCATAGAATCATAGAATTGGCTGGGTTGGAAGGGACCTCAGAGATCATCAAGTCCAACCCTTGAACCACCGTTGTGGTTGCCAGACTATGGCACTGAGTGCCACATCCAGTCTCCTTTTAAACATCTCCAGGGACAGAGAATCCACTACTTCCCTGGGCAGCCCATTCCAATGTCTGATCACTCTCTCCGTAAAGAAATTCTTTCTAATATCTAACCTAAACTTCCCCTGGCACAACTTAAGACCATGCCCTCTTGTCTTGTTGAAAGTCGTCTGGCAAAAGAGACCAACCCCCCTGGCTACAACCTCCTTTCAGGGAGTTGGAGAAAGTGATGAGGTCTCCCCTGAGCCGCCTCTTCTTTAGGCTGAACAGCCCCAGCTCCCTCAGCCTCTCCTCATAGGGTCTGTGCTCGAGTCCCTTCACCAGCCTGGTTGCCCTCCTTTGGACCTGCTCCAGGACCTCGATATCCTTCCTGAGCTGAGGGGCCCAGAACTGGACACAGGACTCAAGCTGTGGCCTCACCAGGGCTGAGTACAGGGGCAGAATCACTTCCTTGGACCTGCTGGCCACACTGTTCCTGATACAGGCCAGGATGCCATTGGCCTTCTTGGCCACCTGGGCACACTGCTGGCTCATGTTCAGCTTCCTGTCAATCCAGACTCCCAGGTCCCTTTCTGCCTGGCTGCTCTCCAGCCACTCTGTCCCCAGCCTGTAGCGCTGCATGGGGTTGTTGTGGCCAAAGTGCAGGACCCGGCACTCGGCCGTGTTGAACCTCATCCCGTTGGAATCAGCCCAACTCTCCAGTCTGTCCAGGTCACTCTGCAGAGCCCTCCTGCCTTCCAGCTGATCCACACTTCCCCCCATCTTAGTGTTGTCTGCGAATTTGCTGATGGTGGACTCAATCCCCTCATCTAAATCATCAATGAAGATATTGAACAGAACTGGGCCCAACACTGATCCCTGGGGGACACCACTAGTGACCGGCTGCCAACTGGATGCCGCCCCATTCAGCACCACTCTCTGGGCCCGGCCCTCCAGCCAGTTCCTAACCCAGCACAGGGTGCTCCTGTCCAAGCGGCGGCCTGATAGTTTTTTCAGGAGGATGCTGTGGGAGACGGTGTCAAAGGCCTTGCTGAAGTCCAGGTAGACCACATCCACAGCCTTCCCCTCATCCACCAGTCCGGTCACCTGATCATAAAAAGAGATCTAAAAGGAGATCTCTAAAAGAGATTTGTTTGGTGATATGTGAGCCTTTAGAAACACCAATGTTCAACACTGCAATTCCTTCACTCCTCCCCAGAATTTTACAGAACGAGATGGAGAAGCCAGGAGCTGCCTTAGCACACGCTCAGACAAAAGACTTTCCTTCCTCCCTTGATTAAGCACAGGCCAAGGGAGATTTTCAGGGCAGAAAATAAAATTCAGATGTGCTGAGCTTTGGACAAATTCCTGGATGACAATACCAGCAAGGACTATTAAATACGATGGAATGGATGAAAAATCCAGCTCAGGCTCTCTCCAAACCCATCCCTCACAACCCTGTGTGAGCATTCCAGCTCAAAGATCACCCAGAGAGTGTCCTGTATCCCTTCCCTGTGTGGCAGTGGCCAGCTGGGGTGTGAGCAGAGGCCTCAAGGCCAGCCTGAGCCTCCTTGGTAAATCTCTTTAAACAGTTACATGCATCCTAAGTGCCCTAAGAGCCTTGTAAGAATGGCCTTTGGCCCTTCTCCTTCCACACAACATTTCATGAAGAAAGCTGAGTCACAAAATGTATCTGTGGTCTGCAGCCATGTGACTTCAAAGCTAAAAAGGAAACTGAAGTCACAGAACTAAACCTTGTTTCTTCAGCATCTGATAAGCATCCCGGATTTTAACTTCCTGAGGAAACCAGACTGTCCAACTGAATATTACTTTCTGTGACTCTTGACTTGACTTTTTCTGAAGACCAGGTTCCATAGTACTGAAAACAAAACAAAAAAGGAAAGTGAGACCAAAAAAACATCTAGCACCGAGTTGTCTGTGTGTCTGAACCGTATGAAAAATGAAATATACTGTTGTTTTTCAGTGTGTGGATTGTTTTCTCTAATTTCTCTCCTTATTGCCTACCAATTGCTCACTTTAATGTGGCACCAGAAGGGTCTCCTTAGGCTCACCCTAATGTGAACACCAGAAGAATGATAAAACCACACACACATTACACACACACACACACACCTCCAAAGCACTGGTATTGTAAAATCATTATGTGATATCTACTCTGTCAGAACAGCAGAGAAAACTCCCTGTGGTGATATATTCCTTAAACTTTGTTGTTTCACTGAAATACTGCTACCCAACCTGGGATTGAGAGCAGAGCTTTTGCAGTTCGGTTAAACATTTCTCTGAAATCAGCTTTTTGCATCTCTGCTGTTGAGGTGATGTAATGGAAAACAAAGCCTGTGCATGTGGTAAACGTGTGCCTGACACACAAGAGTCTGTGAAGATTCCCCAAGAAGGGGAATTGATCACTGAGTGCTGAGGAGGGTATCTAAGGGAGGTCCTTGCAGAGAGCAAGGGGAGAAGATCACACAGGCTTGGGACAGAGCATAAGAAAACGTGAGAGAACTCTGGGCAGCTCCTGGCATCTCTGTCCTTCATTTCCAGAGCCAAAGCTCTGTAAATCACTGAGAGGGAGGAGGGCCACAGCCTGAGGGGTCACCAGAATAATTTCAGGCTTCAGTAGAGTCCCTGAATGTTGCAGCAGAGTTAGGAGAAACCACAAAGAAAAAGCTTTCCACAGAAAGAGTCCCTGGCTGACATCTCTCACAGGGGGTTCACACCCAGTCCTTGTGCTTGGAGGCACAGAAGGAATCCCACTCTGCTTCTGTGTGAGATTAATTCACACAGAATTGTGTGAATTGTGTTTGTATCCAACACAAAATGAACGGTGTGTCCCACCTGCAAGATCCAGCACAACAACAACCACCTACCTTTGGGGAAAGCACTTTAATCAGCTCGTTCAGAAACCTGAATTTTGCTATTTCATTGTGAAACCTTCACCGCAGTTATTCACACAGGGTCTCTAGCACCTGCAGGACACAAACAGCACCAAACAGACTGGGCACACACATCCTGGGCAATTTTTTAAAACTTTGCCATTGTAATACTAAATCTATGAACTTTCTGGCACTGCATTCAGAAATACAAGATACTGATTTCTTCATCCAGCCTTCTTAAGCAGCACATTTAAGACCACCTGCTCTGTTTTAGCCATCACTAAGAACTTCTGGGTCACTGCCCCTGTGGTGGGACCAAAGGCCAAACAGGAGGAGCTGCAGAGCACTGAAAGACCCAGCAGTGACATGGGACAACAGCAGCTTCTCCCCCTATTATACTCTGGTTTCTGTATTCCTCATGCAATGAGAAAGTTAAAGGGGTACATATCTAAGAGAAAAAGGGAGAGATATCTAAGAGAAGAAGCAGAGACAGCTGTACTGTCTCTACCCCCAGACTCTATTTCCAAATTCTGCATGTGGATGGAAGCACTTACTGTGAGTGCATGCAGAGCTTCCACTCCTGAGGTGACTGAATCTTGTGTGCCAGCAGCCTTGGTGCAAGTGACGGGCTGGGAGCAGGAGCAGCAAGTCAGACAATGCAGGAGTTCCCAGGAAAAAACCAAAAAACCAACAACAAAAGGCTGTGTGAGGACAGAGTGGCAGAACCTGCTGCCTCCTGGGTTGCAGTGCTGGGCACCAGTTGTTAATCTGTGCAGCTTATTTACTGTCTGAGGAGCAGCAGAGCCCAGTGAGCACTCCTGGCTCCCAGGTGACATTCCCCCCTGCAGCCAGGAGTGCTCAGAGCCAGAGACACACACAAAGAACAGCCTGTCTGCCTTACCCTTCTGGGTCGGCGTTCACCTGCTCACAGAACCGCTGGATGCATTCCCAGTTTTCCTCAGGGATACTCGGGTCGGTGGCTTTGTCTTACGTAGAGAAAATTAAAAAAATAAAAACAAGGAAAAGGAAAAAAAAACCAAACCAAACCAAACCAAAAAAAAACAGGCTCAGGCAACAAGCAAGGGGCACGAGGCAGGAAGCAGCTCAGCCCTCACATAGCAGCTGGTCAAAAAGGCAGAAATGGAAGACGCAGGAGAAGCAGGAACCAGCTGGTACCAAGTCTTCCTGAAAACTCTCTTGGCAGGACTCAGGCACGACCCAAGGCAGCAACAGCACCGGGGTGCTTTTAGCACAGAGCACAGGAAACCACCAAAAAACATCTAAAGGCTTCACGGAGTTGAAACCACTCCAGTACCCACCCGTTTAGAGCCAGGGTTGGCTTCACTGCTGACTCCAGTGCCAGCAAAACCAACCCCAGCTCCTGACCCCCAACCCCACTCACTGAGCCACTGCTCCAGCTCCCCGGGGCCAGCCATGGGGCTCCCTGCTCCTCTGCACCACGAGTTTTCCTGCTGTGGAAGTGTTCAGCTGGGTGAAATATTCCCCACCCACCCTCCCACTCTGGCTGCTCCTCCCCTGGTGGGCGTGGGTGAGAGGGAATCAAAAAGTCAGCACAGTAATTTAATAACTTGAAGGTCCATCAATTCAAAAGAAGGAAAACCCATCCCCATTTCCTGGGCGGGGATATTTTTAGCAGAACCACATGCCTGACAGCAGACACAAGGAGGAGACTCCCCAGCTCTGAGCAGCTCACTCGGCCTGGCAGGGCACCAGGGCAGCTAAAATACAGATTTTATATTGTGTATATATATATGTATTTATATATATAAAAAACCCTCCCCAGGATATTTGTTGGGGACCTGTGTATCTGTAGCTGCAGGTACCCTGGCTCTGAAGCCCTCTCCCAAAACAGATTGATCACTTGATGCTGGTATCACAAATAACATTACTGTCTGTCCATGTGAATTATTTACAGGCTGATAAAAGTCTCTTTCTTCCAACCTGGCTGTTTGCACAGGATGCATGCAGCATGAGCCTAAATCTGCACTGGGTTCCTCTCTCAGAGAACGTGGCTTATGCTGAGTGCAGACACACAGAGGGTTTGATCAGCTGCTCTGATCCAAGAGAAGGATGCCAGGATCCATCAGTATGGAGCACAGCACGTGCTGCCCACCCCATCAGAGTGCAGGGGCTGGGTGGTGGTGTCACTGCTGTCCCCTGCTAGCCAGACAGTGCTTTGTGTATTCGTCCACAGACTTCTTTGGGTCCCAAAGTCACCATCATCTCAGCAACGCTCGGGCCATGCTGCAAATACAGGAGAAGCCATTGTACAAAACTTTTACCTTTCAGCACCTGTTTCTGCATCATCACGATGCAAATGAGTCATTAGCTATCAGATTGCTGTTAGACCAAGGGCAGGGGATTGATAAGGAACCTCAAAACAAGGCAAAATGTCTGTTAAAAAAACCCAGAAGCTCCCAGTCTCAGAATTTCTATTTTTCACCTGCTGCCCACTGAGAGCCAAGCGAAGGAGCTTCATCATGGTGCTGTACTTAGTCTCTCTGGTTTGCTTCTGGAGGCTTTTCAGTTCTTTGTTCAACTCCTCCACAGTCAAAGCAGCTGTCTGCCTTGTCATGAGCCTTTTAGGAAAGAAGATGCCCTTAGTCTGGGGACTTACAAAACACAGGATTTCTACCCAGAAGTGGCCCAATGACTTTGATGACAGCCAGCTACCCCAGACTGGCTTTGCAAGATCTTCTGGCAAGGACAGCTGTTCAGGGTAAACTTCCCTGCCCTTGGCTCCTGCTCTGTGCCAGGTCCCAGGCTGGGCAGACTGCTGGCCACCCCAGGACAGGTTTCTGAGCAGCCAGAGCTGGCAGATTGCCAGCAAGAGACCCAGAGGTGGGAGCAGAAGCCCCCAGGATGAGCTCATCAGAGTGAGGGCGGTTTCCAGCTGGGCCACAAACTGGGTTTTGCTCACACCACTGCTCCACCCCCCACAGCTGGCACACAGACACTGGCCACAGTGACACTGCTGTGCCTGGTGCTCTACAACCCCCAGACGTGACAGCTCTTCCTTGAGAGGCACTGGACATGAGCGTTGTCCAACTGGCAAGCTGCTCTGCCAATTAAAAACATGGAATTTCTCAGCAGTTATTACCTATAGCTTTAAATAAGAACTACAAGTGTGTCCAACACTGAACAGCAGGCAAGGCAGTGCTCTGGGGCAGACAGGTGGGTGTGTGCAGAGCTGGGAAGTGACACTTACCCTAAAACTAATTTTCCTATTTCATCTACTTCTGCAGAAAGAGTTTGCAGCTGCTCTCGGGTCACTGAGGGCCTAACCCATAAGTAAGAATAATCAGATGACACCAGAGTCTTCAGGAGGCTTATGTGTCCCTGAGGAAAAGAAAGCACAAGCCTGTGGGTTAAGCCTGAAAGGGAGCAAACTCATCCAGCCTGGACTTCACAGACCCAGTGTGCCCTGACACACACTGCCTGGGCTCCCCACACTGCCCACAGAACCTGGACCCTGGTAGCCCACGGCCCCTGCTGTGAGCAGGGACACAGCAGAAGCCCCCAGGGCTGTGTGCAGGCTGACTCAGGGAGCCCAGGGAAGGGTCTGGCCACCTCCATCTGCCACCTCAGCAGCCACTGGGAAGTCACCTGTCCCACTGCCACAGCCAAGCCTCCACACTGGAGGCAACTGGAGGTCCCTTCCTGTCCCTACAGAGGAACCTTTTCTTCACCAGGAATCCCACAGATACCACAGCAGCATCCCGGGGGGCAGACTGGGAAAGCGCTGGGCTCATCCTCCTCCCCTGGCACTGGGAAGATCCACAATGTCTTCTGTCCCCTTTACAGCCAGCACTCCACCACTTACCAGAGACCAAGGCTCCCAAAGCACACAACCCAAAAAATTTCACCACCAAGGTCTTCACTGACTGCTACAAAGAGGGTGGCTTTGACCTTGCTCCAAAGCAGGGAGCAGTGGCACAGCAGAACACCTCCTGCTGCCCAGCCAGCAAAGCTCAAGCTGGGCGTGACAGCCACATGGCAGCCATGGACCCTCAAAGCCCAAATCAAAGCAGTGCCAGGACTCAGCTGAGCCTTTTCTCCAGGAATCCCACAAAACCCCAGCTCCCCAGAATGGTGACGCTGCTCATACTTTTCTTAGCAGGAGGACTTGCTCCACATACTCCTTTTCTAGAACCTCTTGATCTACTTGTTGATCCCCATAGACATGCTCCACCAGCAACTGCAAGTCTCTAATTAGCTCTGTCTCAGCCCTTCATTCTCAATGTGACGGGTGAGGTGAATCCTGTAACATAGGAGAAAAACTGCTTTTGGACTGCTCTGGGTTAGGCTGAAAACAATCACCCCAACCTCACAGCATTTACCCATTAAAAAAGTTAAGAAAAAGCAACATCAAACCAGAGGGAGAAAAGCTGGCTGCACTGGGTCCATGCTTGATCCCAACAAACAAGACTGCCAGAAACAAGGCCAAGTGCCAGGATCCAATTCCCACTAGTGTACAGCTGACTGAGTTCTGAAGTTACCACTGATGGTTATACCTGTTGAACTCTGGGAGTTTTTCAAGATCCAGGAGGGCAGAGTGGGTTGTGATTCTGTCTATTTCAAACTGGGAGATCAGCTCTTCCAAAGTCCTCCCATCTGCTTCTCTGCAAAATAACCCAAGGTGGGAATGAGACACATCCACTGCCCTGCAGAGAACCAGCCTGAGGCACCAGGCTGGCCCGGCAGACACCAAGGAGGGACTGACACAGGAGTCACTTTTCACAGCACCAGCAGGGACGTGGCCCAGCCAAGCGGAGGGAAGTGGCAGCAGGCAGAGAAAGCTGCCTGCTACCCAAGGACTGGCTCTGCTCACTGCTGGTGAGGAACTGGGGACTCAGGCACTCTCTGGGGGGACACCCCTTGCACCAGTCAGCCAAAAAGAAGTAACACTAGGCTGAGAGGCTTCACTGCCCAGGAAAGGTTTCATTCCCAGGCAGAGTTCCCAAAACACAAGCAGACTTGTCATCTCCATGCAGCAAGAGCAACAAATGGAGTCACTGACTCAGCTCCTTGTGGTCTTTCAGGTTACATGAGAAGTGTGACAGGCCTGACACTGCAATTATTACCCAGAGAATTCACCTTTTCCCAAGTGTTCACAGACAGTTCCTTCACCCTAAAATGCACATTGGCCCAAGTGGGAACCCATTAAGCCTCAGACTCAATTTAAATGGCAGAAAGCTTCCCTCCATTCCATCCCATCACACCACCCAGCCTTTCCCAGGAGCTCTGCAGGAGCCCTGGTGGCATTCCAGTGACAGACTGGTTGTCTGACACCCATCCAAAGTTCTTGGCTATGACCATCAACCTCCTAAGCCTGTGGTTGTTACCTGTGAACCCAGAGCCACAGTTGGTTATGATGTCCAGCAGGGCCTCTGGCAGGTATCCCTCCTGAGCAAAACGCTCCAGGAAGATGTCCCCCTGCCTCTTTGACAGCTTGGCACCATCTTTGTTCAGGAGCAGTGGCAGGTGACCAAACTGAGGAGGATCCCAACCAAAGGCTTTGTAGAGAAGGAGGTGCTTGGAGGTTGAAGTCAGCCACTCTGCTCCCCGCAGGACGTGGCTGATGCCCATGGAGTGATCGTCCACCACGTTTGCCAGGTGGTAGGTGGGGAAGCCATCCCCCTTGAGAATCACTGGGTCACCTTCCACCTCAGCCACTTCGTGCTTGCTCCAGCCATAGACCAGGTCCTGGAAGGGTTCCACCCCTGTCTCCAGACGGAACCGGACAACCCAGGGAAGGCCCTGAGACAGCTTCTCAGCCACTTCTGCAGGGCTCAGGTGCCGACACCGGTTGTCGTATCTTTAAGGAAGGACAGTGAAGGCCTCAGTTTGAGGCTGGACAACCCCATCAGCCACTTTCACAGCCCCAAAACTCTGAATCCATCCCCGAATTTTAGCTGTAACTTGCCCAGCACATTTCCAGTGGGAACCACCTCATCTCTGGAGGTCACTTCCCTCAGCCTCTGAGGGTTTCTGGTTTCTCTCTCAGGTTACAACCCCCACGGCCCGAAGTTTGCAGCAGAGCGACCCAGGCAGGGGGGAGGGGTCCCAGCCAGGCAGGGGGGAGGGGTCCGTACCGTGGGGTCTGCTGGCTCCTCAGAGCCTCCTTCTTCAGGAGGTGCAGGCGCTGGGCGGTGCAGAAGCAGCGGTACGCGGCCCGCGCTCCAGCAGCACCTCGCTGGCTCTCCTGTAGAGGTCCAATCTGAGTGACTGCTGGTAGGGTCCAAAGGAACCGCCACGGCGAGGGCTCTCATCAGGGGGTATGCCTGAGACATTGGTGTCAGAGGTCAAAAAAAAAGAAAAAACAAAAACAAAGCTACAAAAGAAGCAGAGGATTAAAACAGACACTGACCCTTGCAGCAGTATCCAAACAGTTCCCCACTGCACAGCCAGGGCTGAGCTCCACTTCAGACCTCCCCACCTCAGCTCTCGTTGCCACAGCTGCACGTTGGGTCATTTTCACAGATTTGAGTATTTCTGTCCCTCAGACAACACGTCTAGGCAGAACCAGCCCCAAACAGCAATTTCTGCTCTGCAGCACCCTACCAGGGGCTCCTGACACCCAGCTGCACCACTGATGCTCCCTCCTGCAGGACACCATGGGGTCCCGGGGATCCTCTGGAAGGAAGAGGACCTTTCAGGGAGTACAAAATGTCTGTAAGTACCTGCCCAATCCAGCATATCTTCAATCCCCTCGGCAGCTCCGGGTACCACTCGGTTCTGGTCTGTATCCTCCACTCTCAAAATAAAGGTGCCGCGGTGCTTTTTGGCGAAAATGTAATTGTACAACGCGGTCCTGAGGCCACCCAAGTGCAGAAAACCTGGGACCGCGGGGAAACCAGACGACACGGTCAGAGCTGAGCCCCGATTGGGGCGTTTTTATCCCCGTCAGGGCTGTGGCTGCGGGAGCTGACAGGGTGTAGGGAGCCGCGCTGCGCGGACACTGCCACGGGACGCGATTACGCGTGACGGACACCGAGAACGCGGTCCCCGTGGCGGGCTGCAGGCCCCGTTTTACCGGCCCGGAGAGCCCCGGTGCGCTCACAGGGGGGCCGGTACCGCAGGCAGCCGGTACCGCACACGGAAGGCCCGGAGGGCTCTAAATTCACGTTTTCCACCCCAAAGCACGGTTCCCCGGGGCAGGTGCCGGGGTTACCTGTGGGGCTGGGCCCGAAGCGCACCCGCGGCCCCGCTCCCAGGTCCCGCTCCAGCCCCGGCCCCGCCGCTCCCCACACCGCCCGCAGCGCTCGCGCCATCCCGCCACGCGCCGCTTCCGCCCGGGCAGCTCAGCCAATCCCCGAGCGCCCGGGGGCGGGACACGCGGTGAGGCACCGCCCCTTCCTCTCCCTCCCTCCTCCCTCGGGCCGCTGCGGGCCGCCCCGCAGCCCCGGCAACGCGGGACGGGGTTCGAGACAGCGCTCCCCGCCTCGGCGGGTGGGGTGGTGGGGTTGTGGGGCTCCGGGCCTCCGGGGTTCCGCGACTCCGGAGCTTTGCTCCGGGCCTCCGGGGGCGCGGCCTGCGAAGCCCACACAGCCCAGCGGGCCGGGCTACGGCAGCCGGGCGGGCCCACGAGGCGGTGTCTCGCGTTTCCCGGCGTGCCCCGCGGCGGATTGTACACAATCATCATGGCCGCCGCCGATGGTAGGAGCCGGGGGAGCCCGGGGCGGGCAGGCGGGCAGGGACGGGCAGGGACGGGCGGACCGGGGGGACGGCACAGGACGGGACGGGCAGGGCGGCGGGGCGGGTCCGGGGTTGGGCCGGGCCGGGCCGGCACAGCTCCTCGCGGGCCGGGCGCTCCCTCTCCGTCCGCCCGCAGGTGCCGAGGAACCGGGCATGGAGGCGGAGGAGCTGGCGCCGGGCTGCGGCGGGGGAACGGCTCAGGCGCGGCAGCGAGGTCCCCGCAGGACCCGGAGACCGTCAGCAACGGCGGCGAGGAGGAGGGCGGGAAGGAGCAGGTGGAGCTGAAGGTGATCTGGAACAAGAACAAGTACGATGTGAAGTTCTGCCTGGACGGCACCGGCGCGGAGCTGAAGCAGAAGATCCACTCCCTGACAGGTCTGGCGGGGCCCCCGCGCCTCCGCGCTGCTCCCGCGCCCCTCGGGGGTCTCCTCATCCCTGTTCTTGCCCCTCTCCCTCCCCCAGGCCTCCCACCCGCTATGCAGAAAGTGATGTTCAAGGGACTGCTGCCGGAGGAGAAGACGCTGCGGGAAATCAAAGTGACAAACGGAGCGAAAATCATGGTCGTTGGCTCCACCATCAATGATGTGTTAGCGGTGAATACGCCCAAAGAAGCTGCTCAGCAGGAGGTCAAAGCTGAAGAAAATAAAAAGGAGCCGCTCTGCAGGCAAAAGGTTATTGATGTCTGGGTGGTTCCTGGCATGGGGCAGCTGGAGGGTTCACTGGCTCTGGTGCAACCTCTGCAGGTGCTGCTGCTGCTGCTGCCGCCTGGGAGGCTGGGGTCCCTTTCTCAGAATGGGGGCTCTGCACGGGGTCCTAGCAGCAGAAACACGTTTAGCTGGGCAGGGGCTTTGCAAGATGCTGCAGTAGCACTGACAGCCCCCTGCCTCCCTCAGAGTGAATTGGATTAAAAATTACATAGTGCATTATGCAACCACAGCCTTTATGGAACTTTATTTTCCTGTAATTTCTTGTAGTTGGGGCTCAGTTCTAGTTCCATCATTGCTGAAAGGTGCTCAGCAAGGCACAGGCTGTGAGCATGGGTTTGTTGGTCACTGCTGCTCCACCCTGTCCTGGTTTGTTGCTGTGTGTTACACTCTCAGAGGTGGAGGGGCTCTCTGCAGCTCCCTGGATGTAACATTTGGGCGTTAAAAGCTGTCTTGCCAAATGTTAATGAGATTTTTTAGCGTGTGGGGCTTAAAGTTGTTTAATTTTTCACAAATAGATATTTACATATATGTGTCTTCTCAAAAGGGTGTTACCCTCTGTGTTGAATTGGAGGCTTATTAATTTGTATAACTCTCTCAGACTGCCAGTGAAAGTGCTCAGTTAACTTCTAAAATTAACCCTTTCCAGTGCTGTCAGTGACTGGGAATGGGCCTTAGCTCTCTGCTGGTGTTACTGGGTTATGACTGAGGGTGCAGCTGGGAGTAAACTGAAAAGTGATTCTGTGGATTTTAATTTCTGTTTTTATATCGTAGCAACACAGAAAAGTGTTGGATAAAGGAAAACCTGATGATGTGATGCCTTCAGTTAAAGGTGTTCAGGTAGGTACATAATAAATACTTGAGGAACTGTCATAATCAGAGGGAGGGGTGATGTTGTGGTGTGAGGGCTTTTGTGGGCTCAGTCATTCCTTGACATCTTAGTAGAAAACTGGAAAGATGGATTGTCCTTATGCTTAACAAAGCCAAGAGGATCCAGCTCTCCTGTTTGTCCTGCTTTCAGCGGGGGAAGAGCTCCTTCTCTCCTCAGAAGATAACCCAGCTCTGTGTTTTGTCTTGAGTGTGGGATGTGGAATGAAAAGAATGTTGATAAAACACCAGTGTTTGGAGTTGTTGCTAAGAAATCAAGGACACTGCAGCTCCCTGTGCTGTGCTGGTGCAGGAGAAGCTGGGAAGGGAGCACAGCCAGAGGGATCCAGAGTGGGATGTGCCATGTGCCAGGGAATGCCATGTCACCCCAGTGCCATGCTGGGTGTACAGATGAGGGTTGGTTGGGGAGCTCTCCCTCTGTTATGGGGTTGCAGTGCTGCAGGGACAGGGTGGGCATTGGTCAGAAAGGGTGAGCACTTCTCCTGTGTGTTCTGTTAGTGGTTTTATTTCAGCCCATGGGTCTCTTTCCCTTCCCAATTCTCTCCCCCACCCCTGGGGGGTCTGGGGAGGTGTGTGAGGGGCTCTGTGGTGTTCAGGACCCTCTGGGTTACACCACACCACTCTGTTGCCTCTCTGCAGGAACGCCTGCCGACAGTGCCAATTATCTGGCATGTACAACAAGTCAGGGGAAAAAACTGACCTTTAACTTGAGCAGGACCGTTGGATGTGGTAGTGTACAAAAGTGAGCAACTCCAAAATCTGGGATGAATAATTGAGAGTTGGCTATATGTGAATTAATTGTGTGGCCTGGAAATGGCTTCTGGTGTGACTCAGGGAATAATGCTGTCACACTTCAAAACTGAGTTTTGTTTCTTCTCCTCAAGTGCTGCCCTCCCAGACCACTGAATAGTGCTGGGATTTTACTTCTGCTCCTGAAAAACCCAAGCTCAGTTGTGCCAGAGTTCTGATGCTCTAATCTGCTGCTCCTGGTGCCAAACAGAAATGGCAATATTGGCATTTCTGACATATCTCAGCAGCACTTTGTAAACACTGGTTTGGTGCCAGCATCACACAGAAGCTCAGTGACTTGGCTGAGGCTCCAGAGGGACTCTCAGAGCTGGGATTAAAGAGAGGAGTGCTGGCATTCCTGCCTCCTCTCCTTCCAGCCAGCATTAGCTGGGTGTCTTGTTTCAGTGATGCACAACTGCAGAAACTGTGGCATGTGCTGCTCTGCTGAGGAATGTTTGCTGTCCTGAGCTGTGCCAGGAGGAGATCAAAGTGCTGTGGTGATAATGTGGTGTCTGAGGACATCTCAGAGAGCCCCTGCCTCCAGCAGATGCTGAGCTTTAGTTTGAGCAGGATGAGGCAACATCCTAGTGGTGAACAAGAGGACTAAAAGTGCTTGTTCACTGTCAGTGCAGTAACCCAGCTGGGTGGTTGTGTTAGCTTTGGTGGCACCTCCAGCTGCTGTGTTATTTCCAAAGGAACCAGAAATCTTGTACGTTTTTGACCTTTCCTTTGTAGGGCAGACTTGACTGTGAGGGTATTTCTGGCTTTGAAACCCCTGGTGTACCAGATGCAGTGATTTTTCTTCTGGGCTAAGTGATGGAGTGAGACATTGTGGGTTTTTTCTTCTGTAGGTAGGGCAGCTAGATCTTTTTGTTATTGATGATGTGTTCTGAATACATTATTAGTACCTAGGTAATTCATCCTCTTCTTCACCTTCTAGATGAGTTTCAAGTTGAGTGTTTCTGAAGTGTTCTAGATTAGTCTTTCTTAAACTGTGAAATGTGATTCTTTTGGTAGTCATGTGTCTTCATGTAACCTGTTTTCCTACTTCTCAAAATTAGCAGTAGCTTGCTTCCTCTAGGGAATGGTTGTAGTTGCTGGCTGTTGAGGGGAAAAACTCCTTCCTGCTCCTAGAAATTCCTGTCAGGTGCCAGCACGTAAGAGTAAAACCAAGAGGGTGTTAACACAGGGAGTCCTGGAAAGCTGAGACTGATGCTTCCCACACACACAGCCTCCTTTCACTTCACAGATCTCTGTGTACCTGTTTGTGCTCTGGGGTGGTGTGGTGGATGTTTCCCAGTTGCTCTGTGCCATTTTCACAGACAGTGATAATTTGTCTGTTGCTGAACACAGGGAAGGGAAATGGATCTGTGGGATGCTGACTGAGAGCAAAGTGAGGTTTTGCTCAATGTATGAATGGGTAGTTCAGAGTCAGCTTAGTTACAGCACGGAGATTCAGAATATTCATCTTTACATCACTAAGTTGATCTCTCTGTGTACTTTTTCTAGGTAGATGCTTTTTTTCTAGATCACACAAATGTGATATAGCTAAGGAGCTCTTCCTAGTTCAGGATCTCCTTTGGAGAGTGTTTGTGCTTTTCTCTGTCTTATATCCCAGAGGATAATTTTAAGCAGGCATAAAGCTGGAACTAGAAGGAAAGCTCTTAAGTCTTCAGAAAGAAGTGAGGACAGAACTGTGACAGGAAAGTCTGCCATGCACCACAGACTCTGTTGTTCCTGTTGGTTACCTACAGCTGGCTGACGTTACTCCTGTCATTGTAGAGCCATCTCCTTTTTTTTGTTTCTTTCCCTGTCTGCTCATCAATAATTCCTTCCCTGTGCTTTTATAGTAATGGCTGAACACAGCCTCGGGTAAAACCAGGACTAGGATGTTAAAGAGTTGGGTTATCCTGTCTGTGTTCAGCTTTTTCAGCCTTGTCATTTCTGTAGAGCTTGGTACAGTCCCTGGTAGTCAGTCCTGAATGTTCTTACAGCTGGACCAGCTTTCCCTGTGGTGAGTAATCCTGCTGGTCTGGGTGGAGTTCCTTCTGGGGAAGCATAAAATAAAGCCAGGGTTTTTCCCCTCACTCCCTTTAGGCTTGAATCAGGGACACAGAAGCACTTAATGTGATGCAGAAGCATAAAATGCAAGGAGCTGAGTGTTCCAGCTTTGTATTTCTTTAAAGGCTTAGTGTGCCAGCTGTGGGGTGTGTGGTGATGTACAAGACAGGTGTCCAAAGTTCACCCAAGGAGGAGGCTGCTGGTGTGAGGAGCTTTTGGAAGTAATGGAGGGAGTACTGGAAATGAATATGAAATTAATATGAATATGAAATGCTGCTTCCTCAGAGATCAGAAATAATACTGTGATCAATTTTAATGTAGAGAGAACAGAAAAGTTACCCATGGGGTCCATTAAAAATGTGGTGAGTGAACCTATTGAAGGACATGAGGATTATCACATGATGGTAAGTAATGTCTCTACTTTTTTTTATTAATATCCAGTCTAATTACTTCATGCATATCCACACTGGAGGCTTCTCCAATGGAGCAGGTTGGAGATGGATGGTGATCCCAGCCTGCTGTGGAAGGTGGGAATGTGGGCATGGTCTGCTGCCACGGTGGGAATGTTTTGGGTGGCACATTGAGTATCTGATATTCTGTGGAAATCTGGGCTGGCTTCACACAAACATCAAGTGCTTAAGCATCATTTCATATCTTCTGTCTTGTGACAGTGTTAAACTGTAAAAATACTACTATAGAGCTCATGTTTTCTTCATGTTACTGATATTTTCCTGTATCTAGTTTAATTTCAAGTTTCTGATGTATTCCTATAAACATGAGGCCTTGCTGGAGGTTAAAAAAATAGGGATTTGATGCTGTAATATTTCATTCCATATGTAATTTTCTGAAAAACTGGCATTGGGTCTAGAAGAGTTAACACTTAATTCTGCTGAATTTTTTGATGGTTTTTTGAGGTCTTGCTTTCCAAAGTACAGTAACTAACTCTTAATGTTTAAGTAAGTTCCTTACAGAAGTCTGTTTCCTTCTTTATGGGTAGAAAGAAGAAATGTTATATCTTACAATTGCTGTCTGCAGGAGTGCACAGATTCAGTCTTTGTCCAAATACTTGATTTTTTGATCACTCCTGTAAGAAAATGTCCTCTTCAGAGTATGCTACGATGAACTTCTAACCTGGAGCAAGGACAGGGGCTATTGGCATGCCCTGGTGCTCCTCTCCTGCATATACTGACAGAAGCTAAGAGGAGGTTGTTGTGTCTAAATACAACATTCTGGGAAATGTTATGACTGTGAGAACACAGCCATGGCCTTGCTGAGCTCCTGCTTGGCCTCTCAGACCCCTGCACCCTGGTCATTCCTTCAGAGATGTTGAGTTATGCTCCAGGTTCTGTATTCCAGAGCAATTTTCTCTTGTTCCTGAAACTGTCCCAGGAAGAGCTCATCACTTCAGCTGGTTCTTTGCAGTTCTTGCTCCTCCAAGGAATTCTTTGCCTGCTTCCCACATAACCCTGGTATGCACCCAGTGCTGGGAGGAGGCAGTGGGTGCAGCAGAGGTGTCTGGTGTCACAGTGGGTCAGCTGCTGGGGTCAGCTGCTCTGTTTGCCCTTGGTAAATGTTGTTTTTAACTTTGCAGGCATTTCAGCTGGGCCCAACAGAAGCATCTTACTACTGGGTCTATTGGGTGCCCACTCAATATGTTGATGCAATCAAAGACACGGTGCTGGGGAAGTGGCAGTATTTTTGAAAGCACGCTCACCTCTGGCACAGGAAAATGACACAAAGCTAAGGACACTGCTGGGAGAGGCCTCCAACATCCCTGGATGTGATAGTCCTGGAACTTATTAATAAAACATGATAAACGAGGCACTGATGGAAGCCAGAGGTGATGTTCTTTCACCATTAGTTTACTTTTAACTTAAAAATTTCACCATCCCTTTTCTGCAGTCAACTTCAACCATATTTAAAGCAAATACAATGGAAATCAATAAATCTTAATTCACAAAATACTGTGTGTAATACACTTAAATCTGCTGAGAGTTGATCTTCCAATTTAGTTTTAAAACGGAAATGTTACAATGTATTACTGAGGATTTTTTACATGGTTTGAACAAAACCAAATATTTTCATAACCTTTCAGTTACAAGCATTAGCCTTTAGTTACTTGGTTGTGACTGAGAACTTCAGAAACCCTTTTTTAAAAATAAATTTTAACCAGTATGCAAAAGTGATGTTTATTAAGCCATATTCTGCTGGCCCTTTTGTTTCAGGTTTAACTCTTTGGTAGCAAAACTATTATTTTTTTTTTAACCCAAAGATGCCCTGCTCTTTTGGGGTTTTTTGTTTGTTTCCCCCCCCCCCCCATCCTCCTTTGTTTCTCAGTACTGGAAGCTCTGGGTTGGTCTCTGTGTGGTGTGTTTGGAGCAGACAAATACCCCTGTGGATGTTCCCAGTGCTGCTTCTGTCCCCTCTCATGCCCCCCTGGTGGCTGCCTCCCACCTGCACACCCCTTGGCTCCTGCTCTGACTCCTGACATGTTTTTCTGAGAATTTTTTGTTTTGATCCTGCATGTCACATTCTGGAATACTTTTGCAGCTGCTGTGGTGACACTGCTCTGTCTGAGGGTGCTGCCTGGGGGGAACAGTGACCCCACCTCACTGAAGGGTAACCCCAGAGACCTTCCTGCCCCTGCAGGGCAGGGACAAGCTCAGATGCCATTTGGGATCTTAAATAACAGGAGCAGGCTTTGGTACCCTGTATTTGAAAATGTGATCTTATTCACTGAATCTTACCAAATTGGAAACATCTATTCAGCAATTGGTTTTTGGGGTTTTTTAAATTTTATTTAAATAACCTTTCAGCTTTTCTCTTGCTCAAGTTTACAGGAAGTTCTTGCCCCTCATCCTGTCTGAAGTAATGCTTCTTGCCTTTGGTTGTGGCATCCTGCCTGTCATCTCAGCAATCCATGTGCCATTTCTCTCAGGTTTTGTGAATGAGCCTTTCAGTGCTGAAGGGATGCAGGCCCTGGGCAGGTGGTGTTGTGCAGCCAGGTGGGGTCAGTCTGGCTCTGTGCAGAACCTGCAGCTCACAGATCACTCCAGGTTTTAGCACTGGGTTTGCTCAGTGCAAGTAACTCAACGTTTTGTGGAACTGGTGTTGCAGGAATAGCTGATCTTGATCTATTTATTCCATGTCCATTTTTCACTCGCCTCAAAAGAGCCTGGTTGAAACTCAGCAGGTGCAAATTCCCAGATAAGTATTTATTTTATTTCTATTTTATTCTGAGAGGCTGAGAAAAGCATTCACTTCATGGTGTGTTTAGGTTCTGTGTTTACCTGTAGACTCTTGATAGCAACATAAGCAGTTTCTGGTTTGTATTTTCAGTTAGAACATTCATGCAATACAAATTTTAAAGGTGTTTCATATCCTCCATATAAACTAGTGATGTGCTTGTTCTCGTAGCTTGAGGTATTTCCTTGCTGTGTCCCAGCCACCAGCTGCGTGTCCTGGCATAAAGGGCTGGAGCTGGGTGGGCTCCTGAGCAGCCCCTTCCCTGGGGCCAGAGCAGGCAGGGGAGTTCATGGGAGATACAGTTGGGAATTAAATGCAGCTGACACACTTCTAATTGCCAACCCTGGTGCTAAGGCTTAAATTTCAATTTCAGTACCTGGTGGGAAGCACACACTACAGCATGGAGAGGACTGGGGACGTGGGCTTTCTGTGTCACTTGGGGCCACCTCTGCACTCCTGTCCTGTTGGCTCTGTGCTCACCATCTCCCTTGGGCCTGTCTGTGCATCCATCATGTTCTGTTTTCCTTCCCTGTCTGTTCCTTTGCCTGCTCCTTGCCAGGTTGTGCACTTGAGCTGCCAGGGCCTCTGTGCTGGATGCCCCTGCCCTGGTGGGACCCTGGTGCAGGGGTCAGTGCTGTGCCCGTGTCCCTCCTGTGCCAGGTACAATCCATAGCAAAAGAAACTGAATATAAAAACTGTGTACAAAGCAGCTTTAAATACAGAAAAGACAAACTGAGAAAGTGTGTTCCTACTTAGGTGATGCTTTTTCGAGGCAGATTTGATTTGAAAAAGGAAGTTGTTTCACTTTTTTGTTCTCAGTGCAAAGTTTGAATTAAAATACAGGGAAGTGATGCTTATATAAAATGTTATAACTGGTGTTTGTTGGCTTACTGCAGTAGGTTTCTTGGGAGTCCTTTGACATGAATATTCCAGCTGAACTTAGCAGCACTGCTTTTAAAGTCCTTTCTTTTTCAGAGTGATGTGGAGCTTTGTATCTTCTGGTATGTACTGATTTTTCCAAGGCAATGTTTGGCATTAACTAATGGTCATTAACATCTAAGAAAACACCATCTCTTGCTCAGTAGTGTCACAGTGTCACAGCTCTCCTGACTGAGGCGCTGTTTGCTGGGCAGCTCCAGCATAGCACAGGGTACTGTGGAGGAGCCTGGCAATTGGTCCTCAGCCAGACACAAATCTTGTGAGTAAACTGCAAATATAATCAGCATTTTGAGTTGGCTTATAAAGATTGTTTTGAGATTCAATGTGTAATCTTCCATAGGAAGTTTATGGTAATATCTGATGATTTCTGTGCAAAATTTAGTTCAGTTAAACTACAATTCAAACATCTCTTTTCACTGGAGATCTGTTCCCTGGTCTGTGCAATTCCCTATGAGCATTTTGGGGTATGAAGTTGTATCAAGTGCTTTGCAGATTTATTAATAGGGCATTAAAGCACCCATAGTGCAAACTTGGGTTTCCAGGGGCAGAGCTGGTGGGCAGTGTCTCCCTACACCCAGCTGCAGCCCTGAGCTCTCCATGGGTGCAGCTCAGCTGTGTGCTGAGTACTCTGCCCAGCACTGTGGATTCTTTCTCTCCTTATCCTGAGCTCAGTATTCCTTCCTTCTCTGTCCGCACATCCCAAGTTGTAAACATTTCCTGGGTCAGTATTGCACTGGAATGCAGAAGTTCATCCCTGAACCTGGCTTGTGTTTGAGCAGAGACTGTACCTTGTGTGAAGATCTTGTATTACCCACAAGTTTTTCCTATCAAGTTTAAGTCAATCATTAATTTCTGTTAATGAGACTTGGTAAGAAATGTAACTGAAATAAGGATGTTACAATGATGGAAAAGGAAAAAAATGACCTGAATCCAAGGAACCAGAGAAGCCCCAGCTAATAAGCCACATGTGCACAACCTGCTGCAGTCTGTACTTGATGCAGTTCCACCCATTGCTTCTTCATCCTTTAAGGGCCGAAGAGGAACAATTCCCTCACAGTGACACTGTCCAGGTGCCATATTGTGGTGGTCTGTCCAGGCACTCCCCTCCCACCACAGGGATGCAGTGGGTGCTCCCTGGGCTCGCTGCCACAGGGTTTCTGTCCAGACTTTCCTTCTGCTGTTTACTTGGTTTATGTTTTCCTCTGTAACTTGTTTTTTCCTATGGAGCCATTTTCTTTTCCAGCTCTGTACTCCAGACTTTTGACACCTGCTAGGGTGAGGTTGTTCCCATCTCAGTTTTGGTGTCCTCATCACTGGGGGGAGGAAGGGGACCAGGAGAGTTGTAGCAAGTCTTGTATGAAGCATCTGTCTGCCTTACCCTTAGCCAAGGATTTGCTTTCTCCAGCTCATGGAAGTTCACATCTTGTCCATATCCTACGCAACTCATTCTTTGGTTTTTATATTAAATAAAGTCTTAGATGTTTGTGTCCACTGCTGATTTATTTTAAATGGAATATGTAAGTACCATGTATTGCAATATTTTTAAATAATCTATTGCCTATTTCAGGGGAGGAGGAGATGACAAATATTTAGTCTTAGATTTGCACTGCTGGATTTTTTAAGTGACTGCTTATCCTATTGTTTTATTCTGTAAGATTAGTCTTATCAATTAAAATTTGATAATTAAGTATCTCTGTGTCTGAGTGTTTCTGTGCTCTGTACATACCAAGCCACTTTCCTACTGCATGAACAACTGTTGGCAAATGCTTTGTGATTTGTTTCTTTGCAGGAAGGTGGATGCAGGTGGAAATGCAGAGGAACCCGTGCTCACTGCCCCCTCTGATGCCATTGGTGCCTTTCCCCGGGGTGGGGTTTTGGGTGAACTGCTCCCGTGTGTCATTTTGTGCAAAAGGGATGGGAACTGTGGGACAAGCCTTCTCTAGCTCCCTCTCCAAACCCAGAGTTTCATCTTGGTTTTAGCTGTAGCTGTCTGTGCGGGGCAGAGCTCACTGGAGGTTGCAAATAGGGACAGCTTTTTGGGGTGTCAGAGGTGCCACTTTGGTGTCAGCCTGCAGAAGGAAGGTGCTCGGGAGCAGCCTGGTGTGTTGGGGCTTTATAACAGCTGGCAGGTGCTGCTCCTGTTGAGGGTGGCTTTAGAAACGTTCTCTCCCCTCATCCAGGTAAAAAAATGGCCGAAAGAGTTCAGTCGTGTTACCTCTGAGACAAAGTTCCCAATGCCTGCTTGTAAGTCACGGCTGTGCATCTCTTGGCAAGTTCGGTTTAATTTGCAGCTGTGGTCTCGCTGGGGGGCAGTGCAGGAATTCGGGGGGTGGGATTTGGAGCTGAGTGCTGCCGAAAATCCTGTCCAGCTCCAGCTCATCCTTTTGGGAAGAGCCTTCCCACCCGCACCTGTGCCCGGCTCTCCTGGAGGTGAGTTGCTGTGTGATGCAGCCGGGAAGGGCCCCGCACATCCCCGCAGGGCCGGGGCCGGTGGGCCGGGGTCCGCAGGCGATGCGGGGAGGGGTAGGGGGGATGCCTGTGCCCTTTGTCCCAAGTTGCGGGCGGGAGGAATTTTTCCCCGATCGGCGTTAAACCCGCGGGGGTGGAAACGGGAGCGATGCTGAAACAGTGAAGGGACCGGGAACCGAGGGGGGTCCAGGGGTGCACCCCAGCCCCTCCCGCTGCCCCGGCGCTGTTGGCCGCAGGTCTGCGGGGCGGGGAGCAGCCCGGAGGGCGGGGGGGGAGCAGGAAGCCGCATCCTGGATCCGCCCCGGCCCCGCTGACTCACGGCCCGGCGAAAGCGCGGCCCGGCCCGGCTCTGCACACCGCGGCCCCGGTATGTCCGGGACATGGGCGGCCCCGCCGCGCCGCTGCGCCGGAGGAGGCTCCGGGGGGGATCCGGGCCCTGCTCCGGCTCTGCTCCTGCTCCTGCCGCTCCCGGCACAGGTACGGCCCGCGGGGGGCAACGGGACCGCGACAGTGCCCGCGGGTGGGGGTGCGGGGGGTGGCCGTGCCCTGCGGGATGGGGGGACACCGACACGGGGGTGTGCGTGTCCCCCATGTGTCTCCCCGCCCGCCGGGCTGTGGCCGGACTGTCCCCGGGCTGGTGTCACCCGCAGGCACTGTCCCCGGTGCCCTGGCCGGGATCGGTGCCCGGGTCCAGCTGCAAGTGAGAGGTAGCGAGGGGCTGCCGGTGTGGCACACGGGGCCAAGGGATGTCCTGGGGACAGCGAGCGGGGCAGCAGCTTGCTCCATCTCGGCACGGCAGGGTGAGCCCGGCAGTGCTCCGGCTCCCGCAGCCCCGTGGGTCCGGGAGGTGTTTGCTGGGGGGGTACAGGTGCCCGGTGTGCCCTAGGCTGAGCTGAGCTGGGCTGGCTGGGCAGCAGCTCCTCGCCCCTGCGTGATGGTACGATTGCTCCCTCAACGTCAGGGCAGATGGAATTTATAGCTTTGAAGGCCCGGGGATCATTAATTGCATTTCTGGCATGAAAAGTCACCCAACTCGTTTGTTTCTGGAAGGAGTTGGTAGTTGGGCTGTTTGTGTCATCTTTAGGAAGGTGCCCGGCATTGTGGCCGGGAACAGCCCCACTGCAGCACATCCCCGCTGGTGGGAAGACTGCCTGGGGTGATGGAGGAGAGGAGAGGAAAGGAGACGAGAGGAAAGGCTGTACCGGCCCGGGACCCGGATCCCGGGTGGGATGTGACCAGTTCTGCGGGACCCGTGGTGCCACACATTGCCAGGGGTGCTTAATGCCACAGCTGTGTAAAGCACAGCATCTCCCAGCAGCCACTAGCAGATGTGATTCTGATGATGTGCTGTGGGCTGTAACTGGGGGAACGAGCGGATTTAATAACCGGTGCCAGGATTTTCCCTGTCGTGTTACACAGGGGATGTGGGGCCCTTCCCACAGCTGCTGCTGGGCACGGGATCTGCCGTGCTGCCTGAGGTGGCCCCTGGGGCTCTTCCCCAGACCTGTCCCTGCTCCCTAAGGACAGTATTTCTGTCTGCAGTGCCTCAAAGGCAGCGCTGCCACTGCCCCAGAAACGCTGCTCTTCATCCACTCTGGATGGAAATCTTCACGCAGTGAGTAAGAGCACAGGGGACATCAAGTGGACCCTGAAGGATGGTGAGTTGTGACCTCGAGTGCTTGCTCACAACCTGGCTCCCTGGGCCAGCTCTGGGTTAGTTGTTCCTCTAGCCCCGGGGATGCTGCCAGCCACAGCACACAGCCACGGGCATGGTTGTGCGTGGAGCAGAGCATCAGGATGGTGCAAACTGCTGCTGCTGGTGGGGACTGTTCTGGGCTTGAAATGCAAACAGGCAGTGGCTGGGCACGGCAGTGCTTGGCAAACACTGCCACGTTGTCCCCGACGGCGGGGAGAGGTCCTTCTGCTGACGTCCTTCTTTTGGTCTCTTTTTCAGATCCTATTCTGCAGGTGCCAGTTTATGTGGCAGAGTGAGTGTCACCCCCACGGGCAGCGTGTTCTGGGCAGGGGGGCAGCTGACACCTTCCCGAGGGGCACAGCTGCCCTCATCCACCCACAGTCCACAGCAAGAAAGGGGAAGCTCGGGGCAGGGAACCTCCCAGCCTGTGCTGTGGGGCTGCCCTGCCCCCAGTGTGAGCAGCCACTCCACACTGCCAAACGGTAGCACAGGAGCACAGGGAAGCAATGGAGGGAAGTGCTCCTGAAAGTGCAGGGGGAAGCAGGAGAGCGGGGAGGTCCCCAGGGGGGGCAGGGGACCGGGCCAGCACCTCTGGCAGGAACAGGGCAGCTGTGTGGAGTGACAGCACTGACCCAGAGCAGGAGTTACAGTCCTCTGGTGCTGGAGGGCTGGGGACAAGATTAAACCCCATAGTGAATCACCTCAGAGCCAACTGCTGATGGTTTCCTTCAGTGCAGCTCCTGTTCACTGCTTGGTGTGTGCCTGGGGCAGGAGGCATCTCCCTTTTCATCCTCCTCTCTCCATTCCAGACCAGCATTCCTCCCAGACCCCAATGATGGCAGCCTGTATATCCTGGGAGGAAAGAACAAAGAAGGATTGATGGTGGGGCTGCAGGGGCCCTATGCATCCCACCCACCCACCCCTCCTTGGGCTTCACCTTCATGACCTGCAGAACAGGAGAGCTGAAGCCTTCGGATGCTCCAGCTTGTCCTTGGCACCTGGAAGTTCAGGGCCAAGCTGTCTGGGAGCTTTTCATGCCCTCCGCTTGTCCTGCGGGTTGAGCAGTGAAGGCAGGCAAGGTGGAGGGGGCTGTCCCAGAGGACCTCTCCTTCTCACCCTGCTCTGGAAGGTTGGGAAGCTGCTCTTCAAGGAGGTGTTTCCCTGCCACTGCTGTCTGTGTTGCAGAAGCTGCCATTCACCATCCCAGAGCTGGTCCAGTCCTCCCCGTGCCGCAGCTCAGATGGAGTGCTCTACACTGGTACGCAGGGAGCAGCCACCCCCGGACCCAGAGCCTGATGGGGACCCCCCAGGAGTGTGTCCCTGGGGGAAGACAGGAGAAGCCTTAGGGGACAGACAGCAGGACTGCAGAGACTGACAGAAAATGTATTTTCTGGCTCAGGAAAGAAGCAGGACACCTGGTTCATTGTGGACCCCAAGTCAGGGGAGAAGCAGACCACTCTTTCCACAGAGGCCTGGAACGGGCTGTGCCCTCGAGTCCCCTGCTCTACATCGGCCGTACCCGTAAGGCAGTCCTGCTGTCTGTCTGCCTGTCTGCCCCGGGGAGCGGGGTGCTGGGCAGTGACCTGGCTGCCCTCTCTCCTCCCCAGAGTATGTCATCACCATGTATGACACCAAGTCACGGGAGCTCCGCTGGAACGCCACCTTCTCCGACTACTCGGCACCACTCTGTGAGGAGTCCTACCCCTACAGTGAGTGTCCCCGCGGGGGCCACCACCCCACGCCCTCTGCAGGGGACCTGGCTGGATGGCACCCGTGGCCATGCAGCCATGGCCGGCGGGTCTGGGCTGTGCCACGCTGGGAATAACATTAGCAGAGCAGAGCAGAGCAGCAGGACATGGGCTGGGGTGGGACCTGTCCCCCGTGCAGCCCCCTGCATGGCTCCCTCTGGCTCTGCCCAGAGATGGCACACTTCGCCTCCAGCGGGGACGGGCTGGTGGTGACACTGGACAAGGAGAGCGGGGAGGTCCTGTGGGCACAGAACTATGGCTCCCCCATCGTTGGCATCTATGTGTGGCACCAGGACAGCCTCCGACGTGTCCCCCACCTCAACCTGGCCATGGAGACCCTGCGCTACCTGACCTTCCACTCGCAGGACATCCCTCTCCTCAAGTGGAGCTACCAGTCCGTGAAGGACTTCGCTGCCACCAAGACCCAGCTGCTGTAGGTGGCTCCTGTGCTGTGGCCACTGGTGGCACAGCTCTGAGCTGTGACAGAGGCAGGGCTGATGCTTGTCCCTCCCCACAGGCCAGCGCTCTACGTGGGGAAGCATGCATCCAGCTTCTACGCCCTGACCTCCCTGGTCCATGGCAGTGTGGCTCTGGTGGTGAGTCTATTTTTGGGGTGGCATGTGCAGGTCCTGGCTGCATGGTGCTCCATGATCTGCTGTCCCCCAGCCCCAGGGCATCACACTGGCCAGGATTGACGGCCCACCACCGATGAGGTGACTGTGAGAGACTCAGGGGAGTGCGAGATCACACCCAGCACCGAGGTCAAGTACCCCCAGGGCAGCATCACCTCACTCCACAACCAGTGGCTCCTGATAGGTGCGGACCTGTGAGCTCTGCTTGTGTCCCTGCTCCTGGAGGGTGCCTGGGGGGGCAGCCCAAGCCACCTGTGTGTTTTGGGGTGTCAGCCTTTCCCTGCTGCCTGATACTGCTCTGGGATGGAGCTGCCAGGTTGTAACATTGGTATTATTTGTGCCTCCCATGAGAAGGGGCACTCCTTCTGCTGGCATCACCCTGTGCAGAGAGCTTGCATTGGTGGTGGAGAGGTGAGGGACTGATGCTGTGACCACAGAGGCGTTGATGGGTCTCTCTGTCCTCCCCCACCTCAGGACACCACGAGCTGCCTCCCGTGGTCCACACTACGATGCTGCGAGCCTTCCCCGAGAACCTGAGGAAGACAACAGAAACCATCATCCCCAGAGCTCCTCCTGCCAGGACCGTGTTCGATGATGTGAGCGCTGGAGCTCCTCAGGGTCCCACCTCCCAGGGTCCCAGCTCCATGCTGGGGGAGCCTGGGGCCGTGCCAGGTCCCTGAAGGGGCTGGGTTGTGGGTCCCCGGCAGGGGTTGGCAAAGGGGGAGGGTCCCACCCCCAGGGTGTGACCCATCCCCGCTGTGTGCTGCAGTTCCTGGCCCCGGGCAGCCCGGATGAGTTAACTGTCCGCAGCGAGGGGCAGTTCCCCCCGGATCCCCTGCCCGGGAGCAGCTGGAGGTGTACCCCGAGGCAGGAGCCTGGGACCTGCTGGTGGCTGGCATGGGCACTGCGCTGCTGGGAGGGGGGGTCCTCTTCCTCCTGCTGGTGGTGAGTGCTGGAGCTGGGCTGCTGGAGCAGGAACGGCGTGGCTGGAGCCCTGGAGACTGACTTGAGCCCCATGTCCTGTCCCGGGTGCAGGTGTCAGGGCTGTGGCTGCCATCAGCACCCGTCAGGAGGTGTGGGGGGCTCTGCTGGGGGTGCACATGGCTGAGCTCCTCCCTGCTTTGTGTTCCAGAAACTGCAGCGGCAGCAAGCGGTGCAGCAGCAGCAACTGGAGCAGCAGATCCAGCTCCTGCAGCAGGAGATGGTGCTCCCGGGACGGAGCTCCAGGCAGGGGGTCCCTGCAGAGCCCGGGGAGCCGGGGCTGAGCCGGGGCAGTGGGTCACAGCCCCCGCAGAGCTCCAGCTCCCTGGACCTCCTGGAGGAGCTGCCTAACGGGATGGTCAGCCCAGACCCGGCGGCTGCTGGAGGTGTGTGTGGTGGGAAGAGGCAAGAGGTCTGTCCCCAGGTGTTGTCACCCAAAGCAGGGGCAGAGAAGAGATGCCCCCGCACACTAGGGGGCTGCAGCCCCGCTGACAGGGGAGGAGGTGCAGGACCTGCTGCTGGATGAACAAGAGCTACAGAAGCAATTGTAGCAGTAGTGGGGCCCCAGAAGCAGCCAGGAGGTTGAAGAACTGGACATCCTCTGTATAGGACTAATGCTCACAGATTGAAGGATGGTCCTTCCTCTTCCTCTGCAGATGCAGAACCAGATGTGATCGTAGTTGGGAAAATTTCTTTTAACCCCAAGGATGTGCTGGGCCATGGAGCTGGAGGAACCTTTGTCTTCAGGTGGGTGGCACACTGGGTGCTTGCCCTCATCCCACTCTCGTTGCCCTGGTAGCCACAGGGACTGCTCAAGGGTAGTGGCGCGTGGCTCAAAGGCTTTTAAGAATGGGTTGCCCCTTGAGGAGCCTGAGCCCCTGGTTTCCAGCTCACTGCAGAGATTTCTGCCTGCCCATGGCTGGGACAAATCTTTAGGAGTCAGTCCAGGGTGACCCCCCCAATGCTGAGGACCCCAAGGGTCGAGGTTCCAGCTTCAACCAGGTCTTGGTCAGGCTGTGGATGTGCAGGGACGGGCTCTGCTCTGGCTGGGGCTGTGCACAGCCACGGCCACCAATTCTCCCCACAGGGGACAGTTTGATGGTCGGAACGTGGCCGTGAAGCGCCTGCTGCCCGAGTGTGTGCACCTGGTGGAGCGGGAGGTCCAACTGCTGCGGGAGTCGGATCAGCACCCACACGTCCTCCGCTACTTCTGCACCGAGAAGGACAAACAGTTCCACTACATTGCCATCGAGCTCTGCTCTGCCACGCTGCAGGAGGTGAGCCCAGTCTTCCCCTGCCTGCTCCTGGGGAGGGTGAAGCACACAGGAGGGCAGATTGCTGCCGAGGGAAGAGATGGTGACTGGAAGGACTGGAAATGGCAAGCCTTGGGCACACAAGCTGCCTGCAAACAGGCTTCTCTTCTCCCATCTCTGTCAGCCCAGCAAGCCTTGCCTCTGTACATCAGGGGCAAATCGCTTCATCTCTCTCTGCCTCTGTGTGGTTCCAGTATGTGGAGAGCCCCAGGTTTGATCGTCACAGCCTGGACCCCGTGTCCCTCCTGCGCCAGACCATGTCAGGACTGGCCCACCTCCACTCCCTCAGCATTGGTAAGGGGGTGGGCAGGGGTCCCTGTGTCCTCAGCCAGAGCTGGGGGCAGGCAGAGCCCCCAGTCTGCTCCAGCTCTGCCACCACACTGGGCGGTTACACTGCCCGCTCTCTCTTCCAGTCCATCGGGACCTGAAGCCCTGTAACATCCTCATCTTGTCCCAAATTGCCACGGGCAGATCCGAGCTGTCATCTCTGACTTTGGCCTCTGCAAGAAGCTTCAGGGGGACGACCAGAGCTTCAGCCTCCGCTCCGGCAATCCCCGGAACCGAGGGCTGGATTGCACCTGAGGTGCTGCAGGAGACCCCAAGAAGAACCCGGTGAGTGGGCAGTGTCCTGCTGCAGCCCCTTGCACCAGAGTCCCCTGTGCTGGCAGCAGCCTCACGGTGAGCTGCTGAAATGTTCAATTAAGATCCCTTTGTGCCTCCAGACGTGTGCTGTGGACATCTTCTCAGCAGGATGTGTCTTCTACTATGTGGTGTCAGGAGGAGGCAGCAATCCCTTTGGGGACAGCTCTGAGGCGACAGGCCAACATCTTGTCAGGCTCTTACCAGCTGAGCTGCCTGCAGGAGGAAGCTCACAGTGAGATCCTTCTCCTTGGCCATGTCCCACGGGAAGCCCTGAGCCAAGGGGTGTAGCTCCCCCTCCCTCTCAGGGGTTTAGTTCCCCATTGTGTTCTTTCACCTTCCAGATGATCTTGTTGCACGAGAACTGATTGCTGCCATGATCAGCCCGAGGCCCAGCACCGACCCCTCAGCCTCCATGGTCCTTGTGCATCCCTTTTTCTGGAGTCAGGAGAAACAGCTGCAGTTCTTCCAGGTGAGCACACGCTGTCCCACCAGGCAGCAAACACCGGGGTGCTCTGCACAAAAAGTGCTGGAAACGGATGTGTTCAGGTCAATGTGCACACTGAGCTCACTTTTGCAAGGGGTTGGGGGGTCCCTGGGTTTAGGGCCGGGCTCTTCATCCCCCTCAGCACAGGCTCTGCTCCCTGGCGCTGGATGGGGTGGCACAGGGTGGGGGGCAGCGCTGTGACCCCCCGGTCCTCGCAGGACGTCAGTGACCGCATTGAGAAGGAGTCAGCCGAGGGCGCAATCATCTCAGCCCTGGAGGCGGGGGCCCGGGCGGTGGTGAGGACCAACTGGAGGATACACATCTCCCTCCCGCTGCAGACAGGTACCACCCCTCCCTCCGAATCGGGCCGGGAGTGGGGGTTCCTGGGCAGCAGCTGGAGCCGAACCCCATAGTGGTGCCCTGGGAGGGCAGAGCAGTGCCCGGTTTGGCGCTGGTTGGCAGTGCTCGCCCTGCAGTCCAGGGCTGCCGGGGCTCGGGGTGGGGCTGTGGCTGTCCCACCTCGCTCAGTGCCTCTCCTGCTCTCCCCAGACCTGAGGAAATTCCGCACCTACAAGGGGGGCTCGGTGCGGGACCTGCTGCGGGCCATGAGGAACAAGGTATGTCCGCCCCGTCCCTGCACCCCGCCGGCCCTGCCCCCGCTCACCTCTCCCTCTCTCTTGCAGAAACATCACTACCACGAGCTGCCGAACGATGTCCGGGCAGCCCTGGGACCTGTCCCCGACGGCTTCGTGCAGTACTTCACCTCCCGCTTCCCCCGGCTGCTGCTGCACACGCACAGCACCATGCGGGCCTGTGCCCACGAGCGGATCTTCCACTCCTACTACTGCCCGGGCCCGGGGGACGATGGCAGCTGAGGGGACACGGCAGGATGGCACCCACCACGCCAGGCTGCTCCTCCCCATCTCCACCCCCATCTGCCGCCGATGGGAGCAGCCCCGGGGGCTCTCCGTGTCCTTCCCCCCCACCCCGGGGTGAGGTGGGGTCCCAAGGGGTAGAAGGAGAGGTGGTAAGCAGGCTGGCACCAGCTGTCACCTGAGGGCTCCTGAGCCCCACCGCAGGGTCAGGCTCGGGGGCCTGAGGGCATTTGTCTCAGAGACCAAAGGAACCTTCGTGGCACACACGGTGCTTGGAGGAGAAGAGGAGGGCAGCTGGGGAGTGAAGCCCGGGCAGAGCCACAGAACCGGGCTGGGCCGGGTCCCGAGGGGTCAGGGAGCTCCATCCGTGCATCCTCCCCTGCCACACACCTGGGGAAGTGACTCTTGTGGAGTGTGACAGTGACAGGGATGATCCACAGCAACAGCAGCTCTGCACTCAGCACCCCAGCCCAGGCTCAGACCTGTCTCTTTGCAGCAGGGCTGCTGAGGGCCAGGTGCAGCACCAGCACTTATCCTGAGAAAGAAACGTTTTAATTCTCAGCTGGGCTGAGAAAAAGGTTTTTCCCCTTTTGGACACCAGCATCTTGTCAGAGGGCCCAGGACAGTCCTGTGCCTGGGAACCTGAACAGTTTGTCCCTCAGCACAGTCGGGCAGGGGCAGTTCTGGGCACACAGAGGCAGGGAAGCCCTTCTCCCCAGGATCAGTCCCTTCCTGCATCTCCCACAGCCTCTCCTGGCTGCTGCCTCACAGGTGTTCTGGTTAGAGGCATCCCATGGATTTCATAGGAGCCTGCAAGCACGGCCCCTGCCAGGGCAGAGCCCCTCCTGGGCAGTAACTGTATAGTCTGATCCCTCTGGGTGCTGGGGTGTGGGGTTTACACAGGTAACACAGGGGTGCTACCTGTTTGGTTTTAGAATGCTGTAGAACATTTTGTACAAAAAGTGCTATAGAAAAACCTGAAAAGCTTGTCCTGATTAACAATAAACTGGCCTGAGAGCACCAGGAGGTGCTGGCTGTGAGCAATGGTGGGAGAAGGTCCAAGGTAGCTTTCTGGGCTCTTGGTAAAGTCTACAACAGCTTCTGCCAATTCTATAGGCACATTTGTGGGCATCTTCTGTGTAGCAATCCAGTCCAGTGTGAGCCTGCAGGTCAGAGCACAGCTCAGCACAAACAGCACTAACAATTCATTCACTCCCTCCCCATTTCCTACCACATTCTGCTGCTGTTTCCCTCTTGCTCTGTGTTAAGAGCTGCACTGAGGAGCCAGGGGCTGCCCCTAAGGACAACCAAGCACAGCTCTCACATGGAGGGGAAGCCCAAGGGAAGGTTTCTGCTCCCTCCCTCTCAGCAAGGGCAAGGGAACCACAGCAGGCTTGGACACTGCAGTGAACAATCTTTAATCAAGTTATGTAACATACAAAAGTTCAGGTTTCATGTAGGTCACTTTCAGTATTAAAAGGCTGATTGCTCACCCTTGGGCATGTTAAATATCTTACCTTGAATTTCTACAAGAGAAACAAAAGCCTAGAGCACGAGCACAGCCATGTACAAATAACTTACATTGATAGTTCTGCTCTCTCCCATGCTTCGTTCTCTCAAGAGAAGGCCCAGGAGCCTCAAACAAGAGGGTTGGGTTTTGAGTCAGGCTGTTGGAAGTTAGTGAAAAAAAAAAAAGACTGGATATGCAATTTAAAAAATAGACTTTCTATTAGGAACAGGAGCAAGAAACCTTTGGATATCAGTCAGTGAACACACCATTCCACAGCATCAGGGCTTCCTGGAAGGCAACCAGACCCGAGCCAGGAGTGGGAACCAGCCCTGATGGTCTCAGCAGGGCTGCTGAGAGAGAGACCTCCCCAGCCACAGCCAGGACAGTTTGGCACAGGTGTGGAGTCCATGGAAAACCAAGGCCTAAGCAGACGATTTCCCCCGGGCTGAGCCAGACTTGGAAGTGAGGAGTTTCTCCACCATGGTGCGGGCATAGCGCAGGCGGCTGGAGAGTTCCTTGCAGCAGCCGTGCTCCTCGATCAGGCTCAGCTTGTAGGTGCGGAAGTCCCGTTTCTCATCGATGTAGGTAACAGCAGCCATGAGAGGGCACAGGATGACCTTGGTGTGGTCCTGTGGAGAGAGAGCACCATGTCACCCTGGGGTAAACCATCCCAGCAGGGCTTGGGGCAGCCACCAGAAGCTGACACAGGACAGGGAACAAATTGCCAGCCCCAGACAGGTCCAGAGCACAGCACAGGGGGCACAGAGCCTCCCAGTGCTCTGGCCGTGCCCTCGGGCTGCCCTGCACACAGAGCTGGGCACAGCTGGGCTCTGCCAGCCCTGCAGGAAGCCTCACCTGGAAGAAGTTGATCTGCACGGTGCCGTTGCTGAGGTGCAGGATGATGGCACTGCGGGTCCGGAACCAGGTGCAGAGGTAGGGCAGCCGGGCCAGCTCGTCACCTTCCCGGGGAGTGATGTTGGCACCTGCCTTCAGCAAGTGCTCACTCATGTAGTTCCGGAAATATTTCAATAGTGTTATCTGCAGGGGAAAAAGGGCTGTAAGCAGGCGGGCTGAGGGTGATCCCTGCCATCTGGTGAAGCCCTTCCAGTCTCAGAACCTCCCTACACCTTCCAGAGCTTGAGGTGTCGCTGCACAAAACTTGGGCAACTTTAAGTTAACTCTGTGATACTCCCAATCCTGCTTCACTGAACACCTTGGTACACGCAGCTCTTGTGAGCACTGAATTTTGTGAAACTGCTCATAAATAAGCCTGACACAGCATCTAGAAATAAACAGAGCTGCCAGTGCCTGTCCTTGAGGACATGTTTCACCAGTCAGAAGGAATCCTGCAGAATGCCCCATGTTACAGATGTTTCTCCCTGGAACCCACCCAACAAAGCCCAGCAAGGCCAGCTGAAATCCCACCAGGTGCAGCCCCCCATGAGGGCTCCAGTCCCCAGGACTCACCTTCTTGTTCAAGGCAGAGGGATAGGACCTCACAGTGAAGTAGGACTCTGTGTTGTTCTGCTCGATGTACTGCAGGCTGTCCCCATCATTGTACATAATAAGACGAGTGGAGTCATTAAAGAGAACTCCAACACTGTTGTCACACAGCTGGTAACCTGGGTCACAAGTGGGGATCACACTGGTTGTGTGAAATGCACCAGCAGAAGGTTATGTTGTCCCTGAGAGCCATCCCACCAAGTCCTGGCCAGGTCTTAGACTCTCCCCTCTTGGTTCAGGTCTGGGTGACACTTTTCCTACTCTGTTTTTCTCACCCTCCCTTGTTGCATCACTGCTGCAGAAGCAACTGGAACTGCCACAGTGGGTACACAAGCTCACTGCTGGCCATCTCGTGCAGCAGGTAGCCATTTTCTACCTTAAAGTGGCTCACGTTCAGTGACCACTACTCTAGGTGTTTGGTAACATTCCTGGTGGCCATCTTGAACACACACTCAGGAAAACTGTGACCTATGCAACACCCAAATCCAACCTTCCCCCCCTCCTTTCAGAAACAACAAAAATGCTGAAGTATTGCCCCCATGTTACCTACCTAGGCCATATTTATCTGAGTAGTCCACCCATTTGCTAACCCAGAAGATGGGAATGCAGGCTGGGTCTTCAGCTTCTTCTGCAAAAAGGAAGTGAGTTTGTTAGAAGACATTTCACAGCATCTTGCTCACCATATCCAACAGGCAATGCAAAAGGAAGGTAAGCAGCTTCTCAGCAAGGCTGAACCTCAGCTCAGCTAGTCTCTCACTTCAAACAGCATCAGAGCAGCAAAGCAGGAAGTTCTCTGGGAAGGCTGGTGCCTGTGGGGTTGTCCCCAGACTCACCTTGTCTCACTGGTACTCTCTCAGAAGGCTTGGCTGAGTTGACTGCAGTCAGCTGCTCCAGCATGTCAGCTAAATGACAGTCAACAGCATCCCTCAGCTCCTCAGCCCAGCCACATCTTCTTTGTCAGGCAACTTCTCCAGCGCGGGGCTGTCTGGTGCTGGGACAGGAAAGAGCAGAATGGGGGTGTGAGGAGGGAATGGGTTTGTAAAGGCACCAGATTGATGATGTATCCAGCTGTAAGACACCCATCCCATATCCCATCTGGCTAAAGCCAGTGCTGGCACTTCCTGCCCACTTTGGCTTTGGGCACAGTGAGACCTCCTCTCACTCACCCACAAAACACTCTGGGTTTTCACAAGAGCTGTGAGCACAGGTGATGCTCAGGTTCCCCATGGTGGTTCTACAGGTGTCTGGAGGCCAGGCAGGCTCTGACCCCCATTCCCTCGTGGCACCCCTCTCACCTTTGTTGAGTGCAATCAGGGGTTTCCGCCCGTTCATCTCCATCCCGCTGGGAGCCAGGGAGAACCTAGGGGCCACGGTGAGGCAGCTGGTGGGCAGGCGGCTGGGGATGTACCCTGAGGTGAAGAACTCATCACTCAGCAACTCGTCAATCGTCGGGCGGGTAGCAGGGTCAGACCTCAGCATCTTCTGGATGAGGTTAGCAGCTACAGGGTTGATGTGCTGAGAGGAGAGGCAGTTCAGAGACGTGGTGGGGGATGAGGTGTGCCAGCACCAAGGGCTGGGGAAATGCTGGGTGTGCAACCCAGGGAAAGTTCTGCTGGGAGCAGAGAGCTCCTGTGCTGGCTCAGGAAAGCAGGAGCAAGCCTGGGGAGACAGAACTGGGCAGGCATGGAGAGCTGTCTCCTGACAGCATACACAGCCTATAGACTTGGTAAAGATTGAATCAACAGCAGCAGAATGAGCTGGAGACTCTGGAGGGCTTGAGTGTACCCATTTAACCCCTCCTGCCAAGTTCCACCATTGCCGTGGAGCCTACCCGTGCCAGACACAGGATGGTGCAGCAGAAGGCTGCCCAAGAACTGCTGTGAGGTGAAGCAGGAACAGCACCTTACCTTGGGAATCGTGTACTCATTCTTCTTGATTCGGATGTAGGTCTCTTTTAGACAAGAGGTTTCAAAAGGTGGTTTCCCCACCAGCAGAGTGTACCTGTGTGTTCACAGACAAAAGGGTGTCAGTCCTGCATGAGGCAGCCTGCGAGAGAGACTCAAGTGCAGAGGTGATACTGTGCTGAGTACACCCTGGGACTGTCCTGGCAGAGGGAACACACGTGGTGGCACACAGAGGAGTGTGCACTGTGCCTAGCTCCTGTCCCCTGAGGAGGGAAGCTGGGAGCTTGTGCCCTCTAGGGAACATTCCAGTGAGGAAGTCAGGGCTTTTGGGAGATGGCTGGAGCCAGCTGTGGTGTGTACAGCCCAGCCCACAGACACATGCACACCAGCATGTGCAGAGCATGGGGCTGGCTGGTGTGCTGCTGGGCTGCAGGGCTCAGCCCGGGCTGCTCCTCTGGAGGCAGCAGAGCTTCAGCTAACTCTGAAAAACTCTGAAGAGAGCTGAGCCACGGGCACCACCAGGCCCCACAGACACGTTTTGACTCACATGATGCAGCCAATGGACCAGATGTCCACCTCGAAGCTGTGCCCCTTCTTGCCCAGCACCTCAGGGGCAATGTAGTTGGGGGTCCCACACAGGGTCTTCTTGCGTTCACCCTCGTACTCCACCTTGGTGGCCAGGCCGAAGTCACCTGGGGAGAGAGGAGGAGTGACAGGAGATATCCTGGGTGGCGGGTCCCTGGGGCTGGGGACCCTGCTGGGAGGGGATGGGGCACTGTACCTCAGACACTTACCGATCTTCACCTCCATGTCGTCGCTGAGGAAGAGGTTTCCCAGCTTGAGGTCCCGGTGGATGACCCGGTGGCTGTGGAGGTACTGGCAGCCCAGGATGGTCTGGCGCAGGTAGTACCGAACCTCGGGCTCGCTCAGCGCCTTGCGACGCTTGTGCAGCTCCAGCAGCGACTGCAGATGGGGGGAAGGGCAGGAAACGGTCAGCACGGGGACACCGGCACCCCCCGAACCCCAACGGGCAGGATCCCCCGACCCCACCACCCCTCACCCTACGGCAGCAAAGCTCCAACACGAGGGGGCCGAGCCCGGGGGGGTGGGGAGTGGGGTCAGCACCAAAGGGCACCCACACAGCCCCCTTTCCCCCTCCCCAGCGCGGCTCCTACGCGACGGAAACCGCTCGGGACACCGATCCCCGGTCCCTAACGGCCCCCAGCCCCTCACCCTGCGGCGGCAGAGCTCTAGGACGACGTAGACGAAATCGGAGTCCTCGAAGAAGCCCTGGAAGCCAACGACGTGTCGGTGCGCCAGGCTGCGGTGGATGGCGATCTCCATCGACATCTTCTCCTTCTGGTGGGGCTTCACTAGCAGCGATTTGGGCACCACCTTCCCGGCGTAAACCTCGCGGCTCTCCGCCTCCGCCAGCTCGTAGCACCGAGCGAAACCCCCTTTCCCAGGAACCTCCCGCGGACGTAGCTCCGCCGGGTCCGCGGGTCCAACAGAACCTTCGGGACCTCTTTGGCCACCAAAGCCACCGCCGTGCCCACCCGTGACGATGGCGGAGGCGGGGGTTCCGTGGGTTTCGACGTTTTTCCTCCCGCCGCGCTCATGGCGGGGCCGGTGCGGAGGGGACCGGGAGAGCGGTGCGGGCGCTGCCGGATTCAAACGCGGCCCCGGGGCCGTTAGGGACCCGCGGAGGCCTCTGATTGGCTGAGAGGATTTAAAAATCCAGGCGGGGGATGATGGGAGATTTAAAGGGACAGGCACCCCTTTTAAGTGCGGGGGCGACACAGGCGGCGAGGGGGTGGCAACCAGCTCGTCTGGGCTGGTTGCCACCCCCTCGCCGCCTGTGTCGCCCCCGGAGGTGTTGAACGCATGCTTTCGCTTCATTTCAGTGGCCCCTTGTGGCATTTGGAGCCCTGAGGCTCCAGGATGGCCCAACAAGCTCCAGCTGCTTTGGGTCGGTACCGATGGATCCAGGTGGTCCGAGACAGCAAGAGCCCAACGTGGGGCATTGCCAGGGGACTGAGGTGACACCAGAGGAGGTGTCACCCGTGTGGCTGAGGTGGGTTTGGGAGCCTCCCCTGGCACCGAGAGGTGAAGGTGCTGTGGGTCAGAACCATCCCAGAACAGCACCCCAGAGGCACGAAAAACCTGTGGCATTCCCTTTATTTCATGCACTGACACTGAAATGGTCAGGAACAGCCCATAATAGTCACAGGACAAGAGATTGTGAGTGGTGCCGGGCACAGCAGAACCTTGGCTCTGGTTTTGTTTGATTGGAAGAATCAAAACCCTGAGTCACTTGAACTGAAAAGGTTTTAATTTATGTACAGTCGAGATACAGCTGACCAGCCAGAGGCTGTAGGTTACAGTCAGGTTACTACACACTTACTACAGGTACAGCTGTGTGCACAGAGCTACCCCACGGTGTGATCAGTGCCTGCCAAGAGGAGGAGGAAGAGGAGGAGAAGAGGAGGAGGAGGAGGAAGAAGAGAGGAAGAAGAAGAGGAGAGGAGGAAGAGAGGTGGAAGAGAGGTGGAAGAGAGGGAGAGTTGGAGAGGAAGAGAGGAAGTGGAGGATGGGCTTCAGCACAGCCAAGTGCCAGGGACACAGGGTCAGCTGCCTCCAGCTGCTCCCAGCAGGAATGGTTCCTGCTCTCCAAATGTTCAGTCTTTCCAAGAAGTCTGAGTCTCTTTTTTAAGTTTTATAACACAGGAAAGCACCACAGAACCCTCTGCAAGGCAGCACACTGGGTACCTGCTGGGGACACTGGGGACATTCCCTCACCTCTCCTCATTTCTGTTTTTAACTCCTCACTTTCTGCTGCACTCAACTCTGGCACTCACATCCCAACCCTCTTTCCAAAGGTCTGACAGGTTCAGGCACTGATCCCCCCTGGTGATGGGCTGAGGGCAGGAGACACCAGCCAGGCAGTGCCCTTCCAGCACTTCCAGCCACCAGCCAGGCAGTGCCCTTCCAGGACACGGGCAGCTCTGTGTCACCTCTGTCACGCCAGGGTGATGGGGGGTCCTGTCCCCTGGGACAGAACCCCAGGGAGAGGGGGGACCCCTGCGGGTCAGAACACAGGCATACCTAATGGAGAGTTTGGGGAAGGAAAGCACTGGTTCTGACTGGTTCCCTGGTGAGGAACTGGTCTGCCAGCCCCAGGGGTGCAGGCACAGGGACACCCACCAGCTTTGGGTCAGAACCGAGGTGAATGGGGGGCTTGGGCTGTCCCTGCAGCCAGGATGTGTCCCAGTGGGAATGCCCCAGGACAGGGAATGGCACAACTCAGGATGGAATGGGGGACACCCAAATGCTGAGGGCACAGGGGTGACAGGGGGTGACAGGGGAATGGGGGGGCCATGTCCTGCCCCACAGCTCTGCCCCTGCCCCCAGAACACTCCTGGCTGCCTCCTCTGCTCTGGAACGTGGCAAACGGGCTACCAGGGGGCTACTAAACCTGAGTGAGTGGCAAGAACTTCTGGTAATAGCTCTTGGTGACATCAATCATGAGCTCCTGGGTGCATTCTGGGAGTTCCCCAGAGAAGAGCCCTGGAAGGAGAAGAGGAAAGTGCCCATCAGGAGGGAGTCAGAGGGACACCTGGGTGTCCTGCAGGCTGGGGAACAAACCTGGGCAGCCTGAGAAGACAGTGAAAGGAGGCACAACTTCTCTGGGGCAGCACTGTGTTGTCCAGGATCTTGCAGCAGTCCTTCAGAACACACCTACGGCCCTAGAACAGAGAGCAGGAACAGTCACCCATCTCCAGGCACAGTCACACAGCTCCAGGAACAGTCACACAGCTCCAGGCACAGTCACACAGCTCCAGATGCTTTCCCTCATTCCTGGTATCTCGGATCAGCTTCAGCTCCTGCAATGCTCAGGATTTGCTCTGTGCCAGGGATCTGACTCAATGCCCTTCCCAGCACATCCCAGTTTCCCTTTTCTGATGAAAAAAAAGCTCCATTAGCTCCTGTAACACAGGTCTGTGTGACAAGTGTCACCGTGCACACTGGAGCCTGAGTCAGGCAGCAAGGCCTCCTCTGACCCAGCAGGCAGCAGCTTCGACTATTTTCTGGTTTTTTAAGCAGAAACACAGTTCTGCTGGCACTCCACAGACAGGCTGCCTTCCCTGGGCACTGCTGTCAGCCACCACAGTGCTGGGATGGATCTGCCAAGCAGGGAGTGAGGGGTGTGAGGGGGCAGCAGCACTCACAATGACACAGTTCTTGCCTATGTGGACGTAGGAGCCAATCTGGGCAGCGTTGACAACACAATCCTCCTCTATGAAGACATGGTCACCAATGTGCAGAGGGAAAAAAAGCCACCCTGGAGAGGAGAGGGATGTGTTGGGGGTGTGAACACACAGCCTGACACACAGCACCCACAGACCCAGACCCACTGGTCACCCCTCTCCAGCTTGCAGTACCAGGGGCTGCTCCGAGTGCAGGGAAAGCCCAGCAGACACTGGGCTCTCCTCTCCCTCTCCCCCTCCCATCCTCTCCTCTCCTCTCCTCAGGAGTGACCCAAAGGAGCAGCAGAGGGATGTTCAGAGGCATGTTGGGGTTCATGGGTGCACTCCCCATGCCTGTGAGGCTTTCACAGATCCCTGCCCACCCCAGCTGCTGAAGGGCAGCTTTGCAGGGTCAGATTTCTGCCCCTGGCTCCCTGTCCAGGGGTGACAGCTTCAGCTAGTATTTTAGGCACAGGGATGTTGCCTCCAGCCTCGGGGGGCAGCGGCAGCTCTCACCCTTTGCTGAACTTCTTGAAGGGGGGTCTGATGACACTGCGGCTCTTCACCACGCAGTGCCTGCCCACACACGCACGTTGGCCAAGTCCCCACGGATGATGCAGTCGTTCATAACTATTGTCTGGGGAGAAAAAGAGAAAAAACTGAGGCCCCGGTGGTGCAGGATTGTGCCAGGGGCTTTGCACAGCCTCGGGTGGAGATCAGGCCCTCCGGGAGATGATGCGACCTGAGGGGGGTCCTGTCAGACCAAAAGTAAAACAAGAACAAAGGGAAGAGTGCGGGATCTGCTGGCAGGGGAGGCCGCGTGTGCTCCGGCAGAGCAGAGCAGAGCACAGCTGCGGTACGGCGGGGGAGCAGCCGGGCTGACAGGAACCGCCCCGCTCGGCCCCGCGCTATAGAGCTGCGGGAAGGAGGGAGCGGGCCGGGGGGAAGCCCGTAGCCCCCTGCCCGCCGCTTACCTTTCCGTTGAGGACGATGTTCTGGGCTGCCGCAGAGCACGGACTGACGGCTCACCTTATTGCCCGAGGCCTGAGGGGAGAAGGGAGGGGCTCACTGCCACGGGCTCCGCCCGCGCCCCTGCCCCGCCGCCCCCCCCCGCCCCTCTGCCTGGAGCACCCCCGCCCGCCCCGGTCCCGCCTCGGTCCCGCCCCGTCCCCCCGCAACCGTCTCGATGTACTCGGACTTGTTGTACAGGCATCTCGCTCAGCTCCATCGCTGTCCCCGCCGCTTCCGCACCGGGCACACCCGGATCCGGCGCGTCACTTCCTGGTTCGCCAAAGGAAGAGAACTTCCGCCTCTGGCCGCCCCGTTGCTATGGACACGGAAAGCCCGCGCGCTGTGCGCTTCCGGGCGGGAGCGAGTATGGAGGGAGCGGGAGGCCCGGAGGGATACGGGCGGGATGGAGGCGGCGGGAACGGGAGCGGGAGCGCTCAGCGGCGCGAAAAGGAGAAGGTGCGGGGGGAGCGGGCCGTGCGGGGCTCAGGGCCGGTGGCGGCGGTGCCAGCCCCAGCCCCGTCCCGGTACGTTGTGTCTTGGCAGCTGAGGGAGAAGCTGGCGCTGCTGCGGAGGGAGTTACAGTCAGACCGTCAGCCGGCTGCGGGTGAGCGGGGCGGGAAGAGGGCAGAGCGGGGGGGGGCTGAGGCGGTGGCAGAGCTGCCCCAACCCTGCCCGGGTGCTGTGTCCGCAGCGGGCGCGGAGAGCCGAGCGAGCCCGGAGCCACGGCTGGGGCGGGGAGGCGGGAGGAGACCGGCGGCAGCCGAGCCCCGCAGGTAAGAGCTGAAGGGCGGGGGGTGTGTGCTGGATGCCCCCCGTTCCCCCGGCCCTCATCGCCCTATCTGCCCCACGCCTGCCCGGCCCAGCAGGGACCAACCCAGCTCCATCACCTCTGCAACTGCTGCCCCACAGCCCCCTGACACCCTTCCCTTCCCGTGCTGGGGATCTGCACTGACACCTCCTCTCCTCACCAGGCCTTGGTGCTCTCTGATCCCCACTCTCTTTCTCTCCTAACAAACTCATCCACTTTTCCTGTTTGATGTTTTTCTTGGGAGTGCTTTCCACAGCTGACATTTTATCCCCCAGGTCCCAGAGGTGATATATTGCTTGGTGCTGACAAACCTGCAGCCTCCTCCCAGTTACAGACTGATCCCTGCTCTGATCCTGACACAGAGAAGAAAACATCTGGCAGTTGTAAGCTCATTCCTGAAGGCCCTCAGGAGCAGGGCAGCCCCCAGGCAGAGAGCAGCAGCTGGGCAAGCATTAGGCCTGCCCCTGAGGAGAGGAAATCCCAAACCTCCAGGAGCTTGATGAAGCTGAGGAACAGGTGAAGGCTGTGGTGGTGAGGACAGGGAACCTGTGTGTGAGGTGCTCCCAGTCGGTGCTGGTGGTATGGTGAAACACCAAAGTGTGGGTGCAGGGCAGCTGCAGTCACCAGTCTTCAGGAGGAGCAGCATCCCCAGCACTGAGGGAAAGGCTCAGAGAGCATCCAGAGCAGTGCTGGTGCAGAGAGAAGAAAACACTTTGACTCCTCCCAGTGCAGCCTGTGGAGTGGTGCAGGGGGGCTGGCAGGACAGTGCCCTCCCTGCAGCTCCTGAGCTGTTCTCCTGTCTGCTGGGGCAGCCCCAGTCCCTGGGTGCTGGGGCCACCTCTGGCTCCTGTGAGCCTGCCAGCCTGTGTCCAGAGGATGGGGACTCTGCTGCTGGACACCAGTGGTGGTGGAGGGGAGGAATCCTCTGGTGTGATGGAACAAGGGGATGGGAAGTGTGTGTGTGAAGATCAGGAAGATTTACACAGGCTCTTGGATTTCATGTCAGAAAATGAAGTGTTGGCCTGCTGATGGAAATAACACCCAACCCAACATGGGCTCTGGAGGAAACCAGAGGGACACGAAGCCCTTTCCTGCAGATCTTGCTGTGGGCAATGCTGAAGAACTGCTGGAGAACCAAAGAGCTTGAAACTGGTTCTAGCCCTTCCCCTGCAGAGGGGTGGCAGCTCCTGGGAGCTCCCTGAGCTCCTGCACAGTGGTTGAAGGGGCTCCTCTTCCCCGTGGAATACTACGTCAGGACAACTCGGCGCATGTCCAGTTGCCAGAGGAAAAGTGGACCTGGATGCTGTCATTCTCAGCCAGCTGGGCAGAGGCAAGAAAGGCCAGAGGAGTAAGGGCAGGCAGGGAGCTGCACACCCAGAGCAGCCCTCACAGGAAAAAGGTTTGGAAATGATTTGGAGTCAGGGGGCCACGCTGCTCCCTTTCCTCCGGTGCAGAAAATGATCCGGAAGCTCAGGGGGCCCTCAGACATCTGCTCCTGCATCCAGTGGCAGCAGCACTTCCCTTGGATCCCTTTCTCAGAACAGTATCCCCAGCACCAAGCCAGGTGAGGGGCGACTGCAGAGGAAAGCAAAGGGAAGAGATCTTCCTGCAGAGCCTCTGCACCGCAGCTCCTCACACCCAGGATGGCACTCAGCTGTCACAGGAGTGCCAGGGGGAAGGCAGGAACTGTGAGGCTCATCTTGGAAAACCCATCTTTCAGCCAAGAGAAGGCTGTCTGCTGACTGGGGAGGCAGAAGAGACCTGCACCACCCAGCTGGACACTGCTGACCCTGCTCCCAAGGAAAGCTCAGTGCTCAGCAAACACAGCACGGCTCTGGCCAGAGCAGCTTCAGAATCCCCTTCAGAGCAGCCATTCTCTGCCCCAGGGAATTGAAACTTTCTTGCTGGCCGTGTAGGAGATCTGGAAGGCAACTCCCCTGTGTGTCATGGCTGATCACCCATCCCCTGGAGCACCTCAGGAATTCACCCCTGCATGGGTCTCTGGGGCTGAGTCAGCCCCGGCGCCCAGCATCCCCCTGCGCCGCTCCCTGCGCTGCTCCGGGAGGCAGAGAGGCAGCCCAGCCCCCACAGGTACTGCCCCCACAGGTACTGCCCCCCACAGGTACAGCCCCACAGGTACAGCCCCACAGGTACTGCCCCCACAGGTACTGCCCCCACAGGGGAATTGGTCAGGAGGAAAACAGACTGACCAAACCCTCTGCTGGTTCTGGCAGTCTTGGGCAATGATGTTTTAGCTGGAGGTTTGGATGCAGAGCAGCAGGGGAGCTGTTGCCTTTCCAGAAAAGTGCCACCTCCGGGTGCTAAGATGGATGTGGCTTTTTTTCTTTTTCTTTTTTTGGAAAATAGTTAGAGGGGATGCTCTGGATGAGGATTCTGAAGTGGCTAGCTGCTGGTGATTTTATGATGTGATATTCTCATATTGTTATGTTTTCTTTTGTCTAGATGAGAGGAAAGGAGGACACAGCCAGGCAGCGGTGGGGTCCTGCTCCTCTCAGCCCCCCTGCTGTGCACCCCCATGCTTCTGTTTCACTCCTCTCCTTCCACAATCTGCAGTGCCTCATCCCCAGCTGGGCATCAGAGACTTCCACTTACCCAATGAGGAATTTGGACCCCTAAAACTTGAGAAATTGTATCCTCCCCTGTGAATGACTTGGAGGTTTTCGTTCCCAGTGTGTTTGGAGGTGTGTGGCTTCAGAGGGCACAGCAGGCACAGCAATGGATTCCAGAAGACAAGAGGATCACCAGCAGTTTGAGTTTGCCTTCCAAAAACGGATGTCCCAAGTTACCTCGTGGGGGAAAGCCCAGCTTCCAAGAGGAATTTTCCACCCACGAGCTGCTGTTTACACCCCTGGGGACTCTCTCAGCTGGTGCCCCCACACAGCCCGAGTCTCGGGTTCTTCATCCATTTTCCCGTGTGTGGGTGCAACCCCCTGCTGTTTGTCCCAGGCCACAGCCCAGGCACACTGTCTGTGCCTCCCTCACAGCTGAGCCTGGGTTCTCCAAAGAAATCTCTGCCCAGGGCCATGGATGGTGGGGAATGCAAAGCCCCCTGCCCTTCCACTACCCTGGGACAGCTGTGGTGCGAATCTCTAGAAAAGAGGGAGAGCAAGGTGCAACATTTCCTTTAGAATCTGGAAAGAGGTCTTGATAATAAATCTGCTGAAGGTCTGGACTTAAGAAGCAGCAGCAGCCAGAGAGCACAGAGCAGAGACCCTGCAGAGCTGCTCCTGATCAGTAACAAGCTGGTCCCTTCACAGAGTGTTTTTGTGGTCAGGCCCCCTTTTCCAGAGCCTCCCAGAACTTCAGAGGAAAGCCCTCTTTTCCTGCTAGCCCTGCATGCTGGCTCTTGGCTCTCTGGTTTTCATCAGCTGCCTCAGGAGCAAATTCTTTGAAATCCCACTTGATGAACATGGGGATGTGGGGTTGGGTTTGGTGCTGGTTGTGGGTGTTCTGGAACATGAATGTCAACAAAAAGTGATGCTCACCACAGTGTCAGTTAAAGAAGGTTTCCAGCTCAGATTTGTCAAGGAGATGAGGTGACTGGCATGTGGGATGGGGCTGAGAGAATGATTTATCTCGTAGGCGGGTAGTTGTAAAAGACAATTTTCAGGAGAAACCAGGACATCACCTGCCTGGATCTCTTGCTTTTCAAAGACATGCTCCTGCCAGAGCTCCCCAGCAGCTGCATGCAGAGTTGTTTGTGCTCCTGCCTATTCTTGCTGGTGCTGTGTGATTTCAGAGTTGAATTATCTTTATTCTTTACTTGTTTGTGCAGAAGAACAGATGTGGCAGAACAGCTGACTCCAGCACTGCCTGATGGCCTGAGAGAAGAGAGCTTGCAGCTTGTATCAAAGCTAAAGGTGGGATAAGGTTGGGTGCCAGCTCTTTGATCCCAGGTGTAACAAAAATGCCACAGCAAATGCAGCAGCACAGCCTCCTGTCTGATCTGAGCAGTTCTGTCCTCACCTGGGGCAGAGCAGGGTCAGGTTTGCTCTGTATCTCCTTTTGATTGATAAAGGATTCCAGTGCTGGTTCACTGGCACTTTGCTTAGAAGTTGAACACCATGAGGGTTAAGTCTTAGCCTCAAACTCTCATCATGCTGGTGATGGTAACCAGGTCTGTCTTTTGTTTGGGACAGGATTCTTCAGGCTCCTGGGCTGTGGATGTGAGCACGATGTGGTGGGAAGCAGCTGGCAGCAGGGAGCTGTGTGGTGCTGGCCTCTGAGAGCTCTGTGTCCCTGTGGAAACCTCTGGAATCCAACACTGGGAAAGCTCCACACTTGGCAGCTCGGGGAGGTATGAAACACCATTCCTATTTCAATAATTCAGACAGGTTCTTTCTCCCAGTGTGGTAGTTCCCAATAAACAAAGAGCGTGCAGTCTGGGGTGCAGCGGTTAGTTCTTTTCAGACTTCTCTGATTGCTGATGCTTCTCTAAGTCCACACCTTCAGCAGATTTATTATTAAAGTTCTTTTAGGCATCAGAGGAGAATCATTTGCACTGCTGGTGGAGAGGGTCAGTAGCTTGTGTGGTCTTGTGTTATCTGCTAGAATCCATATAACTTTACCTGAAAACACTCTAGAAAATGGGAATAAGTCAAAGGGACATTGTGGGTGACACTGAATTCTTGTGTTGCCATCCTAGATTCCTGTAATCCAGATCATTCCTCTGCCAGACACCTGTAACCTTGTGGGCATAGCACTGGGAGAGTTGGAGATTGGAGAAATAAGGTGGTGTATTTGTTCTTACTGGTGCTTTTCACTGAATAACTGCAGCTAAATCTCTTGTGTAGAGCTTGAAATTCTTACTAATGTGTCACTTTCTCAGTTTCTTAAACAGTTGGAAAATATGGAAGGGATTTCTAAATATCCACTATAAAGATTTTGCCTATCCACCCTGAGAGGTGGCAGACTGTTGAAACAGACACTTATTTTTATATGCTGTGGCATGTTTGGAATTATGCTTCCTTCTGTCCTCAGGTGTACTCTTCTCTTAATTTAGGCTCTTACTTTATTTCTTCTGAGGGTGACTCATTCAGGCAGTCACTGGTAAAAGGCTGGAAACATAAAAGCCAGTTTCTTGGGCTGCAGGAGAGGAGGCTGGTCAGGCAGCATGCAGGACTGGGCAAGAGCAGCAAGTGGAAATGGTGTCACTTGCAGAAACAAGAAGGTGAGTATTGGGGGGCTTGGGGGGGCCTCACTGTGGCAGGGGAAGGAAGCAGGGAAAGAGCTCAAGCTGTAGCAAAATGTCTGCTTCCCCTTCTTGCTGGGGGTGTGCTGAGCACAGAACACTTACATGTTATTTTCTCTGCCTTTTTTTTTCACGTGCCAATCTGCTGTTCAGGAGGCAAGGATGGACAGACACTGATGCCCCCTGAAAGAACTGTTTTAGCTTTTGCTGAGGTGGAAGAATGAGAGAGGCCTTGGTGGGCAGCACTGCAGGGAACAGCATTGTGGTTGGTGCAGTGATCCCTCTGCAGCTCAGGGGCCTGCACCCTGCCTGTGGCAGCCCCAGATGTCACACAGGAGGGGCGTGGCAGCTGCTCTGCCTCTGGGATGGATTCCCTTTGTTTTACAGCATACTCATCACCTCTTCCCGGTGCCTCTGGTTTGGTTTATAGGAAACCAGAGATAGCTTCTGTCTCTTGCACTGCGCTGTTAAACAGTGAGAAACAGAAAATAACATCAGAAAACAGTCAGCTAGAGGATGGAGATCCAGTCAGGTTTTGTGTTTCCACCTCCTGCAGGAACCTGAGGGACAGGCCAAGCTGCTGAGAGGATGCAGATTGGATATTCCTACCCAGCTTCCATCTGCCACAGGGCCTATCCCGAGGCGTACGTGGGGACAGGCCTCACCTTTGCCCCAGGACATCAGATTTGGAAAACCAGGATTTCCCAATGATTCCCTCCCACTTGGTTTCTCCTGTGCTATGACTCCAGATGGATTTTTTGTAGCTTATCAAGGATTTGGTTGTTTCCAGTGTCCCTTTTGGGACAGGAATGTCTTGCCTGATAAGGATGGCTGGGGTCAGGACTTCCTCAGGGTGTCTGTCCCTGGGTGGTGGCTGTGCTGAGAGCTGCCTCTTGTCAGCTCTGATGGTTTGCATGGGAGTCATCCTTAATTGTAAGATCCTAGGGATAAAATCAGGCCCAGAAATTTTCTTTAAATGTCACCTCATCTCACAGCAAGATTCAGCTTTTTCAAGACAGAAACTAAGTGAGGTGCACAAATCATGTGGGTCACTGCTGTGTGTTGCATCAGCCCTTATCAGGCAGCAGCTGCTTTGGGGTTATCTAATTTGATAAGCAAAGCAAATAATTTTCGGTTTACTCAGTAAAAATAATGCATCCCTGTCCATGGGGCTTCTGATGACAGAATGTAGCAGTTAATTTTGGAAAATTCCTGAGGTTTGGTTTTTTTTCCCCTCATGCTGTTGTTTTTAATTATGTCCTTTTCCTCTCTGCCCCAGGGCCTTCTCTTTGTTGTTTTAAGCCATCCCCACGCCAAGGAGAGCGAGCCCTCTGGAACCCCTGCCTTCTGCCTGGTGGCCTTCAACCCCAAAACTGCCCTCAGCACGGGGTGATGTCCTCCTCCCTCCCTCCGAGGCAGGCTGGCAGGCAAGTACCCCCGGTGAGCCCTGCCAGGGGGCTGGAGGTGGTGGGTATGGCTGATGGAGCTGAGCTAGGGATCCATTTCCCGTCTAGCTGGGGGGCACAGGAGGCTGCACCACGCTGCCGGGTGTCTGAGGTGTTGCTGTGGGCTGTTTCCTGCCCGCTCTGACCTGTCAGCTCCACCGAGGGGCTGTGCCTGCCCCGGACACTCAGCTCCTGCTGCTGCTGCTGCTGCTGCTCCTCCTCCTCCACCTCCTCCTCTCCCCCCGAAGTGACTCCGCAGCCCGATGACCTTTTGCTTCCCCAGTCTGTTTTTTTGGAAGACAAAGCTGTTTTGGCCTCAGTCTCGTCGCGATGCTCCCCCCCCCTCCAGCATCCTTCCTGTGCACACTAAGCCGACCCAGTTCTGCTGTACCCGCGGTGCCAGGCGTGCCCGGAGCAGTGGTCCTGACCACGTCAGACAGACAGACCCCCTCTTGTTTGCCTTGCCGCCCTCTCACTCTGCTTTTTCGTTTTTATTCTCAAAAAAGGCAGCTCGTTGCAGGGGATGCAGGGGCAGGGTCCGGGGTGACAACCGTGGTGTCCACAGGTACCTGGAGGGGGACGTCAAGGGCAACTCTGCCTGGCCCTGCTCACCCTCGGGGCACATCGCCGTCTGGGACCTCTTGGGGGGGGCACTGCACGGCGCTGCTGCCCCCGGACCCACAGAGCAGATGGGCACTGGCCCGCTGGGCCGGCACCGGGACCTGCCTGCTGGCCGGGCAGCGGGACGGCACTGTCTGCCTCTATCGGTACCGGCACCCCGAGCCCGGAGCAGCCTGACCAGGGCTGTGGGGGGAAGGATCTAAAGCACCGCGGGGCATGGGGGCTGCCGGGGGGGCTCCGCGGGGCTCGGGGGTGTGCAATGATATTAAACCTGGTGCTGTGCTTTGGAACTGCTCCCTGCCTGCTGCCGGACCGGGGTGTTGTCCCGGGGGTGCTGTCTCAGGGGTCTCTCCCGGGGGGGTCTTTCCTGGCGTCCTGTCCTGAGCATCTCTCCCGGGGGTGCTGTTCCCGGGGGGGGTCTCTCCCGGGGGGGTCTCTCCCGGGGTCCCTCCCAGGGGGTCTCTCCCAGGGCTCTCTTTCCGGCGGTGCTGTTTCCCGGGGGTCCCTCCCAGGGGTCTCTCCCGCAGGAGCTATTCCCGGGGGGCTCTCTCCCGGGGGTGCTATTCCCGGGCCCCCGGGGGTGCTATTCCCGGGTCTCCCGGGGTGCTATTCCCGGGGGGTTTCTCCTGGGAGTCTCTTCCGGGGGCTCTCTCCTGGGGGGTCTCTCCCGGGGGTGCTATTCCCGGGGGCTCTCTCCCGGGGGTGCTATTCCCGGGGTTTTCAGGGACATCTCCGTGCGCGGCCTCCGGCCGGCAGGGGTCGCTGTCTCTGCCGCTGGTGGGCGAGGGCCTCCCCGCCGCGCCGGTGCCTGCTGGTAGGAGGTCATTATGGCGGCCCGTGTCCTCTCCGCCTGTGTCCGCCGCCTCCTCCTCTCTCGACTGCCCCTCGCCGCACCGACACCCGCAGCCATCTCCTTCCTCTGCCCGCGCCGACCCTCGGCCCCAGGGCTGCCGCAGCTGCTGCCGCAGGTAAGGCCCGTCCCGGGGGTGCGGGGCGGCCCGGCCCCGCCGCCGGCGCTGCCCGCTGCTCTCCGCTGTCCCGCAGGTGCTGCGGGCCTGGCCCTGCCGCCGCTTCTCCCGACCTCCCGCCCCTCACCTTGGCGGACATCAAGGAGCGCGTCCTCTACGTCCTCAAGCTGTACGACAAGATCGACCCCGAGAAGGTGAGCGGGGGGCGGGCCGGGCCGCACCTCGCAGCACCGCCGGCCCGTCCGGGGCGGAGGAAGGCGGAGGCCGAGCAGGTTCCGTGGGTACCGACAGGGCTGCGGCCAAACCGTCTTTGTTTTCCTTTCCCCCAGCTCACGGCCGAGTCCCACTTCATGAAGGACCTGGGCTTGGACAGTTTGGACCAAGTGGAAATCATCATGGCTATGGAAGATGAATTTGGTAATTCAGAGCTGCACATCCTCGGCTTCACCACTGCCCCTTTCCTGGCAGTGCAGTGACACCAAACCAGCATTAGTTGTGCTCTGTGAGCAGCAGCAATGACTGGTCTCTGATGTAATGAAGGGAAGCCCAGATGATTTTGGCTCAGTGAGGGCAGGCACTGCTGTCTGTCTGTCTCGTTCCAAGCTGGTGGTCCAGGGGGCACTGACAGCTCTTCTCTCCCAGCCCTCCATGTTGCTGGGGAGGGACACAGTGGGTGACAGGAGCAGAGGACACACTGCTGCCTGTCAAGTCACAGGTACTCCAGGTTTTTCTTCACCAGAATTTTTTCATCATCAATACTTACTGCTGCTGGGGTAAGAAAGGGTGGGGTTCATCATTCGTTTTTGCTCCTAGTTTTGGACTTCCCCATGTGTTCATTTAAAGCTGAATTCTGGAGTAAGTGCCTTGTTTGTCACCTTGGGTCAAACCTGTCCCTGGGGTTTGCTCACCTGAACCCCTTTTGCTTTGTGTTCAGCCCCTCTGTGCAGTCCCTCTCTGGGGGGGCACAAAGAACTAAGAAGAAAAATTTGGATTTTCTGGAGCTTTGCACCTGGGGGCCTCCAGGGCCTGAGATCACCCCCTGGGGGGGCTGTGGGAGCTCTGGGAAGGCAATGGGGGCCCTACAGAGGAGCACTTTGCATCCCCCCCCCCCACTCCCCTGCTCCCCAGCCCCCAGCTCTGATCCCTCCCTTTCACCTTCCTCAGTCCCTTCCCTGGGACTGACCCTGAGCACTTCCCTTCCAGGGTTTGAAATTCCTGATGGAGATGCAGAGAAGCTGATGTGTCCTCAGGAGATTGTAGACTACATTGCAGACAAGAAGGATGTTTATGAATAATAATAATAAGTAATAAAATCACATTTTCTTCAAAGCTGGGTGAGTAGAACTCTGCTGCTGGGAGGGGGGTGGGGCACCCTGGGCAGTGGGTGACACCTCTGGAGGGAGGTGTGGCCTGAGGTGACAGCCCCTCAGGGCTGGGGGGAGGGGGCTGGGGGGCTGCCCCTCCCAGGTGTGTTTCCCTGCTCTGGGAGGGGGATGTGGGCACCTCCAGCACTGGGGCTGCTGTGGGGGGGTGGCAGATGGATGCCCTGGAATCCCCAGGCAGCTGGGGAGGGGAGCACAGCTCCTGACTGCCCTGGAGTTGTTCCCTCCGTGCCAAAAAGGAAATGGGCAGGAAAGGGTTAGTGCAGGGACTGCCCTGAGGGGCTGCAGGGGAAATGAGCAGCAGAGCAGGGCTGTTCCTGTTTGTGCCTCTGCAGGGGGAGCAGCAAAGGGGAGCTGAGGGGCGCCCTGCTCCCCAGCTCCCCGTGTGGTGCCTGGGTGGTGCTCGGGGGGGATAACTCTGTGGGCTCTTTCTCCCCCAGGAGGTGTCTGTGTGTCCCCAGCTCAGGGCTGCTGTCAGCAGGTGACATGTGCTGGCCCCTGCTGCTCTCCTCCCGAGGATGGATTGAAAGCTGAATGTCTTGTCCTTAAAAACTTTGGGAATAAATGTCTGAGCCCATGGGTGTGCTGGTGGCTTTCCCCCCCCCACTGGGGTCCCTGCTGGTGTCCAGGAGGTGAGGACCCCTGGGATCAGGGACTGTCACCCTGCCCTGGGAAGGCTCCAGCAGCTCCTCCCCTGCCCTCCCCTCCTGAGCCAGCACTGTCAGGAGCAGGAGCAGTTCCTGCCCCGGGGCTGCTGCTTCCCCTGAGTGTGGAAAAACAGAGCCAGGAGTGGAACTTCTGCTGCTGGGGAGCAAAATCCCCCGCCCCCCCCCCCCCGTGTTCTTGTGCCCACAGCTGCAGGGTGTAAGGTTTGTGCTGCATCCCCCCCCCCCCCCCGGCGGAATCCAGGTATCCCTGAGCTCCTGAACCCCACAGGACACTTGTGGGGCAGAGGCTCTGCAGGGTGGGCAGCCTGGGGGGGCAAAGGGACCCCATGGGCGTCCTCAGGGTTGTCCCTGGAGCTGCAGGGCACCAGAATGGGCCCCGGAGGATTGACCCTCAGCCCCTCTCTGTGAGCCCCAGGCTTTGGGAACGCCCCCAGGGCTCCCCAAATGTCCTGGGAGATTTCCTGAGCAGTGCAGTGGAGATGAGGGGTAACGGTCACACTTGAGAGGAAAGCCCCTTCCAACCTAAACTCTGCCATGGGCATTGGCTCTGAGGCACCGGATCAGAGGCAGCAGTGACGGGGGGGGGGGATCACTGGGCCGGGGGGCTGCAGGTTTCCCGGGGGGCTGCAGTTTGCGCTGGGGGGGCTGCAGGTTGCGCTGGGGGGACTGCAGGTTGCCCTGGGGGGGCTGCAGGTTGCCCTGGGGGGCTGCAGGTTGTCCCGGGGGGCTGCAGTTTGCGCTGGGGGGCTGCAGGTTGCCCCGGGGGGCTGCAGGTTGCCCTGGGGGGGGGGCTGCAGGTTGCCCCGGGGCGCTGAAGGTTGCCCCGGGGATAGGAAGGGAATTTAAAGCCCATCCCTCTCCAACCTGGCAGACCCCGTCCCACAGCCCAGGGGGCTCCAAGCCCCATCCAACCTTGGACACTGCCAGGGATGGGGCAGCCACAGCTTCCCTGGGACAAGGGCTCAGCACCCCCCTACACACCAGAGAATTTCTTCCTCATCTCCCCTCTTCCAGCTCGAAACCGTTCCCCTCATCCCATCCCTCCCTGCCCGTGTCAGGAGTCCCTCCTCAGTTTTCCTGCCGGATAAGCCCCTTTGTTAGCTGAGGGGGGGAATAAGGCGTGTGCAGCCCCGGGGCTCCTGTCCCCAGCCCTCCCTGGGGGCTGCCACCACCGATCTGACACCCCCTCCGGTGCCGGTGGGGCGGGACCGGCTCAATCTCCCCCCCCTTTCTCCGGTGCCTCCGCCCCGCCGCAGCGGGACCGGGCGGGGGCTTCCTGCCGCCGCCCCCCGCAGAACCAGCAGCTCGGCCGCGAAATGCAGCGGCTCCGTCTCCCACCGCTCCGGTTCCCCCGGCTCTTGGCCGCTGCAGGTGAGCACCGGGAGCCGCCCCCAGACCCGGAGGGGGAGCGGGTGGTCCCGCTCCGGAGGGATGCGGGATGTGGGGGGATGGGTGGGTGGTCACCGAGAACCCCCGCTCGGGTGGGCTCCGCCGTCGGGGTCCCCGGGTGCCCGGGTGAAGGGTCCAGGGGGTGCCACCCAGGCGGTGTCCCTGTCTCCCCGTGGCGATGGCTTTGGCGTGGTGCCGGGGTTGGCACATGGCGGCTCTGCCGGACGGGGATTTGGGGCTGAACCGGGCGTTTCCAGCACGTGGCAGAGCTCGGCCGTGTGGGGCAGAACCGGGTCTGGGTCGCTGGGATGAAGGCGGGGGCGGGATGAAGGCGGGGGGAGGGAGGTTCCAGGGGGTTCCGTTTCCAGCTCGTCCAGGGATGCTGCCCGAACCCGGTTCCTCTGCTCTCTCCCCAGTGCTCGTGGAGTGCTGTGCCCGGTTCTGCCCCGCTCTCGGCACCGGGACGGACCCCACTGCTCGACCCTGCCGGGGGTCTGCGCCAGGGAGCGCTGCCGCACAGGTACAGCCCAGCGGGTCGGTACCAGCCCAGCGGGACGGTCCCGCTCGTGGCGGGGCCTTGGTGGCATCATGGGACACCCTGGGCCCCGGGGTACCGAGCTGGGGCTGCTGAGGGGTGGCAGCTGTGGGGCAGCCCCGCTCAGGGACCCTCCCCCACCCCCCTCTGCCTCTGCCCCCAGACCCGGAGCGAGGAGCTGGCAGGGATCGGGCACCAACACCGGAGGCCGTGAGGCAGCTGAGGACGGAGGCTGAGCTGTGGCCCATCCCTGGGACCTCCACCGAGACCCCAGCCCCCAGGGGAGCCCCTCGGCCGGGACAAAGGGGACAGGACCCACAGGGTGGGATGAGGGAGCAGCCACCCACGGCCCAGGGTCCCGATTGTCCCCTGACCCAGCACCGGGCACAGCCCCTCCCGATGGATCTGCCCCTGAAGGGACAGCACGAAGTGCCACTGCCACGCAGGGGACCCCTTTGCAGTCCCCACCCCCGTGATAGTTCCCAACCCTGCTGGGGGTGGGGAGGGGTCCCCCAGCACCCGACCAGGATGGAGTCCCCGGGGACAGGTCCTGCACAGAAGCAGGGGGGTTCACACAGCTTCCACTCCCCAGAGACAAGGGCTGAGGAGGACGCAGGTGCCACCATCCTGCTGGGTGATAGCAGCTCAGGGACACAGCTGAGCATCACACCATCCACGGGCAGCCCTGTGACAGGGACAGTGGGACATCACCAATCCTGGGGGGCTGCTGAGCCCAGCTGGGACACGGCAGGGGCTGCCGGGGGAGGATGGGGCCCTGTGTCCTTCCCGTGGCACAGGACAGATGTGTCCTGGCAGAGTCCCCGCTCTGCCCTCGCCTCTCTCTGCCATCCCTGGGGGCTGGGGGGCTGGGGCCCGCTGGCCAGCACAGCCCAGCCTGCCATGGGGACAGGGGCAACCTCACTGCCTGCCACAGGCAAGGGGCTGGGCCTGCCTGCCCCCACCAGCACAGCCAGCACCCCAGGGGTGACATCCCTCAGCCCCGAGGGAACCCTGGGCCAAACCACTGGGGTGTTGGGACCACCCAGCACAGAGCAGCCCCCTGAGCATAGCCGTGGCTCCTGGGTCACAGCTCAGTGGCCCCGGCAGCACGGCTGTGGCACCGAGCAGGGGGCCACCCACCAGCCCAGGGGCCTCCCACATCCCCCTGTCCCCACAGCCTGACCCAACTGCTGGCTCTGCAGCCTTGTCACCCACCCTCAGCCCTCCCCAGGGACCAGCCAGAGTGTCCCTGGGCTCACCCCCCTGCAGGCACTCCCCTGGCAGGACCAGTGGGGGGACCCGGGCTGGGTTAGGCAGTGCTGAGCCCTGGTCAGCAGCTGCCCCCTCCTCAGCCCCTGGTTCCTCCAGGCTGACAGCTTGGTCCCAGCCTCTGCCTTCCCGGGGGCTGGCCACCATTGTTGGAGTCAGTGCCACCACTGTCACCAGTGCTGCCACCATTATAGCTGCCACTGCCAGCCCAGCACTGCTTGGGGACGTGGGGACAGTCACCCTGGAGCCCAGTGCTGCTGTATTGCAGAGGGATACGGCAGGGCTGGTGTGGGTCCCCCAGCTCACCTGCCCACCATGGTGCCAGGGTCCCCCCAGCAGCCCACCGAGCCCCCCGGGACCCTGGGCCACCATGGGGGCCCCGGTTCCCCCAGAGCTGCTGGGGACTGGGACCTGGTGCAGTCATCGGCCACCCCAGAGCACGGTCAGATGGGGACACCCCCGAGCAACGCCAGCAGCAGGCAGGGCCCCTCGGGTGGTCATCGTGGAGGATCAGCCCCCCCTCCTGAAGAGGTGGGTCTGAGGGAGTTGGGACCCTCTGCCTGGGCAGGGCGGGAGGAGCAGGGCCCATCAGCCCCCCCTGGGGCAGGCGGTGTGGGTCCCGTAGTGTTGATCCGCGTCTCTCCTCGCAGCATCTCTGCTCCGCATCCCCTGCGAGCTGGTGCTGGACATGGGCTTCGTCCCCGCCCTGCAGGACCCCCGGTCCCGGGAGCACCGGGGGCTGCTGCACAGCTTCAACCAGACGGTGAGCAGGACCCGGGCTGGTGGGGTCTGTGCTGGGGGCCATCCCGCAGCCCCTCACACCCCTCCCCGCACAGGTCACACCACTCTTCACCTCGGTGCCCGGGTTCCTGCGGCTGGAGGTGACGGGGATCAGGTGGGTGCAGCGTCGCGTGCTGCGGGGACACCGCGGTGCCGGGCCCGGGGTCTGAGCCCCCGGGCCCCCCGGGTGTATGTGTCCCGCAGGGAGGGCAGCGTGGTGCTGGAGTATGATGCACTGTTCGCAGCGGAGCGGGTGCGGGCGCTGGGTCTGAGCGCGCTCCTCGACGCCGCCCTGGGCTCCGGCCCGGTCCGGCCCGGGCTGGCGGTGGGCACGGCCCCCGTCCTGCGAAACGTGGCTCTGGGTGAGTGCGGGGGCTGCGAGGGGCTGTGCCGTGCCCGGACTCTCCAGGGGCTGGGACAGGGTCCCGAGGCGAGTCTCTGGCCCCCTCTCCGGTGGGCGGGCAGGAGGGTGGCACAGCCGGATCTCCCCCTACCCCCCCCCGTCTCTGCAGAGCGGCCTCTGGACCCCTGCACTCTGCTCTTCTCGTGCCAAGACGGCTTCGCCTGCGTGCCCGGGGCGGACGGGAATGCCACCTGCACCTCCCTCTGCCACCGCGACTACTGCAAGAACCACGGCATCTGCACCCATCCCCCGGGACAACAGCCCCTCTGCCAGTGAGTGCACGGGGACCACTCCTGGGGGGCCGGGCGCCTCCCCACACGTCTCATGGTCCCCTGGTGCAGGTGCCCCGCGGGCAGCGATTTCTGGTTTATGGGTCTGCGCTGTGACTACCGAGTGACGCAGCAGAGCCTGCTAGGCATGGCTGCGGGGGTCCTGCTCAGCATCCTCCTCCTCGGCGCTGTCCTCGCCGCCGTCGCCTTCCGCCACTTCAAGGTGTTGCTGCTGGAGGCCAGGGCCGACCAGACCCGCAGCAGGTGGGGGTTGGGGCCGGGGATCCCAGGAGGGAGGAGTGGGCGATGGGCTCTGTCCCCACACGGTGCCCGGGGCTAGCGCAGCCCTTCTGGGGGCAGGGGAGCAGGCAGCGAGGCTGCGGCTGAGCTCAGCCAAGAAAAACACTCTGCAGCAGCTGATAGTGGTGGGCGGGAGGGGCTGGGGCCAGGGGACGCGTGTGGGGCCTGGGAGTGGCTTGTCCCAACTCCCCGTGGAGCCACGGCGGAGCCCCCCGGCTGGGTGGGAGGAGTTGTGTGTGGCCGTGCCGGGGATGCTGGTGGCCGTGCCAGCCTTGTGGTGGTACCCGGAGGTGCTCTTAGCCCTGACCGTGCCGTGCCCGGGGTCTGTGGGGTGCTCGTGGCCATCCCAGCAGTGCCCAGGGTACACGCGTGTCCGTGCCAGCGATGTGCAGTGCTGGGGAGGGGGCTCAGAGCTCCGGCAGCAGCGTGCAGGCAGGGAAGGGGTGCACGAGTCTGTGGGTGCACCCAAGAGCTGTGGGCTGTGCTCCCTGTGCTGATGGCTCTGCCGTCCTGGCCCCGCCAGCGATTCGTAATGTTCTGGGGATTGTTCCCGAGGAAACCACCGCAGCGACCCTGGAGCGGGGTCAGGCGGGGCTGGGTGTCAGGGGCTCTGCCCCCACCCAGGGTGTGGGGTTTGGACCCAGCGCTGGGGCTGTGACATTTGGGTGGGAGCCGCTGCTCTGTGCTGGGAGTGCTGTCCCTGGGGGTCTGCATGTGCAGGTCCATCCCCTGCCCCAGCAGCCCCGCCCTCGCCCCGCAGCTACCGCCGGTTCTGCCGCCTAGACGATGTCTCAGCCCAGTACTGGTCGCGCCCCTGGCTGCCCTCGGCCAGTTCGCTGGACAACCCGGCCTTCAGCAACTCGGAGGAGCTGCTGCACCTCCAGATCCTGGACACGGGCTGCTGCAGCTGTCGGGAGGGCTCGGGCAGCACGGGCAGTGCCAAGCAGCCCCAGGTGCTGCCTGCCTGCAGGCCCAGGTAGGGACAGTCTGCAGGACCCCCGTAGCCAGGGCTCATCCTCGGTGTGCTGGGGGGAGCAGGGCGGGAGGGTCGGGGCCCAGCAGCCCCCCTGGCACCGCAGCTTTGCCCCCATGCCCTGCCCCGTGCTCATCAGCAGCCGCAGTGTCCCCTGGTGCCCAGGGAGCAGGGATTGGGATTCCCCCCTCCTGCCCCTCGTGTAAGGAGCTCTGTGGCAGGGACTCGTTTCACATCTGCAGGAAGCAGCGTGGTTGTCTGCGTATCACAGCCTCCTAATCAGCTTCCAGGGGTGTAAATGGAAAAGGGCCCTGGAAGTTTCCAGTTCCACGAGCAAAGGTCTCTGCAGCCACAGCCACCCCCACCCATGGGACCTGGGACTGAGCGAGCACAGCCACAGCTGGGGAGTGACCCTTGGGTGCTGTGCTGGGGACCAGTGCAGCTGCAGAGATCCGGGGACACCTCTGGGGACAGATGCAGGCAGGGGAATGAGCAGAGAGCCCACTGGGTACCCAGTGCAGGCCCCTGCTCCTCAGCTCCAGAACAGCTTTATCAGCAGCAGCAGCTCTGACTTCCCCCATTCCCACCCTTGCTTTTAGTTACTGATGAGCTTTCTTCCCAGTTTCCACTACGACTGGCACTCCAGCTCGAGCAGCATGAATGATCCCATGGTGGACTCAGGCAAAGCTAGCGATATCTCCCTGTCGAGCTGGCCCATGGAGCCCATTCCCTGGACACCCTTTCCCCTCCTCCATCAGCTTTCCAGGCAGCGAGCGGTGAGCAGAGCCCTGGCTGGGGGGCAGGGGAGCACCCAGGGGCTGTGCTGGGAGGTACCCGGGGCTGCACCCCTTCTCATCCCATCCTGGGGAGGCAGGGAGGAGGGGGGGCACTGGTGGGAGCCCTCAGCCCCTTCTCTGCTCTGTCCCCACAGCACAAAGGCAGACGGCCTCGTTCCTACTGCGAGGGGATGGAGCTGGGCAACCTGGAAAGGAGCTGGACAGCCTGAGGAGAGCAGAGCAGAGGCAACGAGGTTCAGCTTTTAAAACCAACCACATTTTATTTCCACGTAACAAGCTCAAGTGAAGGAATTTCAAACACTTTGACGATACAATCAACGCGGGTGTGATGTCAGTTCCACGGGAGGCAGAGTC